>NC_138053.1:41821567-42294619 GCF_964194185.1 Rhinolophus hipposideros
ATCTCAAACTCAGAGTCCGAAAAAAGAGGTGGGTTCTTTGATCATTTATAGCCCTTCTCTTGTTTTCAGTCTATGTGGTTCATGCTCTATCAGGCAAAGGGGAAGGAAATTCTCTCCTCCTGAGTTATCTTCAGCATAAAATCATGCCTCCTTTTGTAGCTTGTTTTCATTTCTCTGCAGCATGAATGGTGGGCACAGATAGCATTCAGGCTTCCATGGCACCCAGATTCATTTCAGTCAGAATATCTTTGATGTTCCACTCTGAGAATAGTCTGTCAGATAATTAAAACAAAAGCCTATTTAACATCTCCTAGGATGGGGTTCTCCACCATGTTTGGGATCAGGTGCTTTGGCTAATGAAAGACAAAGCATTTTCTGCTTTGGTTCAAATACTAAAAATAGTTGAAAGTCTGGCAGAGCCTTGTAGATATCCCTAACCACTATTACGCATTTTTCTTTAGCAATAGAACCTTCATATTATGGACAGCATGTCGTTCCTCAAAATCAAGGCAACATTTTTCAATATCTCTTTTAGTTTAGAGTGGCTGGGTGACTGAGGGCTGGCCAAAGGGATGTGATGTGAACAACTTCTTAATAGTGTCTTTAATGAAAGGTTTTTATTTTACATGCCACCCTCACCCCCAACTTTGCTGTGTTGCAATGAGGACATGTGAGCCATCTCCAGTTGCAGGCAGGCCATGCCCTGGTGGGTGATGAAGTGACATTAAAGAAGAATTATGGGTCCCTAGCTTTGTGGAACTGCCACACTAACTTGGCCTATTTAGACTTCGATGTCTTTCTTAAACCATTGAACATTATGGCCTCTTTCAACAGCCTAATGTACCATATTTTACTGTGTAAATATGCCCCCATGTATAATGCGCACCCATATTTTTGGCCCAAACTTTCAGGGGGAAAAGCTTCGTTTTAATTTTTTAATTCAAGTTTTTATTTGTTTATATTTAGGCACTTGTTTTTTGTATTATAAAGGAATTCTTGCATTTATTTTTTAATATATTATGGTTCAAAAATTTTTTATGAAACAAATAATTACAAAACACAAGAACAGATACAAGGTACAAGAAATTTTATGTACCAGTAACAAATTTATGATTTTTACACATCATAGAATGCCAACAACCCTTGGTCATTGCAAGTTCATCGTAAGTTT
The DNA here is from genome assembly GCF_964194185.1 of Rhinolophus hipposideros. Taxonomy (NCBI): domain Eukaryota; kingdom Metazoa; phylum Chordata; class Mammalia; order Chiroptera; family Rhinolophidae; genus Rhinolophus; species Rhinolophus hipposideros. The sequence continues at coordinate 41,822,739 of NC_138053.1, forward strand.
AGTAAAACCAATTATCATAGTCAGGGTATTATTTTGCATATGAATATTGTTATTAATTTCTAGAGTTACACTTTTAACTCATAAGCATAAATAAAAGAATTAAAAATGTTTACATAGATACGGAATTAGTGCTACCCATGTATAATGTGCATCCTTATTTTTCCCTCACAAATTTGGGCATAAAAGTGCATATTGTACATTGCAAAATACAGTATATTCCAATTAATACAAAGATAAATAACTCAGGTAATAAATAGACATTAAAATGTTACATTATCAGTAATCTTTAACCTGTTCTAAAAAGATGACTAAGACAATTCAGCAGTATTCTATGTGAAAAGTGTCTATCTATCTACCTATCTACCTATCTACCCGGAGAATAGAAAGCATTTTAAGGATGATCTATAAGAGCATATTTTTTAAAATATTGATTCCTTTTCTTTATTACTCTTTTTTGGAGAAAAAGTTTAAAAAATGATGAAATAAGAAACCAAATTGAATATGAAACACATAATTTTTTAAATTCTAAATTATGATTATGTCATCAATAAAAACTTTGTTATAATCTATGACCATTGAAAGTCAAACCAAAATAGAAAAGTCCTGAAAAGTGCATAGAGAAGGTGAAAATTAATTGTGTTGTGGATATTCCAATATTGAATTTTCTGATTTTAGACATTTATCTTCTCACATTAATGATATGCTTGCATTTGGTTGCCAAATTTGTTTGTAAAAGGGTTGCTTTACAAGAATAATTAAACCACGCAATACTAACTAAATAATATCTTGATAAAGATTTTAAAACTGGCTAGCATTTTTTTTTGCTTTAGTAGTGATGTCGCTATGAAATGTGAGGATAACACTTCATGTGTTACTATTTGTTGTGAAGTGATTTAATAAATGTTTAAACAAGTCATTACCATGTTGACAGCATGGAGCTGTAATTTTGATATTGATTGTCATGCTAGTCTTCCCACCCCATCCTCTGCCCTGAAAATGTGAGGACACATAAGCATGACCCTCAGATAGTGCTGACAGACTGAATTAGTTACAGGTTTCTACTCCTGAGTCTTCCTCTCTTCTCTGTCAAAGAAGGAAAGACAGTAGCCCTTCTTTCCACACTGAGGTAGTAGCATGTGTGGAAGGGGCAAATCGTGTTTAGTATATACTCATCTGTTAGGAGAGCACCAGGCTAGCCTCTTTGGAAGGTAATAGTTTGGTTCATACGTAAGTAACATCAAAAGAAACAGGAGCCAGGAAGTCCCTTCTCAACTTGTCTAATAGGTTTCAAACTTGCAACTGAGTAACAAGTACAGTTTAGCCTCTTGGCTCCTCCAAGTGATGGCCACTGTCTTACCGTCACAACTAAGTAGAGTTAAATTAGGTCTGTGACATTCATTCCTTCAGTAATAACTACTGAACTACTATGTGCCAGATAAATAATGAACTAGACAGGCGCTCTTTCTGTACTCTGAAAGCTTTCATTCAAGTAGTGGGTCTGCATTCTTGTTTTCATATTCCTGTGGTGAGTGTTTTTTGCTGAGTGGGTTTTCATTTCTTTATGATCCTCAGATGGCTCAACCAAGAACTCTTCCCCATGAGTTTCATCAATGAGAAAAGCAGGCATGACCTGAGTAGAGTGTAGTGCCTTCAGCTATACAATAATAGAGATGGAAGGTTTCTTAGTTTATCTGCTGCATACATTTTTCCTGATGAAAGACTCCCAGGTGGATGAATGGCCACACAGTTTCTGCTCCAACAGCTTTTAAAAGGGCATTTTGCCATATTTTATGAAATTTCTTATAATATAAATTCAGAATTTTCCAATTTATTTATATGATCATAAAAGGATATGAGTCGGGAGGGCCCATTTTGACCTTAAAGGGCCCATTTTTAATCCTAGTGATAACCTAATTCTTCCTAAATTTTTACAACTTCAGAGAATATTTAAAAACTTGTCCAGAGGTAAGATTTTCAGGCACAAATTTTTGGTATCTACCTTTTTTTCCCTATTGAAAATCAGTACAGTTACTCACCTCAAGTTTTATGTTATCTTTTCTATTCTTGTAACTATGAGATTGCACTTTTTCTGTGTCACAGATGTTATTCTTCCCATTACAGTTTTCTATTATATCTTGGTCTTTTTCTTCATTCTCTTTGAATTATAGGTAAATATGTGGCTTTTACTTGTATAGTCCAAGAAAATTGTTTCACTTCAATATCGTTCTCAACCAAGGTGATTTTGTACCCCTAGGGGTCATTTGACAATATCTGTAGACATTTCTGGTTGTCACAACTTTGAGAGAAGGTGTGTGACTGGTGTCTAGTGAGTAGAGGCTCAAAACACTTGTAAACATCTTATAATGCCAAGGCTATCCTCCTCAGCAAATAATTATTTGCCCGCAAGGTCAGTAGTGTTGAGCTTGAGATAATTTTATTTAAACCAATTCAAATATCTATTTGTTTTTATTAAGATTTTTTAAGAATACATATATATGTGTATATATGTGTATATATGTCTCCACTTATATCCAGTATATCCAGTTAAAGAAGCTACTGGTTATTAAAGTATTTTAATATGCTTTGTTTCTTCACTGATTCATTTGTTTACAAACATTGGAATATTTACCTGTACTAAGCATTCTAGATAATACAAAGGTAAATAAGTCTTTGTCTTTGGCTTTATAGTAAAAAATCAATATCTGTGAACTAAGATAATTATAGTTAAAGGTAAAATTGATTAGTCATGTCAAAGCAGACATAAAGTACCTGAGGAAGTTGGAAGAGCTGAAACTCTTTTTTCTTTCATTTTTGAGACTGAAAATTTACCTTGAATATGTATGCATATTCTCACAGCTTCAGGAGTCAAAATCACCTGAAAATGCATAATTTAGGAAAGGGTTCAGTGACTCATTCCTACAGTTTAGAGTGAAAATAACTTCTAGCCTGAAATAACAAAATCTGATATAGAACATCTTTGGAAATATCCATGAAAAAGTGTCATTACAATGGAGGGGCAATATACAACTTCCTTCCTGTGGCCCTGGAGGGCCCTCAGTTTTCAGGGGTGGGGTGAGTGGGGGGGGGGCAAGGCAGGACTATTTAAAATACTGATTTGTAGACCCCTCTCTGTATTGACTGTATTGAATCAGAATTGGGAAGGACACAGGAAGAAATTTTGTTTTTTTCCTTTTTTCTTCTTACAAATGCTTTAGGTGATACTTGTGAAACTAAAGTTTGCAAACCACTGTTCTAGAAGATGGAAGAGTCAGACGACACAGTCTGTGATTAAACATGCTGTGGATGTGATAGTCAAAAAGTGTAAGTAATGAAAAGCATTCCAAAAATGTTGTGGCTTTGTGTGGATAAGAGAGACCTAGGAGAATGGATTGAATTATAGACACAAAAAGGGTGGATATGGGAGAAACTATAGAGAATGAAACTGAAAATATTTGTCTATGATTAGCATTACTGAGAGAAAATTCCCGTAGTAAAAAAAAATAATAATAAATGTATTGATTTTACTGTAAAAGTAGAGACTTACATGCCTCATCATTAATTACCAGATCAGTTTTTGGGATCCACCTGTAAATGATTATGAAAATATGTTGTTGTTTTAGAATTCTCAGAACAAGCAAAGTTGGATACATAAATGCCAGTCTTTCCCCTTTGGTTGAGCTGGTAAAAATATTAGATCATTAGTTTTGCATAGATATTCCACCTGCCTTTGTCCTTAAATGATAGAGAACTTTAAGGTGATGGTAAACTGAATGACTTTTTTTCTCTTTTTCTTATTCTTATTCTCTAATCATAAATTTCATAATTGACTAACTTGTTTTATGTGGTATATACATTTTCCCATTGGCTTAGGTATTGCATTCATGTTTTATTCTGTTGTCTTTCATGTATATATACTGTGTGTCTCTAAGATTGTCAGCTCTAAAAGGACTATGTTACGTGGTTCCTATCACATATAGATGAGCTCTTAATACACATTTTTTTCATTATGAGGGTGGCTTTACATATACCTGGTTCAAAGGATTGAATTCACCTGCAATTTGATATGGTATGGCCTTTATTCTTGACATTATTACTTTTTGGTGCAGTTATTTCTTTTGTAAAATCAGGCTACTGATGTCACTCCACCCTGTGTTGAGATGATTCTGTGGAATAATTATGTACAGCTCTTAGCCTGGGAGGTGCTTTCACTCCTTTCCTTTGTTACCCATGTAATAAATTATTACCTATGTAATAAATAAGACAATTCCTGGCCACCCTCTCCCTCTTACCAATTAAGAGTGGAGATTGCTTGGACTGAATGTGAAACATTGGAACACTTTTCATTATATCCAGTGCTTCTCCCTGTGGATACCCTCTCTAGAGAAGGCCCGGACACCCTCTCTAGAGAAGCTCTGCACTGTACAGATTAGGCATTGCCCTGTGACGAGCATTAGCGAATGAAATGTGAGTGAAAGTGATGAGTCACTTCCCGGTAGAGGTTTCAGAGCCAGTGTGGGTTCTTTCTTCCCTCCGCCACCAAGACGGCAATGCTTCCTGCAGAGCTGCTCAATCAGTCTGCATCCAGGGAGAATGCTCTCTGAACCTGGAGCAGAGTTACAGCAGATCCACAGTGCACACAAGTCACGAATGAGAAACAAATATTTGTTGTTAGAAATCCCAGACATTTTGTGATCATTTTATATCACACAAATAAACCCCACAAGGAATTTTGTGAGGAATAAATAGCAAGGAATACTTGATCAGAGCCTATTTGAAGAGCCACATTTCCTCTGAAGCCTTCCACAGTGTGCAAATAGGTCATAGGAGTCCCTTTTGCCTCAGTCTTTGTCTGGCCTTGTCACTTGGCATGCTGTCATAACCAGCTCTAAGATATTATAAATTGTTTGAAGAAATGTGTGCTCCTTTGTAATCTCCACAGAGAGGGTACATACCAGTTTCTGCAAACAAAACTAGAATATAGAGTAGACATACTTTACATTTGAATGTAAAGCAAATTGGGTGGGTTAGGTTACCACTACAAATGGATACAGCTGGATGTCAATATGAACAAGAAATGAGAAAGTTGCTCCAAAGTTAGAGGAAGGCTATTGTTCCCTGATTCCAGGTGAAGTCATCCAGCTCCAGTGTGATTTCCTATCAGTGATGCCAGGTGCAGATGCTCTTTTAAGGGAGGACATGTTTTTATAATTTCAGCATTTTCTGAATATTTCTCTCAGTGAGTCACAGTATTTAACCTAAGTCATTTCAGCTATGGCAATAGAACTCTGCTGAGAATTTCAAGAAAACGTAAATGGATTTTGCGCTCACCTTTTTTGTAAATAAGATGCACCCATCCTATTTTAACCAAAAATATCAGTTTGATTCAGATGGCCATTAAGAACTATTTATTAGTTTGTTAAACGGAGCTGCTTTTGTTATTTCTAGAACAATTGTCATAAAAATATTCAAAATGTCACATAATTCTGCTAACCATTCAGCACAAGGGATTAGAGTACATTTTATTTGTTTCTTTTCCTAAAGCAAGAGTTTCCTCTAGGTACCAATACATCTTAAATATTTCTCCATATCATTAAGTGTGGATGAACATAAGGGTACTCAGATATTTCTCATGTCAGATTATTAAGTACCTAGCCAAATGGATATATCTTATGCCTTTTTACACAGACTGGTGAATACTATCCTAATGTATTCTTGAAGATTCATCTTTCACTGTTTATTCATTCAGAAATACAGATTGGATTCTGACTCTGTGTCAATGTGGTGTGCCTCGTGTGTCACCTTAGTGAAAGACCATCTTATTCTGGGGCATGTATTCAGCTTTTGTCATTTGTGATAAAATACCTTGAAAGATTTTCAGCTTGGAAAGTGTATTTTAAAGTGTTAACCGACAAAATAACAGTGAAAAAAAAAAATAAGCTATGTATTTTACATTAGGCAGACCAGAAAGATTTGGTTGCATAAAGGTGTTGTAGATCTAAATTATTAAACTAAAGTCAGCTGTACTAGTTTATGGATATTGAAATCCCAAGCAAACAGAATGCTAAAGTAGCAGCAATATGAACAAGAGAAACTAGTATAAATGTTTGGATATGTTTTAAGAGGGAGATTCTTAAATGAAAGAGATATGAGTTGTTTGGTCTGCATTAATCTCTCTCTGGAATTGCTGGAAGTGACATTTTATGATATTGTGAATTCTCTCCTATAAAAATCTATTTTTATAAGAATGTCTACCCTACTTAGTAAATCGTAATTCTCCTATAGATTGGGTTGTCAAGCTTAGGTTTATGTGCCAACAATTGCTAAAGTCTATCTGGATCACAGTATTGAGAAGAGCTCAGTAGGAAAAAAACGGTCCTAATAAATGAATGATATTTACCACGTTTGGGGCAGGGAGGATGGCTGTGCCATGTCAAAGGAGGAGCATAAGTTTCATAAATATCATGTACTTACCATCTTTACCTTACAACATTGTATAATTGGGGAATCATTATATAAAATTAGAACTTTTTACTCTCTCATATTCTCCAGAAAAGATTATTACCATTTCCCCGAAAATAAGACCTATAAGACCGAGATTTATATTATATTATATTGTATTGTATTGTATTGTATTATACTATATTATACTATATTATATTATATTATATTATATTATATTAAAGACCCAGTCCTATATTATAGTAAAATAAGACTGGGTCTTATATTAATTTTTGCTCCAAAAGACGCATTAAGAACTGATTGTCCAGCTAGGTCTTATTTTCAGGGAAACACTGTACATGATCTCTTCCTTGATTTATTACTACAGTTTTATTTAATATTGCTAAAAATCTCATTTAGTTTCTATGATCTGATACACCCCCATCTTGGGAGGATTTCAAGTGTTGGTTTACTAGGAAGGCATATGAAACTATATCAAGACCCAAGGTTGAAAGGAATCCTGAAGTAAAACAATCCCAAAACTCATTCCTCGATAAGATTGCTCAGTTCTTACAGATAGGAGTTTTTATAATGATGGGAGTTGGAGGTTTGAAATAAAACAATTTTCAGTGATATTGTAAAGTTGAAAGAATTTTAGATGGTATAAATTTATGTGAAAACATACTCCAGAGTAAGATATCAACTATTATATTTCACCCCAATAATGTCAACATGCTTCATGAGATCAATAAGGCTAATAAAATCCACAAGCAGATTTGTATCGCATTACTCTGCTGACCCCAGGAATCACTTCTTGGTGGAAGGCCCCCAAGTACCGATAATCTGTTATTTCATTTTCACTGCATGTTTTTTGTTTCCTTGCATTTGCTACTTTATAATTTCCCACTTTCCTTGAAGAGAGGTTGCATTATGCCAGGCATAATTTAGCCAATCTATTCCAGTTTTAAGATAATTCACTTATATCTCATATGTATATTTTTATTTAATAAAGTTTTGTTTTATTGAAGTGTAACTTATGGCAAAATGAAGAAATCAAAAGTATACAAATTAATGAATTTTCACTAACGGGATATACCCGTGGAACCACCACACAGGCCAAGAAATTTAATATTCCCAGCATCTGATATGTCCCTCCTAATCAGTAGTCCATTCTTCTTTCTAAGTAACCAACTACCTGACTTCAAATATAGATTTGCCTGTTTTGAACTTATATATCTGGAAACTTTTAAACAATATTACTTTTGTTAAATTCATCCATGCTGAAGTGTATAGTATTAGTTTCTTTTCATTGCTCTATAAATTTTCATCTGTGAATATTCTAGTTTATCCATTTTACTATTGATGAATATTTGGGTTGCTTCTGTTTTTTGGCTATTGTTAATAATGCTGCTCTACACATTCCTTTTTTTTTTTTAATTAAAGTATATTGAGGTGACAGTTGTTAGTAAAGTTACACAGATTTCAGGTGTACAGTTCTGTAATACACATTCTTCAACGTCTTTCAGAGTACCAAGGTGAAGATACATAGGATGGATGTGGTGTGTCACAGAGTATGCATATGTTTAATTTTAGTAGAAACTGCTACATAGTTCTTCAAAATGATTGCACCAACTGACACTTCCAAGAATGATACATAAGAGTTCTAGTTGCTCCACATTCTTACTAATAATGGCAATTATCAATTCTTTAGTTTTTTGTGGTTTGAATTTACATTTCCCCCAAGATTGATAACAATGAACACCTTTCTTTTCTTATCCTCTTCTCTGAAGTGTATGAATACGTCCCATTTTTAAATTGGCTGTTTGTATTTTTATATTAATTTGTAGAAGATTTTGTGTATTCTGTATTCAAGTTATTTGTCATTAATATGCATTACAAATATTTTCACCTGCTTTGTGGCTTGCTTTTACACTCTCAATGGTATATTTATTCTTAATTTTAAAATAGTCCAATTCCTATATGAATTCTTAATTTCAGTGTAGTTCAATTTCTATATCATTTTTGAAGTTGTCTTTTTAAATCCTTTTCAAGAAATCTTTGTCTATCTAAAGTGATGAAGGTATTCTATAGTATTTTGTAGATTCTTTACTGTTAATTGCATTTCACATTTAGATCCATGATTTGGAAGTTGTTTTGTTCATGGAAAAAAATAGAGACAAAGAATTCCTTTTTTATTTATATAGATATCCAATTGGAACAGTACTATTTATTGATAATTCTTTTCTTTCACTACAGTGCTATAGTGCCATCTTTGTCATGAGTTTGTTTATGTTTGTGAGGCTACTTATAGACTCTTTAATCTGCTCCAATGGTCTGTCTATCCTTGCATTAACACCACACTATCTTAAGTATTGTATTTTAGTAAGTCTTGAGATCTGCTCATAAGTCACACTGGTATACTGACTATCATATGATTTCAGGGTTCCTGGCGAAATTTTATAAACTCAGAACTTTATAAAATGCGATCTTCGTGTTCAAATTTTCACTATGACATAATTTTTCTTACCCGTGTAACAATAGATTTCTGAGTTATAACCTATATCATAAGGTTATTATGAGAAATGCTTATTTTTGTAAATACTACCTAAGTATTATTACTACTGCTACAACTACTGCTCCTACTACAACTATGAATAATGTTATGCGGCAATGGGGTTTTATGAACACTTCAAAAGAAAATTAATTCAAGGAATTTAGCCAAGTTCCTAAATGTGTCAATATATTTTTCATTCAAATTAGAGCTATAAAGGCACACTAGTCCACCTGAATTTTTTTTTCATTTCTATTTAATGTATATTCTATAAAAGTACTGAAAATCCATAAATAGTATGCAGGGTTTATTTTTCAGTTTAATAGGTATACTATAACAGCATCTCAAGTTTGTGACCAAAATCTCAACTAACTATTTTTGTTTTATCAAAATGTTGCAAAGAAAAATAATAATTCATTATGTTCCTACTAGCTGTTTGAAAAAAGTTTAGCCTTCTCTGTGCATAGTTTCTCTGTATAACACTTGGTGGAATTGTAATGCTTTTACTGTCACCTCTAAATATCATTACACCTTAGAGAATCTGCAGAGTTATATAACAATGTGATTAGACAGAATCACACCATTTCACAGCACAGACTCCAAGTTTTGCTGATGTAGAAAATGCAGAATCCCAAGATCTCCAGCTGCTTTACCTAAAGTTTATAGGAAGGAAGAAAGATGAACCAATGGCTGAAAAGAAATTAAGAAAAAACCTTCTGCAGTACAAATGAGGGAGAATGGACAAAAGTAAGTTAGGCTCCCCTAGCTTCATATATATATATATATATATATATATATATATATATATATATATATATATATATATATCTTGTTTTACTGTCATGAAGGAATTCAGAATTTGAATGTGAATTGATTATTAAAAAGAGACTTAATTTTGAAATGAACAAGGTAATTAATTAGGAACGAACAAGAATATTTTTTAATTTCTGAGATTTTCAGAGGATTGAACGAAACCCGATTTGTAGATCATATCGTGGTGCAGTGAAAAAAAAATACACAGCAGGGAAATTATTCTTTGTTTCAGGGATAAAAATATTCCGTTTTTCATAGTTGACATTTCTGTCACACTCGAAATACTGAAGCAAACACCTCTTTTTCATTAACAATGAAAGGAGTTAGCATCTGAGCTCAGCTATCTAATCAATGCAACAGACATCACTTACATAGGTCAATTACAATTTCTAATAATTAAAAACAAGCAGGAAAAATGTTCATAGTCTCACATGATGCTGTCTCATTTGGTGATTTTCACGCATTTCAAAACTAAGACTTGAGGGTAAGTGCAAAGAGTATTCAGGCCTGGCTGACACATCCCACGTTCCTGTGAATGCTGCTGGAGAAGTAACTAACCTTCATCCTGGAGCTGACACCCCACTTCCTTCAGAGAGCAAACTTACCTTCTACGTGCATCTCAGAAACTTGTCTGTCACAATTGTATCTGTGTTATTTAATGCCTGGTCTTTTTTCACACCGGAGAATCAAGGGGTAGTTGATGAATTATTATATGCCTACTCTTTTTCTTACTCTATTTGCAAGTTTCTATGTTTACTTCTTAAGCCAGGATTTACTTTCATAGTGCTCTGCTAATTATGTAGGTCATCAGATGCTCTAACGAGGCAGGCAGTGACACGTCTGCCCCTAGTTCAGGTGAACTCAGAAATAGCCTTCAAGTACCCAAAACCTTCAGTGTTTCCATCTTAAGAGTGTTTATGGACTTACGGAGAAATGTCTTCAACCAATATTTCTATTTAGAGTTAGCCTTCATTATTTATTTCGTTTTATTGTGTGTGTACATTTTCTCATATATGTATTTTATTGCTCTTAAAGTAGTTTTTCCATTCATCCTCTGTACCCAGTGGAGACAGGGCAAGGGATGGCTAGGTCTGCATGAGCCCAAATTCTATTTTCTCAGTTGGACAGATTACCAAAGCTTGGTTGAGAAATCACCCTGTTGTTGTTGTTGTTTTCTTATTAATTTGCAAGAAGTGTTCCTTTTACGTACTTTTTACCTTTCAGCCTGACCCTGCTATTTTGGAGTCAGTTTAACGTCTCATGCACTAGATTTCTTTGATAATGTTGTTGTTTTGTACCTCTGTCACCGGCTATCTGTGATGACTGTGAATTATCTCAGAAGTTATGAATATATACTTCACCGGTTGGAATCAGTGAATTTTCTGTCATGTGCTTCCCATGCTTATGTGAACTCTCCCACAAAAGCACTTAACTTTGACTTTGTATCCCTACATGGTAACTGTTGTGATTTCCTTGTATTCATGATTTAAGAGAAGTCAAAGACAGCAAACTGAAGTTTAAGTGACTACTGTGTACTAGGCCCTTTCATATATGATATCTGATGTATGTAAGCAGCTGCAGTTGTAAGTTTATATCTTTAAATAGATCACTTTACTATATCATTCACTAGCATAGAAAACTGGGGCTCAGAAAGGAAACATTATTTGTCCAAAGTCACACAATGAGTACTTGTTTAGTACAGAATTCTTGTTTAGTACAGAATTCTTTGACACCGTGGCCTGCGTTTGTATCATTTCTTCCTTTATCACCACAGATAGCTCTTATTTAAGTGCTTACTATGTGTCAGGCCCTGTGTTAAGAGTTTTACCTCCTTTATTTTATTCCATCCTCACAGCAGTGTGAGGATGTAATTCCCATTATATATACTAAGAAAACAAACAAAAAACCTTCCTGTTTCGAAAGCTTAAGAGACTTGTGCAAAGTTACTAATGAGAGACACTGCAGGATTCAAGTTGAGGCCACATGAGACACCAGCCCAGACCTTTTCCCACTGTGCAAGAGGACACCACATCAGTCAGCATGAAGTGAGGAATTCTCACAATTGATTTGGGACTCAAGGCTGAGATTCTCACATCTGGCCTCATATTTGAATCATCTGATGCATGGGCTCCAAACCAGCTCAATTAAGAGCAGAATGTCTTAGCAGAAGGGCTGGGTATATTTTTAAGTCACTAGGTGACTATAATAATGTGCAGCCAGTCAGGCGAGAACCATTGCTTTGATTGTATTTAAGGCCTGCCTCTGTTTTCTCCTTCTTTGCCACCAACAAGTGAGTTCTGTCTGCAGATGCAGCCCCATTCCAGTTCTGTGCCAACCATGATACAGCCAATCACCTCAACCTCCGTGCTCAGTGAAATGACTTAGGCGTCTTTACAGAGAAGTTATAAGTGGTAGGAAATCTAGCCCTTGCTGGCTTAAGCAAAATAATATGTATTGGCTCTTGAAAGCTTTCTAGTATCAAATTAGCTTAAATTGTGGTTCACACCACGTCCACAGGTTCATCTGTGGGCTTCACTTCCTCTAGAGTGGCACATTCTTAAGATTTATATCAATGTCCTGGGCCAATTAAAGAGAGGGTCCCAGCAGCTGCAATCCAAGTCCTAGAACTGAGCCTCCGGGGTTCTGATTGGCCTCACTAGACTTCCATGTTCATCTCTGCTGCGTCCTTTGTAGACAAAGGGATCTCTGCACGGGAGTTGGCTTATATCTTTGTTTTCCTGGGACAGTCCAGGTTTTCACTTTGTTCCCATGAAATTATTAATTGTGCCATGGTTAGTCTCAGAAGTTTCCTGGTTTGGATGACAAATTATGTGGTCACTGTGGGGACCATATTTTATGAGAACGCACAACGTCTTGCTTATACTCCTAATAATTAATATTTATCAAGTGGTAACCATGTGCCAGACCCTACTGTGAGAGCTTTAAGTGTTTTAATTTACTTGATTCTCATAACAACCCTATGAGTCAGGCACTATTACCTACCCCATTTCATAGATGAGAAGAATGACTTTCAGAGAGGTTAAGAAGCTTGCCAAAGATCATAGAGCAAATAAGTGGTAGCACACTGTATTCTCCTGCCTCTCACATTTGTTTGTTAACTGAATGAATTAATTAAAATGAACAAAAATAATATTAATAGAAGCATTAAATCAAAACATTTATCAAAGTTTTGAAACTCAGATAATATCTATGATTACCAATTGTAACCATAACTGCACACTAGAAGGTGTTAATTATGAAAACTCAATGTAAGCAAAATCCTACAGAAAAATAGTACAAAGAAATTTATGATACCACATATGAAGTGTTTCCTGGGAGATACCATTTGTAATATTGGTTTGCCAACCCCAAATCATACAGTTTTAGTGAAAAACTTAGATCTAAAAATATGTATATATATGTGTATATATGTGTTCACATATATAGTGTATATATACACACCATATACACATTATTAGTATACATTAATTTAATTTTATCACTAAAACCATATATTTGTATATATAAATAAATTATATAAAAATATAGCCTATCTTTTATCAAAATTAACCTAGTAAAACATGATATATATGTTTAATAAAGACTCAATTTTACAAACTCCCCATTTTTCCCTTTATTTCTTGAGTAAAGAAATAGATATGGAAATATTACAGTTACTATAAAGTTACTATTTTATTTTTTCTTTTGACATATATTTGTTTTCTCTTAGTTGTCCTCAAGTTAAAGTGCTAAAGATTATTAGAATTGCATACAAATGTCTTAGAAAATTGTTTTCTCTGTCTCTGTCTCTCTCTCTCTCTCTCTCTTTTTTTTTTTTTGTACAGTGTGACAAACTTGTCTGATTCTAATTATTGCCTGAAAACCCCAATCCAAATCTGCTGCTTTAACTCTCTTGGGGAGAGACCCAGTAATTGCTATTTTTGACAAGTATCACAGGTGAATTTAAGGTAAACATCTTAAGAACATGAATGTCTGGGAAGGATTCTTTTAGACTAAGAATGATTTCTGTGACATTGGATAGAACACAAAGTCCAAAGGAAACCTAGTTTATAAAGATATTGGATAAAATTTTAAATTTCACAGTAAAATAAATTTTTGCACTGGCAAATAGCTACCTTTGAACTCTGTGACTAGATTTATATTTTGGGGGACTGAGTTTACTAAAAAATAAAGTAGAAAATCAAGAACACAGTAAACTCATTGAATTTCCCAGAAGCATTAGTTGGTTTCGTGTTTTTTTTTTTTTTTTTTATAACTTAAATTTATTGGCATTAATCCGCATGGTAAGAAATAATGCCAGATATGTATGCTTTGCTGTAATGATTTACATGAAAATGACTAGAACTATATTTACCTACTTTTTTCAGCTTTTCTAATATTAAATATGAAAATATATATTCATTTTCCTTAAACTTGTTGGAAAACAATTTGGAGCATCTTTGTATATTTTAACAACACAAATTATTTTGTTATTGATGTGATTCTCTCAAACTGTAAATTTTGTCATTTTTGCCACAAAGTCACAAGTCTGTCACATTTCTCAGTGATTGACAGAGAGCCCTTGATTTAGACCAGATGTTGGAGTACTGTGCACTTACTGCTAAAGCTTTCTGGAGGCCTTGACTATCACATTTTCATCAAATGTGAATTCCTTTTAGTACGTGTACATATTGTACAGAGAACAGAATAGCTCACAGCAGCCCCTAAACGGCATCTGTTCTTTATAGTGAGATGAAGAAGCTGCAGAAGGTTTGTGGAAACTTGCTGAAGCTTGTTGTCACTTAGCAGGAAGTGTTTAGAAGTTTGCAAAGAACAGAATTACAATTTGTCAAATGTTGCAAACTTTGCAATGAGCACAATGTTTGATATCACCGTTGCTCTAAGATTGCATTTTATATACTTTCAAATTGACCAACTTTCTTTTTACTAAAAATTCCAGCACAGGAATTCACAGTCACTCAGGTGTGACTCATTTTTCTTTTACTTTTTTTTTTTTTTTTTTTTTGGATTGGAACTTGTTTGGGGGAGATGGTAAGACTTGTATGGGGGAGGTGGAGGGAGTGAGGCAGTGAGGATGAGAGAATGGGGCAATATTATGGAAACCACCGTCCAGAAGTCCTGGCACCTGCCTTACTAACCGGGATAAAGAAAAGTGGTTTTGTTTTTAATTATAAAATTTACTTTCAGGCTTACAGGAAATTCTTGAAGAAGCCAGTGCAGTGCTAGAGTCAATGCTTTACCAATCTGCACATAAAGCTCCTTGTTTAAAACTCTCCACACCTACTCGGAATTCATCCTTTGAGCATTATATATGCTGAACTAGCTGAAGTCTGTAAAGAATACATTGAATTCCAAAAGTTTTAGCATTTTTATTATGGTAACACTTACTTTTCTCCCCTATCCACCGTGTGATTTCTAAGTTCCTTGTCATTTTTTCTTTTACTCTATCTACTGTGCATGTTTTTTCTTCAGTGGTGTGTGTGTTGGGGGGCGTTTTCTCTTCTCTTTCTGTGACTTAGTTGATTTGATTTGGTTAGAGAAAGATCGTGTTGCTCTGGTTAAAGAAGAATTTAATGTGTTTGGAGTTTACCAGAGATAAGTTATTACTATAAAACACTTTACCTCAACCAAATTAGTTAGGACTGTGAGGTATAAGAAAATTGGGTTGCAAGCACCATTTTTTTCCCCAAGATAAATAAAAAAATACTTCCAAATTTTTTGTCAGAAGTATATGTTAGTCAGAAACATTTACTATTAAGAAGAAAAAGTTGTTCAAAATATTATTTTATTGTAAACAGATCTAGGTACCAAAATGAACTATATAAGCTTTGAGTCTCTACTTCTAGGGCTAAGAGAAAATGCACAAGGAATTTAACAGTGACATTGGGAAAGTCATCTGCTGATTGAATACATCTGAGGTTTGGAAAGATTTCTCATCTTGTTTTTTTCCTGTATATGTTTTTTTCCATATCTGCTCTTTCAAGCGAACCTGGATTATCTAATACAGGGGTGTCCAAACTTTTTTCAATGGTTTTCACCAAGGGCCATATGCAGTAAAATACACAAACAGCCGGGCCACTCACTCAAGATGAAGTACGCATTGCCTCACCTGGTTTATTTAAGTAAACTAAGTATATATTTTGGAATTTGCTGTGGGTCAATTAACAATGGACCATGGGCCGCAGTTGTCCCCGCGGGCCGCAGTTTGGACACCCCTGATCTAATACTTTCCAGGTTATTTTATCTTAAATTTTATGATTTCCTATTCAAAATAACTGAGACTTTTCTCCTGCAGTGACAAAACAATATTTTCTATGGTCTTTAGCTTTCCTCTGAAAGAGTGTCTCATGAGTTAGCTGTACTTACTCTTGAGTTAATTCTCAAACAGGTTAGGAGAGAGTTTCTCTTGTCTCTCAGGAATAGAGTTTGAACAAAAAGAATAGAATGTACCGGAATATGCTTGAACTTGTAGTTGCAGTATCGTCTAGCCACCGTGGGCCTATTTCCATAATGGGGAGTCCTCTGAAATGGCACTGCGATCTTCTAAGTCTCAGGAACAAACTAAGAGCTCTGTCATCCATCTGAATTTACTTACCATGTTAAGAGAAGTCCTTTCTAACAGGGTTCCTAACATGCGATGTTAATTTTTTTTTTTAATATCCTTTTCCCTTTTCTGATTATTCTTAAAAAGAATCTTAATTTTGAAGTTTATTTGAAAATCTGAATCCATTCTGAATTAAACTGAGCCTGCTCTTTTGTTTACCCAGGGTAAACTGGAAAGGAAGAGAGGATCATTTCTATAGATCTCTAGCATACTTATTCTAGAGTGGGTATAAGTGACCATTTTTAGTACCAAGGGAACTTTTTTAGTACCCCAAGAACTGACGAAGAAAGTTATTAATTCCTCAGGAGCATTACCTCCCTTAATGAAAGGAAAACAGCCGATTGGTTCTCTAATAGTAATCAAGTAAAATGCACATACTTCTAGGTTTTTATTTTCAATCACCATTTATATATAGAAGGCCTCACTTTTTACCATTAAGTTTAACTAGAAACTATTACAAAGTACTTTAATTTCAACAAGGATCCTCTTTCCTTAGATTTCATTCTAATTTGGGATTACCTTATCAACTAATTCTAAAATTTTATCAGCATTCTCTCATAAAAATAAACTTAGAAACTACCAACTTGATATCACTGAATGAAGAAATGGAAAGAGCACATAGCTGTCATTTTCACCATACACATATAATAGATGTAAATAACCTCAAGAGCATAGATAATAGAAAAATGTAAAATAAATTAGAAAGTGGTACATTTTGAGTGTTTGTTACTTTTGTTTATACTGTATTTTATTTAACTATAAGTTTATGTAATTTAACTTTTAATAATGGCTGTTTAACAATCAGCTGTAAAATATCTGAAAATTTAACAATTGCTCTCACAAGTTTGTACAAGCCAGCTCTAGCCAGCTCTACCACTGCCTAATCTTTTTAAAGCTGCCATTCTCAGCTTCAAGCATTTAAGATGAGACTATTGTACCTATGGATGGCCATGCTTGCTAGATAAATCTCTATATTTTTCTGTACATTCCACTTCAATTAACAAAAATCTCAGGGAATTTATTATACTCCTGTAACAAATATGTCAAATATTTGTGTCAAATATAAGATCAGATCACCTTTCTTTATTCCCTAACCCACCCTAGTTCTCGTTTTCATTTTTCCTCATATTTGTTAAACAGTATCATTTTTCTTCCCTTTGCAAAATTCTTAGCTTTGCAAAGTGTGATCATATTAAAATTGCAACTCTCTCACGTTACTCTCCCCCAAAAATAAAACCTGGCAGTCTCTTTAAAAGAATCACCAGCCTTCTTCGTAAAACCTTAAAGAATTACATATATTTTTAATATAAATGTCATTAACCTGCAGTATACCAGGAGAAAAGAGTCATCATACTTTACCACCTGTGACCAATTGACCCTTTTTATTTATTTATTTTTATGCCATTTGATGAAGATTTTGCTGATATAAGAATAGAGGAATAGTGAAAAACAAATTTATTAGCAATTTTAATAAGAATTTCAATAAAACAAACCTCTTTTGTCAAATTTTGGCATTCACACACCAGAACTGATGAACACATACTGTCATGTCTTAGCTAAATCAGATAATTCAGTTTTTTGTTGCAAGTGTTACACGATGAAGTTCTTTCTGTTGAATAAATAATTGTGTGAAAATACCATATTTCCTTTTTGTCTTTATAAATATATTTTTCATTAAGCATATTATCATTTAAAGTCTCATATTTTGAGATCTCACTTGTATGATTTCACCATCACCATTATAGTCCAGAATGCCATTTGTCTTGGCATTTTCTGTCTTGGCATTCATCTTCTGATTCATCTAATAGCTGTGATTTGTCTTCCTCTGTAAATGTTCTTCTCTTTACCATAAACAGACCCTCCATTCTGAATCAGCCATGAGCAAGAAATGCTCATTTTTTGTATGCTTTGCTTTTCCTAGAAAAATTATAGCTCACCACATCCCACCATCCTAAACACACACAACCTCAATATACAATTCTAATCAAATTATTTAACTCAGAATATCTTTTTCTCAACTTTATATTGAATCCATTTTCCATTCTTTCAAATTTACCTCTCCCTTTCCATTCTCACAATTACCTCCCCTTTCAGGGTCTCGGTCCTTCCAGATGAAATTTGCTGTAATTGTCCCTGGAGTATTTACTTGCTCTTGTCCATTCTCCTCATCCTCACCTCTCCTGGATCTATTTTATCATATGCACACTATTGTGGATTTATTTCTCAAGACCTCACTTTTATCAAGTTACTCTACCACTTGAATATGTGCAGATGTTTTACTATGAACCATAGGCTGAACAGCAGGGTCAACTTCATGGTTGTATGGCCTGTGCAGTCACACAGGACATGCACTGAAGGACCCCATGTAGGGTTTAAGGCTCTACTGTTGCTCTGGAAATTCTTAGTAATATTGAACAAGGGGTCTTACACGCTCATTTTTTACTGGGCCCCACAAATGATGTAGCCAGTCCTTCCTGGCATTGGAGGCTTTCCTGGATTCACCCCATCTTAAGTAGGTTTCTTGCTGGTCTCACTTTTTCTCATTCTCACACCAATTTTGTTTATATTATCCTTTTTTACTGATAAACGGTGAAGGATAAATATTTGTTAAATGAATTAAATAACATTTGGACAATTTGCTATATATTTTTAAAAGATCAATTGTAAGAATTTTCCACAGTCTTCTCTGCAAAACTGCATTTCAAAATTTTTCTTTTTCTTTGAACATCCTCTGTACATATTCTTTATCAGTTGTCCAAACTATATGTATTAACTTATATTTGAGATAATTACAGATAAAGTTAGAGGAGTGTTTTGGGCTTCCCACTTACATATCAAAGTTCTACTTGGGCACTAGAGCTGAAATTCCTTGTTTAATTAATAAGTGATCCAGTGATAACATTTGTCTATTATCTGAGAAAGCTTGTTGCCTTTCCCCAGTTGTTAGGCAGGCAGGATATAATTTGACATTTAGCTGGTGATATTAGAAGAAACGAAGAATCCAAGGTTAGTCTGGAAAGACCTGGATCTGTCAGTACTCATTGGTATATTGTTAACAGATGGCAAAAATTCAGTAGAAGATAAAAGCTACTCCCAAGATAAAGGCAGCTGAGTGTAGTGGCAAGGTGAGTTACCTTGCCTCTCCTCACTTCCCCTACTTCTTGGTCACGGAGTGTGAGCATTTACAAAGACCTATCATAAAAGGGCTGAGATCTAGCGAAGGACATGCAGTAATAGCCCGGAGGAAAGATTTTTTTTTTTTTTGAGGCACATATTGCGGTAGGTGTTACTTTCAGTCATGTGACCATTAATAGACAGATAATATTCCCTGCCAAGATAATAATTTACTGCCAACTACATTAACCTTTACCTTTTTATTGTATTTCATTTTTATGATATAACACATATGCAGATTCTATAGTATAACATATACACGAATTAATGAACACACCAATTGTATCATTGACTTTTCAGAAAGTTCTGAATGGTGAATTTTTAAAAATTAACTATATCTTAGTAACCCAGATTCTGAATAGCACTGACTAGTGTCCCACACTCTACCCTCATATCCCCTTGCAATCACAATACTCTCAGAGTTAATTAGTATTCTGATTGCTAACATCATACATTAGTTTTGCCTGGGTTTGTACTTTAGATAAATGGAGGTGCTATTACAAATAGACATGCTATAAATATTCTTATACATATCTTTATGTCTTTGGTGAGCATATGTAGACCTTTTTTTAGGGTACACAACTAGAGGTAGAATTGCTGGATCATGGAGAAGAATTGCTGGGCCATTGGATGCAAATATGTTCTATTTTAGAAAACATTACCAATTAGTGGTTACACCACTTTGAGTCTCATCAACAATGTATGAGAACAGTCTTTACCTTTTCACGAGTAATCACAAAGTCTCAGAGAATTACAACTGCAAAAGTGAAATTCTGGCACCAGAAACAGTTATCTATTGCCTCTGTTTTGTCACTTAATATAATAGTTTTATTTTTGTCTGTCTTTTCTTTCCAATCACATTTTGAGATATTAAAGGAAGTAAAAATAACTTTGCCTTCTCAATATATTCCACAGTGATAGGCATTTATTGAATTTGAACTGATTCCAAAGTTGCAAATTTATTGAAATATGTGAGATAACCTATTTAAACTGTAAAAATGTATAAGCAAACAAAACACACACACACACACACACACACACACACTCAATCACTCACTCACAGACACACACCCCCTTTGTTTCCTCATGAGGGAAAGTGAAGACTGTAAAAACATTTCACATTTGTTAGCATAAATACTATATTGAGTTTTATTACTCTATTTTTTCTTAAATTATTTTGAAAACTTAATCTTCTAATTTTCCATTTTTGAACTGAGTGGCAGGGATACATTTTCTTAAAAACTATAATTACCAATTATTCTGCCAACCATAGGTATTTCTCTCTTGTGCTATAAGACACTCCATAGAGAAGTAATTGTTTTCAAGTTCTCAGGTCATCTACCTACTATTAAAATGGCCCCATAATTCATTTTCAAGCTGGTGTTATTAGGTTAGAGAAAATTCCAAGTTATTGTCAAAAACGTTTCTGACTTTCAGGCTTATGCCATCAGTTTTAAAAAGCACAATGAAAGGAAAATGATAAATGATTCCTGAGCTTGAGTCATATCAATAGAACACTTTTTTATGCTCTACTCTGACATAGGCAGTCTTGTTTGAAGCCAATGCCAACCACTATAAAGTTGTGGGAAACCTTTGCTTGGCCATGAATGAAACCAGCACACGGCATTTATATCCAGAAAAGCAAAGAGTTCCCAAGGAATTGAGAGCCAAGACTGGGCAAGACTGCATGCTGGGAAGTCCTGTAATTCGTGGCTCATTCCCTCTCAAGCATATCCATGTTAACACTTCTTTAAAACTTTGGAGAATTTACTATATTTTTCCATGCAAGTAACACGAGGTGCAGACAAAGAGTCTTATGATTTATACAGGCACAAGATACACGGCGTTTTGAAAATCCCAAGATAGTTTATGCACTTTTTTTTTCTTCACAGTCAAGGTAGAACTGGAAGTTCTGAATCAGGAGTGTAAATGCATTGCAGTGTAACACAAATTTGAGAAATAGTAAAGGAAATACAGATTAATGACCTAGAATTTTATTATAACATCCCATTCAAGTTACCATTAAACATATCACTGCAGGTGGTTCAGTTAGGAGCTGGATACTGCTGGTTTAGGAAACTGAAAGAGATACAAACCACCTCAAAATGTTAGAATGGGTAGTATAATGAGTTCCTACTTTTATTGAATTATTCTCAAACCTGAATCAAATGTATGCAAATCATTCGGTACTAGCACAAGCCTTTTTATTCTACAATTCTGGAAGCACAGGTCCAAATAGACTGACTTGATCATTCATTTATTTAGTTATTCAACAAACAAGTATTTAAGTGTTTACTACCATACTTTAATGTTATAGTAATAACAGTAAACACATTTGCATGGTTGTCCTGCCAAAGAGGAGAGGCTATCTGGGTTAGAGTCAGAGTTAAATGCTTTACTAATGATCTTGGGACAATAGCTCATGACTCTGAATTCCTTGTTATATTTTTTTTCCTCTCTGCCACATAGCTTACCTTGTTAGATTAGGACATGCAAGTTGTATTTTATGTTGCTTGAAATGATCTTCTTTACTAGGAACAAACATTTTATTTTTAGGGGCACTGCTTAACCTTATTATGCATTACTGAATTGGACTATTCTTCATTATAAATACCTCTTGAAGAATATTCTTGAAAGTCTGTGTTTCAATACAACTAAGTAAACAAGGATCTACAGATATTATATGATGTCTACTACAGTGCATTCATAGAAGAAGCAAAATATGTCTATTCATTTGTTGTTTACAGTATGTAAATATACTTTTATTGGAATTGTTTGTGTGTGTTATATATTCTGGAATGTATTTTAATGTATTTTTCATATGGAAGTGATAAATTTGGTATGCTGTATTTAAATTACACAATCATGTATATCAATTTATAATTATTTAAAAACACTATCTAGTTTTTATTTTCTTTATTTATAGATTTACTTTTTAAACCATCAAACAGAATTATTTCAGCATATTTTTCTATTGACATGGTGCTCATAAAATAAAGTTGAAAGACCATTTTTCTGTTTCATATAGCCTTCAGAGCTGGGCAAGTGGGGCCCTAACCCAATATTTTAGAATGCCCCACAGATTATAAACAAAAACTCAGCCACAATTTATTAAGGAACACGGGCACACGCTCAATACTGGCGCAGAAGTTTAGAGGTCCTTAAACATCTATCAAGATAAGTGTAATTCAGGCCCCAAGAAATGCTTTTCCACATTCTTTTGTTTTTGTTTTTGGAAACAAAAGGTAACTACGTTCGAATGATATGAAGGATTATTCATGGTATCACTGCCCAAGAGTCAGAATATAAAAGGATTTGAGTGGGGATTATCTAAATTATGGGGGAAAAAATCTTACATAAAATATTGTTTCCCAGTTGTGTCAAGCATCCATTTTCTTGCTTCTATTTCAATTTGTGATTTTGGAAGGAACCATAAATTAGCAAATGTGGACAAATTTGCAATATTGAATAACTATTGAAGCAATAGAAGAATAAATATGCTACATTTTAAAGGTTTTAGCTTCATTGATGTAACCTGCCAAATGTAACCTGCCAAAAAGGATGTCTAAACTGTGCCAGATCTCTGGAATGAAATAAGAAATTTCAGTCAAAAACCTAAATCTGGAATTCAGGACACTCCTTGGTAATATCCTGGATATCTTTTCAGCCTTATTCCCGGAATGGCCTTGAGACAAGGATTTGTGTGCATAGAATGTATTAAGGAAGAGCTCCCAGGAAAATCCAATACGGGAGAAGGGGCAAGACAGAGAAGGGGAAAAATCAAAGCAAGGGTGTTTCAGGCAGGCAGATCCTCAGTCTGATCCCAGTGGGGACCTGCAGAGTTTAAACTACATATTGCCCTTGGTGCTGCTGTCAGCAAGGCAGCTAGGTTCTCATACTCCGGTGCAATCAGTCATGGGGGTGGGGCACAGGGGAGGGGTAGGAACATAAACTCTGGGGAACGTCTCTGTTTTTGCTGGCAAAGCAGCTCTAATAACTTGAGGTCAGTTCTGCAAAGGTAGATGTGGGATCTGCGTGGATCACCAAGACTCTGCTACTCCCAGTACTTTCCTTTTATGCTATTGTGAGAAAGGTTGAGTCCTCTCTCCCTTGTAGAGATTTTGCTACACAGGAGCATATTACATGCCCTGAGAAAACCACTGTAAATAAAACTGTTTAAATCAAGAGTTGCTTAAGATTATGCACCTAGAAAACATTTTGTTATGTGTCTATCAGCATTCAGGGGAGTACATTTTGAGAAACATTTCTACAGGGTTTTTATGATTTATTTCTTGTATCTCCAACAAACTATCTGCTCTCTCTTACTATGTCTCTTATGACTTAATTTATGCTAGCTCCTTATTCTGGAATATAATTTTTTCATTAGAAATGCTTTAGGGAGCTTTTCTGTCTCTCTTAAAATGCATATCACAAACCACAGAGGAGTCTATATTTTTTTCCCCAGTTTTCTATGCATGTGTTACCTCCTTGCTTTTCTACTCCCCCGTATGACCTGCAAAAGTAAGATACTAGTCTTCTAAATACGATGTTTAGAACTACTGCAATAAACAGCTTAGAGATGAGTAACTAATAATTATATATTAAATTACATTAAGTTGATTTACTTAAATATTGCTTAAATTTTTATAGTGATTTTCCCCCCTAAATTTTCATCTGCATATCTTGGAAAGGAAATTTGAGAGCTAATAGCTATACTGAATATCTCATAAACCAAGAAGAAACATAATCAAACACAGTTAACTTTCTTTAGTAGCAGGTAATGGGCTAAATTGAAGTGGTAATCTAATTCTGAAAAAGTTATCAAAATTGAACATAGAAAAATGGTGCCAGAGTTAAGTATACAGACAGATTTCTCACCAGCTTTGAGGGCTGTCTATAGTACCTGTTGAGGTAAGAATGATTTAAGTAACTAACAGCCTTACATCATTATTTGTTTAAAAATATGAAATGCTTTTATTTATTAACAATAAACATGTTATATATAATTTGATGATCAAAGTTCATGAAAGGCAAAGATTCTGTATGCTTAATTCAATGGTAGCACTCAGAACATATGTAAATATAATTTTCAGGGATAAAATTGAACCAAATTGCTAAGGGGGGATGTTCTACCTTCTATTTTTATTCTCAGTGTATTGATGTGAACTTCATTAGGACCTGATGTTTTTACTGAAGCCTGCATGTCACACAATCTGCAGGGATTTGCCTGAGAAGTGGGATGAGAAGTCAGCAACAGCCTAAGGAGAGAAAGTATGCCGAGGCCTGCTAGGGAGGACTGACCTGCTGCAATGGGTAGGAACCAGCCACTTCTCAACCCTAGCCCTGTAGGTGTTGATTTATTCTGCTGCTCCCTCGGAGGACCTCATACACTCCTATGCCTTTATTATCATTTAGGTTCATGACCCCCAAATCTAAATCTCCACCTCTGAACTCACTCATAGGGATAAAACCAATACGTAGTTAAAATTGTCATAAATTTTCTGCCTCAGGTCTCTCAAATTCAAGATATCCCAAACCAAACACAATAACTTCTCCGAATGCTGTGTCTGCATTAACTCTTTTAGTTAATTTCCTTGTTACCTATAGTTGCCTGTGCTATAAACCTTTTTAAAAATGTCTGCTTCTTCTCTCTCAAATCCCACATCCAATTAGTTTTAAGTTTCTCTATTTTACTTTCTAATCATGTCTTTCTATTTATACCACTCGTCTAGTCTGGGCCTTTCTCCATTCTAGAATATTGTAAAAATCCTTTTAACTGGTCATTCCAACCCAACGACTCCTCCCTTATATTTATCTTTTTCAGTACTATCAAGGTTCTTTTTCCAATACCAAGATGAGTTAGATTATGTAACACCTTTGCTTTAAACCAAACAAACAGCAAACACCTTTGATCCTGTTCCCTGCTTAGAGAATGAAATAAAAATTCTTCACAAATTGCTTAGCCAATTTTCTGGCTCCTCATTTGCCTCACATCTCTTATGTCATAACTCACTGCTTTTTCCAAAGATTCTCAAATATGCCACATACTTTCATACTTTTATGCTCTTACCAGTACTTAAAATCACCTTCCACATCCATTACCTCCTGCTGGTGAAGCTACACTTACTTTAAGATGCAGGTAAAATCTTGTTTTGTTTTTTTTTATATGAAAACTTTCCCGATTATTACATCATCTCTGATCCTAAAACATTTTGGTTATACCCTAGATTTGCCTCAGTACATTTCAACAAGCATTCATTTAGTGGTTACAATTTATTGTGAGTCTTTACCATCCATAAAATAAAAGTCACAACTATTGTCCTGTTTACTCCCAAAGATATCTGTTGGGGTCCTTGTTGGAGATTCGATTTTTGAAGGAAAAAAAGACATTTCTATGTGTGCTTTGTTAAAATAGCCCTCATCTAAAATATCTTGTATTTATAGGCATCATTTTGCATATAATTCAGGGGGGAAAAAATCTCAAGAGACTACCCAATCAAACATATAAAAGCAATAGCAACCACAACTACGAAATAATGCCTCCCCCTTTACACACTGTTCTTGTTTGAATCACACAAATATCAGAAGAAAATTAACTTGTGCTTTTCCTCATAGCTCAGATACAGTCATACGGTCTACATTACTCTTAATCGTGAGTGGTAGATCTTTAGATGAAACAGAAGGGTCAGGGTCAAGCCTTTTGCCATGTTTAAAAGACTGACACCATTCTCTTAGACAGGTTTTGACCACAATGTAAAATCTCCCTACAGTGTGATAATTGACATTCTTCAGCACAGAAGAAACCATTACCATCTGTCATGTGACTGCTCTGAGGATAATGAGAATGCCTCGTACATGTGGGTGGGAAAGAAATGACTTTATTCCAAGTAAAATAAATCTAAATAATACAAATGTAGTGGGAGTGATGCTAAATATTTCTGGAGACTTGAGGCGCTTTGGGAGAAAATGAATCATGTTAGTAATAATTTTTGCTTCTCTTTCTCCTAACTCTGCCAATTTAAAAATATCATACAGACAGGACGTGTGTTTGAAATTCTACCTGTACTTCCAGGAGGGTGTCCTCAGGGCTTTGCCTGCAGGGAGGTCACCAGGAGTCAGTGCAAATCAGGCCAGTTGTCTCACCCACGGTAGGTTACCTCCGGGACCCTCAGAGCGCAGGCAGATTTTAGAAGAGTAGAAACACTACCAATGTGTTGAAACAAACAAAATAAGCTTGTTTATTATCTTGTTTAGAAGGAGGGCAAGATTTTTCTCTGTCTTTAACCCTGTGCTCCTGCCCAATAAACAATGTGCTTGCAGAACTAGAGGCTCTGCCTATGCTGGCTGGCTTCAGTGCAGGGAGCTGTAATGGGTTGAGTTAAAGACGACAAATTCTTCACTCTGAAATTCTGCCTTCTGTCAGGCCTTTTAATGTAATCTTAACATCCATTCTGTTTAATAATCTTTTGTGCAATGGACATAAATAAAGCATAAATGTGTGTCTGATTGCAATGAATTAGTTTTCTAACAGAAGGAATCCTTGCCAAGATTCTGTAGCGATCTGGTCAATGTAGATAATGTGGTACATTAGAGCAGAAGCTGGCAGTTCATTGTTCTATGAATAGATATAGATTTAGCATTTATGGGAGCCTTTGAATAGAATGAAACAAAGCAATGAGTAGCCGACTATCCTTCCTGGGTTTGACTTCAGTTAGTAATTTTATATCAGGTCAGTGAATCATTGTTAGTACTAAGAAAATTTGTGGTCAAGTATCAAAAAGTAATATACGCTTCTTTGCAAGTGTATTTTTGCCCCAAACATTATGAATACTATGTGTAAATAACATAAAAATAATTGAAAGTCCTATTTGCACCCTGTCCATTAATTTATTTTTTTCTTGAGTGGAGGAAACTGTTTACTTTGTGTTTTTCCTGGGAAAGTAAAATCAACTGAGGATATTAAAAAGACAATGACATTGAGACTGGGAGTCTTGTGTCGGGTCTTGTTGTGGCCATTAGCTTCCTATTTGACTTTGGACAAGTCAATCACTCTCAAGGTTACAGTTCCATCCTCTGCAATTCAGAATTTGGGATCCCATGATCACCAAAGTTTCTTTCAGCTCTACAATTTAATGAAAAAACATCAAAATAATGATCCTGCATTTTGCCATCCTGAGTGGTTATGCAAGGTATACAGGCATTTAAAATAATATCGTGGCTTACATTTATTAGTGATTCTTTTATGGTACTTGATTTCAATAAAGTTTTCAAAATTATTTTGACTAATAACCTTAGTCAAATAATAATTCCTGTGTTTCCTTGTTGGAATTCAATAGCTATTTTGAATTGTTAAGGTCTCCTAAATGATTGTTCACTTTCCTATTTTGTCTAGGCCTTCTTTTCAAGGTCAAAGCTCGAATGTTAAGATCACAAATGTCTCTGAACAACTCCTAAAGTAATTAGGGACAATCTCTACAGTTACTTGAATTAGTACTTACTTCTTCCTTCTGCCCACTTTCTTTCTGCTTTACTGTTTTCATTATTATTATTATTATTATTATTATTATTATTATTATTATTATTGATTTTCATCTCTGCAACCAAAGTTTATAGCTTTTCTGATTACTAGCACCTTTGAAAGCTCTGCTCAGCATTCAGCAGCAGAACTCGTACTCTGGAGCTGGAGTGTGCTGTCACCTGCCCTAAAGTTGACATGAGAAGTGTTTGATGCTCAACCCAGTAGTTGTCATAGAGCTGGCAGTCAATAAATAGAGATCCTTTCCCCTAAAGATAGATAGTCCTTATTATGTTGCTTTAAATCTCAATTTCAATGATATGTCTGTTCCTAGATTTACAATAAGATTGTTTAGTTGGGATTAAAAACTGGAAACGTTGTTGTACCAGACACACTAGAGATCTGTAGTCCTCATCTGTTTCCATTCTTTTGGCCACTGGTCCTGTCTCAGTCACTGCTGAAGTGACCAATTCTGCTTGGGCTCTGATAGATTGCATGCAGTCATCATTTGACCACCTGTGCTTTTAGGATCACATTGAGGACTGAGGCTTCCTTGTTGATAATGAGGCATAAGACGGCAACGTATCTGCTTGGCATTTACACAAGTACAATCCAGAAGTACAAATGGAAGGAGTGAGGAAAAGAGGACGGGGGGCCAGAAATTTTCACTCTGTAGAACAAATCTTTCACCAATGGAGAATGGATTCACCAATGGATTCTTAAATGAATTCTTCACCTTTCCCTGACCTAGAGAGACTTTTCAATTCAATAGTGAACAGGTGGGATCTTCTGAGATTTGACAACCAATTATACTTGATACCACCTTGATAAAACACCCAATTGTTAGCTCATCTGTTCTTCCCTGTCTCGTTCTCCTCTCTTTCACTCATGCTTCTCTGAGTTTGTATTCACTAGTAAAATAGTAGTCTATGAGCTTTTGTTTCAGCCTCTGTTTTCTGGGAAACTCAGACTAAGACATTGGCCAATTTAGACAATATTTATAAACACATAGAATTACTCATGGCCTGATAAATTGTGACTGGGTGGAATATAGGAAAGTGGAAGTTTATGAAGGTCAGATGCATTAACTAGTTACCTATACTTCCTATAGTTTCTCCATGACTTTCTTAAATTTAAAATTCTATGGAAGGGTAGAAATGCATGGAGATGTAAAAAGCAGCACATGTAAGTTCATAAGGATTCTTTCTTTTCTGTTTTGTAGATGAGATCTTTCCCAAATATGAAGGACAAAAATACTGTTGGAACCAAATCTGTTTTCCAGACTTATTTTTAAAGATATGCTCACTTTAAAATGCTTCTTGTTCTTATGACAGAGATAGGTAATAGGAAAAGATTTTGGAAATGCAATGTTAATTATAAATTAGTGTTGGAAGAACTATCATATCTTCTGCCTCCCTACACAACAGTTTCAATTTCACATTTGCCACCCCCATCTAAACAGATTTTTAGAGAAAATAATACAGTAGATATTTATATATTCAACAAATACTTGTTGAGTTTCTACTCTGTGCTAAGTACTGCTTTAGTTACCTATAGCAATAAATAAGATAAGCCAGATCCCCACTTTCATGGAGTTCATGTTGTAGAGGAATGGAATAGACAAAGGCAAAAAAGTGCACAGAAAAATTAGTGAGGAGATTTTTTATGCTGTATGTAAAGATTAAGGTAATATGAGCACTGAGTTTTTCCTAGAAGCTGGCTATGGGAAGTCTAGGCTAGAAATTTCCAAACCAAGAGAAAATCAAGTCTAAATAATCAATACAGGGTATTAGTTAGTACAGATCAGGAAATTAAAAAAAGAAGCAAGTATGGCTGCAGGGTGGTGCCAAAAGCTATAGTGGTGTGAAATGAAATAGAAGAGGTTAGAAATGACCGACTTTTCATTTTTGATCACATTAATGAGTTTGAGTTTATTCTAATTGCAGTGGAAATCCATTGGAAGGTTTTAATAACAAAAAAGAATATATAAAATAATCCATTTTATAGCACTCTTGCAAAAAATGGATACTGATATAAAAAAATCTCTGAATGACCTTTTTTAAAGCATGACTATTTTTTTCAGATCAGTTTTAGATTCACAGTGAAATTGAATGAGAACAGAGATTGCCCATATACCCCTGACCCCATACATGCATAGCCTCCTTCATTATCAACATCTCCCACTAGAGTGGTTTATTTGGTACAATTGATAAAGCTGCATTGGCACATCATAATCACCTAATGTCCATAGTTTACATGGGATGGGAATTGTAGATTGCATGGATTTGGATAAATTTATAATGACAGGTATCCATCTTTTATGGTATCATACAGAGTATTTTCACTCTCCTAAGAATACTCTGTGCATTGCCTCTTTATCTTAGCCCCTTAACCTCTAGCAACCACTGATCTTTGTATGGTCTCCATAGTTTTACCTTTTCCAGACGGTCATATAGTTGGAATCATATAGCATGTCGTAGCCTTTCAAAATGGCGTCTTTCACTTAGTACTATGCATTGAAAGTTCCTCCAGATCTTTCCATGGCATGAGAGCTCATGTCTTTTTAGTGCTGGATGACATTCCATTGCCTGGATATACCACAGTTTATCCATTCACTGACTGAAGGACATCTTCATTGCTGCCAAGTTTTGGAAATTATGAATAAAGCTGTTGTTAACATCCATATGCAGGTTTTTGTGTAGGTATAAGTTTTCAACTCCTTTGGGTAAACACCAAGGAACATGATTGCTAGATCATATGTTAAGAGTATGTTTGGTTTGGAAGAAACCACCAGGCTTCCTTCCCAAGTGACTGTACCATTTATAATTCTTACCAGCAGTGAATGAAAGCCCCTGTTACTCCACATCCTCATCAGCATTTGGTGTTATCAGTGCTTTGGATTTGGGCCATTTTAATAGGTGTATAGTGGTATTTTGTTATTGTTTTCATTTCCATTTCCCTGATGACTTATAATGTGGAGTATTCTTTCATTCTTTGTCATTTGTAAATCTTCTTTGGTGAAGTAACTGTTAAGATCTTTGGCTCATTTTTTAAATCAGATGGCTTGTTTTCTTATTGTTTAGTTTTAAAAGTTCTGTGTATATTTTGAATAACAGTTCTTTATCAGATGTGTCTTTTGCAGATATGTTATTTTACTTTGTGGATTCTCTTCTCATTCTCTTGACACTGTCTTTCTCAGAGCAGTAGTTTTACGTTTTAATGAAGTTCAGATGATCAATTCTTTCTTTCATGGATGGTGCCTTGATGTTGCATCTAAAAAATCACCACCAAATCCAAGATCATCTGGATTTTTTCCCATTTTATCCTCTAAGTGTTTGATAACTTTATGCTTTACTTAGGTCTGTGATCAATTTTGAGTTTTAATTTTTGTGAAGGGTAGAAGTTCTGTGTCTGTATTCATTTTTTTGCATGTGGATGTTCGGGTTGTTTCATCATCGTTTGTTGAAAAGACTATTTTTTCTCCATTGTGTTATCTTTGCTTGTTTGTCAAAAATCAGCTGACTGTATTTATGTGGGTCTGTTTCTGGGCTTTCATTCTGTTCCATTGATCTATTTGTCCATTCCATCACCAATATCGCACTGTGTTTTGTTTTGTTTTTATAAAATTTGTTTATTTTTCCAGTAAGCTTTCAAAGCATGTTTTAAAATTGCTTCATTTTTTTCAGTTACAGTTGATGTTCAATATTATTTTATATTAGTTTTAGGTGTATAGCATAGTGGTTAGACATTTATATAATTTATGCAGTGATCTCCCTCATAAATCTGGTAACCACCTGGCATTATAAATAGTTATTGCAACATTATTGACTATATTCTCTATGCTGTATTTTACATCGCCATGACTATTTTGAAACTACCAATTTGCATTTCTTAATCCCTTCCCCTTTTTCACCCAGCTCCCCAAAGACACACCCCTCTGGCAACCATTGTTTGTTCTTTGTATCTATGAGTGTTTCTGTTTTGTTTGTTCAGTTTTTTTTTTTTTGTTGTTGTTGTTCTTTAGATTCCACATATAAGTGAGATCATGTGGTATTTGTCTTTCTTACTCTGACATTTTATTCTTTTTGGCCAAGTAATATTCCATTGTGTATATGAACTACATCTTCTTTATCTAATCATCTATCGATGGGCACTTGGGTTACTTCTATATCTTGGCTATTGTAAATAGTGCTGCAATGAACATAGGGATACATTGTGTATCTTTTCTAATTAGTGCTTTGGATTGCTATTGGCATGTCACTGGGTAGGATTGACCCTCTGGCTGACTGATTATTGGGTTTGGCCACATCCACAGCTTATGAGCTGCTGTGTGTGGTGTTTACCCCATGGAGTGGAATTTTCTCCAGTAGGCTCTGATGCCTGTTTATACCTCTTTTTGCATGTGCCATTTATGGAGCTAATTGGGTGGTGCTCTGGTGTGGTCTGAATCCAGCCTCCACATATGTTGGTTCTGGGGCCTCTCAAATGGGGCTCCAGTACAGTCCCAGGTCAGCTATTACCTGTGACCAGCTTAGAACTACCTAATAGGAGCTACAAAGCGATCCACAGTTGGTCACTGCCTGTGCTAGACCAGGAGGCACATGGGAGAAGCCACACTGTGAACTGAGGATGGCTATCTCCAGTACCTGGACTGGAGTAACTCTGCCAAAAGTCCTGAGGCGTGGTGACACCTGCTAGCTCCCATAAAGCTCAGTTGCAGATAAAGACTGATGCATTATGTGAGTTGGGCGAGGCAAGGTCTCAGGGAATCACCAGGGTGGGATGAATGGTTTTCACTAGGTCAGATTCTGTTTTTGTGCCAGTGCTGATCCTGGAGCTATTCAGCAAAAGTTTCAGAGCACACCAAGGCCAGCCACTGTCCTCCTGGGACATGTGGACCCCAGAGAGTTGTCCAAGAATGAGTTCAATGTGGGCAGAGCAGACTCCTCAATGAGAAATTATCTTAGGCATTGCACAAGTTAGGTGGGGTGGAGTCCTAGGTGGTAACCAGGGCTTCTTTACAACTTTACTTTTTGATGAGGTACACTTTTAATTCATTCCCCCAACCATATTATGACTGAGGAAAACTACTTTGACCTAGATATTTTCTGAATATGCAGTATTGATGATTAATATATGTGGTCATAGGATTCAATATACCAGATTTCAAATAACTACAGTAGTACCTCAGTTTTCTAATGTAATCCATTCGAGACCATTCAAGTTCTGAAACGTTCGAAAACCAAGTCACGGTTTCCCCAGAGAAAGTAATGCAAAATGGATTAATCCATTCCAGACCTTTAAAATCAACCCCTAAAACTGCAAATTTAGCGTGAATTTTACTATCTAATGATACCATAGATCCATAAAATTTACGACGTTTGTAAACCAAAATGTTTGTCAACAGAGACGTTAAAAAACCGAGGTACCACTGTATATTTCTTATGACTCTGCTTCTCCCTTTGACTAGATCTTTCCTTCTGCAGCCTCTTTTTCATTCCAGACTACTCCTTTACTGTCTTTACTGGATCAGAGTGAAGGTGTTTCCTTTTCAAGTGTGAACAGAGCCAGCATTGCCATTAGATACTTGTGGCCATACACAGAGCAAGGAGATAAAATTTAAAGTCACTGGAGTGTAATGGAAGAAAGAGCATTGCTTTCAAAAAACTAAGAAGGGCAGCAAATTTACAGAAAACATGGGCAGTGGACAATTTTAACATTGCTAATAAGTTTAATTGGGGCTATAGAGAACGTGTGTCAAATGTGTACTTTTCCACAGTGTAGGTTCTATGGAGTGGAGTGATATTAAAGCATGCTCAGTGATGGTTGGTAGGCTAAGCAATGTAGTCTGGTCACAAGCCCAAGAATACCTAGGCATAGCCCCAAGAGAAGTTTGTAATCAAATGCAGCTTGCAGAGTGAGTTTCAAATCTTACATGATTTTCATAATGAATGTTTTGGATTATCACAGTATGTTTTCCTATGCTCATTTTCATCTAGATGGAGGGGGGAGTTTCAAGAATCCATGCCTTATACTTTTTATTTCAGTTACTTAAGGTACCCAGAATTTTCTTGCCAGAAGGATCTATGTAAAAATTAGAATCCATCTTGAAATTCAACTAAAGATTGCATCCTTAAGTTGTTTCAAAAAATTGAGAGCTGAGCATATTGTAATCCTCAGAGCTGTCCCTAGACAGACAATATTGCAAAAGTTTTTGCCCATGTGTCTTTGTTTCGCAAATGAATATGCAATATTACATTGGAGCAACAAAAAAAATTAATCTTGGAATCTAAGAACCTAACAAATGCCGAACTGAAAAATGTTAGTTAACCTTAGAGAAAGAGATAAGAAGTACCCAGTAAATTTATTAATGCCTCAAATTTTATAGTGATGTTTTCATTGCTGGTCAAGAGAAAGGGGAAGGAACTCTGGACTGCATATAATATTAAAGGCTGTTTTAAATGACTATTATTGTTGTTCCTGTAAAAACCATATTAATAAAATTAAATTATTCAAATATTACTTAGAAATGTATTCTTACAAAAGGCACCAGGCACATAGCCAATATCATTGCAAAACAAATAGGCAACAACCAAAAAAATTGTACCATCTACAGAAACCATGTCTTGAAATACCTCTCAAGACTAGAACTATGAGAATTCTGGTGTAAAAACTGGTGGAATTATTTTTTGCAGTCTTATGCAAATATCACAATGAAAATACCTTCTTGTTTAACATGGTATTATGGGTAATCTGTGCAATAGTTTATATCCTTTAGTGAATTTATTTTTGTCTCTTTCAAAGTTACATTTTAATAGTTTCTAGACTTCTTCCTGATCAATTAAAATGCATTGAACACCCTCAATTTAAATGATAAAAATTAATGACTCTCAATTTTCTGCAAAGTTGAAGACTAATAGTGTCTGCAAAAAGACTTGAAAAATCCATAGTAAAAATATTTTTTTCCTTCATAATTTGGTTTGAAATGTTCAAACTAAATGTTTCTTCTTGAGGGTCATTATGCCAGGGAGTTTGAGAAAGAAATCTTTTAATAAATAAATTACATCTATGTAGATTTCTAAATTGAAGATGGTTGATTAATTGATAGCTTCACTATAATTGTCTTGGAAAACAAAACTACACCATTCTGCCCAGTAGTGTCAGACAGCTTGTGGTAGAAATTGTTCAATTGAGAAATAGTCTCTATCCTTACCACACTCTATAAATGAAGACTATGAAGTCAAGGCTATGAAGTGTGTCTCCTGCCCTTCTTTATTCCTTTCACCTCGTCTGATTTTTTTCATTGCCATGTCTCTTTTAGTAAATATCATTACTACCTCCAGTAATGATATTTTGGACAATGAAATTTTAAAATTTATTCTTGTTTAATAGGGATGTCTTCTATAATGCATTCAACTTTTCAATGTAATTTCATCATATAACATACCCCATTGTAATCAGAAAACTGGTACACAGACAGATTCAATATTTTAGTCCCTGAATTAGTGACTGAGATATGACAAGAATTCAGTTCTCTTACTTTCTAACATGGCTCTCTTTCCATGGTGCTGCCTAGCCTTTAATCAAATGAAGTATATATGTTTTGTTGGAAACATAGTTGTTTTCGTGAGAGGGCCTTAGATTCAGCTCTATCTGCTGTTCAGCGTGGCCACACTTTTCATGGCATTTCCATTTCTCTTTGAGTCAAAATAGCATTGATTGTGGCTTTGAAGATACAATCTGGTTGATGACTCTGTGAATTTGAGGCTGCCCCTCCCAGGCCTGAGAAAACTTCTTTGCCACAGGCCTAGACTTTGCTGGGATCCTTTGCCATTTTAGCAGTGACTTTCTTCTGAGTTACCAAGTTCTGAGTTCAAGGTGGTTGAGAAATTTAAAGAGGAAAGAATTGGCAGGTTATATTTTAAAATATAGTACTTATGTTCCTGATACATGCATGTACAGATTAAGAATTGCGTATCTCAGAACTATGTCTACTATTGTTTGTTATAGCATTTAATGTGAGTGTGTTTAGTAAAATTTTTGTGTTTATTGAAATTGGAGGTATTAAATGGCTTTAGAATATTTTCATTTTCATCAATTTTACTGAACATTTTGGAAATAAATCCAAATTAAACTGAATGAATCCGAGGTATATTATTTAATTCCTATTATAAACATTATTTCAAAGTTTAAAAATTCCCCAGCTAATACGTATAAACTCTGAGATTTACTAAACTGTATTTGTCAGTTTTTTTTTTATATCTACTGTGCTTATGATTCAAAGCAAAATCAAATAAGGAACAAGCTCTAAGAATAAATTTGTGTTAGTAAATAAGACACATCATTCTAACTTTGTCTCTTCTGAATGATTTACTGTTATTGCTGTTGTTGTTGGTGTTGGTATTATTTTGTGATTTTCTTGATTTTTGATAACTCAGTTCAGTTTTGAATTGTGTTGTTATGGATCCTTGTATGGTTGAGAACGATTTTTAACTAACTCTCAAATAAATGTTTGTGTGTGTGTGTGTGTGTTTTTAACAGAGTTGCTCCCAAATTTTCTTATAGATACATCTAGTATTTTTACTTGCATAAATTTTACTTAAACAATTTTATTAAAGTAATAATTATTTTTAGCAGTTTAAGCTTTGTATATATTTGAGAACTTATTCTTTATGTAAAGGTCATTTGAAAATAATTATCTATAGTGCTTATATGATTAATCCTTAGTTCTGCTGCTTACTTTTCTTTTTTCATTGGCTATTATGCTAGATACCTGTGATGGATTGTTCTAGGAATAAAATTGTGGATCTATCTATCCATCCATCTATCTATCTATCTGTCTATCTATCTATCTATCTATCTATCTCCTAAAGAATCTGCAAATGTTAGCTGTTAATGGACTCCTTAAAAATTAGTCAGTTATGAGTGGGATTTTCATCTTTTAACTTTAATTTCCTACAGAACATTTGGAGAGAAGTACAAATCTCATTTGGTCTGAAAACAAACACTTTAATGGGCCAAATTTTTCTACTTTCTTTACCTGGCAAACTACTTGGCAGCTACAAAACTCATTTTTTATTTAAGTTCTTTCTCCGTTAGAGTAGAAAGTATCCCCAAATATTGCAGCAAATTGCAGCTTTTTAATTATTAAAAATCCTTATATTTATTGACCTTTTATTTTTTTGAACCAAACTTTCAAATTTATCAGTGTTAAGTTATATATACTTATTATCTTTTTCTTTTCTTCTTCATATTTAAAATGGAATTTAAATATCAGAAGCATTATACTTCCCATCTTGAAGTGGAATTAGGAACTGAGCAACAAAAATGGTATAATTAGCTAAAAAACATTTGCAGATAAATAACCAAGGATTAACATCTTAGTCTCTGACGTGAAGTACAGTAATCATAACAAAAGAATTAAAAAAAGAGCGAGAGGAAAAAAATGAGGCAGAAGAAAACTTAAAAAAAGACAAAAAGGAATATTTTAATCATGAAACAAGAACAAGGTACTACAAAAATGGACATACAGAGAGAAAAAAAGAGCAGTTAAAAATGAAAAATTTCAGGAGAAAAAATATTAATAACGGGTTGGAATATGAAATTGAGGAAATCTCCCAGAAACTAGAGCAAAATGTCAACAACATTAAAAATAGAAAAGATGAAAAATTGAGAGGACCAGTCTAGTAGGTCCAATATCTGAAAAATAGGAATTCCATAAAAACAAATAAACAAACAAACAAACAAAAAACAAGAAAGTAAAAAATAAATTATCAATTATTTTCTTGGAATAAACCAAGGAAAACTTTTTTCAAATTGTAGTGGTTCCTTGAGCTTCTGTGTAAAAGTGGAAAGCAGCCTCATACCAAAGCATACTATCACAAAATCTTACAACTGTGGGGACAAATAAAATAATAATAATAATACCGTTCCTAGGAGAAGAAAAAAAAAAGGGTTTACTAAAAATGATCAGAGTAACTCTGGACTTTTTGAAAGTAACACTGCTTTTTCTGTCTGACTTATTTCACTTAGCATTATTCTCTCGAGGTCCATCCATGTTGTCACAAATGCTCCTATATCATCTTTCCTTAACGCCGAATAGTATTCCATTGTGTATATGTACCGATATGTGGTATATAAACCAAAAAGAACAAGACAAACAAATGAGAAACAAAAACTCATAGACACAGACAATAATTTAGTGGTTACCAGAGGGTAAGGGGGTGGGGGGTGGGTGATGAGGGTAAAGGGGATCAAATATATGGTGATGGAAGGAGAACTGACTCTGGGTGGTGAACACACAATGGGATTTATAGACGATGTAATACAGAATTGTACACCTGAAATCTATGTAAATTTACTAACAATTGTCACCCCAATAAAATTAATTAAAAAAAAAAAAAAAAAAAAAAAAAAAGAAAAGAAAGTAACACTGCATATCGTGCTTCCGGCAAAGGAGGAAATGGGAGGCAAAGGGAAGGTAATGCCAGAGGAGGAAGGATGTGGAAGGACCCAGGGAGGGAAAGGCACCTCTGAATCCGGCATCTGGGTATTTTGTACACTGCAAAGATTGTGAGCTTTTAAAAAAAATATTTGGCTAAGAGGTACAAAATTTTAACTTACAACATTGTGTTTCCTTTTATTTGGACAGTTTGTCTAAATTTGGTTTATTCAGTATAGCCCTAGACTGTTTCCTTTTGTTTAACTAGATGAAATAATTATAACTTTTTCTCCCTTGAAAAATAACAAATCAAGCAGACCTGGAAGACTTGTATTTTTCTTTTAATTTTTTTTTTACACTGCTGAAAAGTATGAAACCAATTGCTTCTTTCCTCTGGTGGTAGCAAATATTTATAATTTTATCAAAAGTGTTACTCAAGTTTGACTTGCTTTTCATTTCACATTTGAGTTTGAAGAAGGAATATGCCCAAGGACACTAATCAGTATTACTATGTGTGGCA
The DNA here is from genome assembly GCF_964194185.1 of Rhinolophus hipposideros. Lineage (NCBI taxonomy): Eukaryota > Metazoa > Chordata > Mammalia > Chiroptera > Rhinolophidae > Rhinolophus > Rhinolophus hipposideros. The sequence continues at coordinate 41,861,816 of NC_138053.1, forward strand.
GTTGTGGAAATGTGCAATCCTGCTTGTTGTGGCAGATGATGGGATGGAACATGCCTCATTTCCCATGTGTTCAGCACATACCCTTGTAAAGCACATACCCTTGTAAAGTACTGCTTCTCTCTATACACACTCCAACTCAACTTACCTAAAACTGAACTCAACTTGCCCTTTTAATTTACCCTCTATATTCCTAGATACTGAAACTTAAAACTAGTGTCTTACTGAAACCCTTGACATTCTGTGTTTAGACTATTTACAGTTACAGTTAATTGTCTTCCAATAGGACACTCCCCCAATTTTATTTACTCCAGTCTCTCATATGCACCTAACAGATTGATCTTCCTAAAATATGTACATGTAGTTATTAAATTTTGTAGAATCCACCTCTACCAAATTAATAAAAAGCTTCACCCTGGCCTTAAAGCTCTCACCATATGCTCCCAACCTCACCTACCTAAGAATCGCCTAGAAGATCTTCCCTAAATATATTTAGATTTTCATATGTTAGTGACTTCATATACCATCTCCAACTGCTTGTGGAACCTCTAATTACATCAATTAAACCCTTAGATTTTCCAAGTGGAAATAGTACGTGTTCCATGAAATCTTCTATGGTCAACCAAAAATGACTTCTAGTCTGTTAAACTCATACCAGGTATTAGCTATTGGGTCTATGTGAAGGTATATGCCGCCTTGCCTTTTGTACATGTGTGTTGGCTTACATAGGCAAAGTATAGAACACATAGTTAACCTTCAGTAATGTTAATTTCTTTTTACCTGAAGATCTAATGTTGCTAATATCTAATATTTCCCATGTTCCCTATAGTGCTCAGTAAGTATGTACCAAATAAGCAGTTTGATGAAGTTATTATTGGGAACCTATTTAATTTGATACAAAAGGTGGACCTATTCTAAGAGCTAAAATCTTTCCCTGAAATGTGTACAATATTTCTATATTAACCTCTGAAAGCCTGATACTCACAACACATGAACATAAATAACCCTTTGCATACAGATGTTATTTGGGGCAAGAAATTTGGAGATGTCATGAAATCCAAGCAGGCTTTTCTGAAGAGCATTCTGTGAATCCCCTGCGAAAGTTATCCTAGCAACATTTCCCACACAAATTCACTGTGCTAAAGATGGTTTACATGGAGATTGACCTCCAGGTTTAAGCGTAAGTTGAGATGACTTTCTCCTTTTGTTTAAAATAAGTTACTTCTCACTGGATAGGAAAGCCAAATAAGGTAAACAAATTGAATGCATTAGAGTCTGTGTATAAAGAAAGGTATGTGACAGCAGCATCTATTCTCTAAAAGCTGAAATTTAATCCATTGATAGGCAATCATTTTTTAAAAGTAAAATGAATATTTGGAAGAGAAATAAAGAGTGGGAATAAAGTCTCAAGCATAGAAAATAAATAATGATAATTTTATGACAGGTGTTTATCTTATTTAATATTTAGATTTCATTTGTGATTGTATTTAAATGTTCTGTTTTTTAAAAAATACATATTTTTTTATCCTACAAGTACTCAGTGCTGAGGGAAAGAAGGTATTTTCTAGCAATTACTTGCTTAGTTATCAATCAATTTGAAGCTTTCTGTTATATTCTGTGCCTGGTGAAAATGATTTTTCTCCAGAAGAACTGATTCTACAGACACGGTTCAGGAAAGTAAAGTCTTTGGGGTTTCTTGCTAGGACATTTAGATATAACTCTGTATCCTAAGAACAAAATCTCTGAAGCTTGATCCCCATTCAGAATTCTTGAGAACTTCTGCTCCTCTAATGTTACTTCAACACCATCGGTGTAGAGATTCAGGGAGAGATGCCAAAAAATGGTCTCAGTTTAAAGTTCTTTCATTGCAGCTTCTATGAGTCTGTTGACAAAAATCTTATTTATAATGTAACAGAATTTGGCAGTTTTAATAATCCTTCTTCTTTTAAAAAGTTTTATCTACCCCGGATTTCTGATAATTCCATTTCTCTAGATCTTCTACCTTAGAGATAGCTCCTACTCAGTGCTTTTGTTTCTTCTCACACACATGGAATGTCTTCTATCTACTTCTCTCCTTTGGGAAATTTCACACACTCTCATGATTCCTCAAGGTGTGCGTTACCTTTGATCCCTTTCCTAAGAAGCCACACAACTGGTAAATGGTGGAACTGATATTTCAACCCAGGCCTATAGACACTGAAGTCTAAGCTCTTAATCACTTTTTTGTACTAAACTAACTTTGCAGCTTAAGCATCATTATGATCATTGCTGATGTTTATTGAATGCCTACTATGCACAAGCCACTGGGTTGAGAACCTTTATATCTGCCAAACTTCAAAAATGTTCAGTCTATTTCACAGATGAAATTTCATGCTGTGGGAATGGCCCAAAGAAGAACATAGGGGGGCTGGTCCGGTGCCTCAGTTGGTTAGGGCTCGACGCTCCTAATTCCGAAGGCTGCTGGTTCGATTCCCACAGGGGCCAGGGGGCTCTCAACCACAAGGTTGCCGGTTCAACTCCTCGAGTCCCGCAAGGGATGGTGGGCTGTGGTCCCTGCAACTAGCAACGGCAACAGGACCTGGAGCTGAGCTGTGCCCTCCACAACTAAGACTGAAAGGACAACTTGAAGCTGAGCTGCGCCCCCTACAACTAAGATTGAAAGGACAACTTGAAGCTGAGCTGCGCCCTCCACAACTAAGATTGAAAGGACAACTTGACTTGGAAAAAAGGCCTGGAAGTACACACTGTTCCCCAATAAAGTCCTGTTCCCCTTCCCCAATAAAATCTTAAAAAAAAAAAAAGAACATAGGGACTCATTGTTTGCATTTTTGTATATGCGATATCATCTTTACCGTGACTTCAGTTCAATAAGATCTCAAAGGGAGTCATAGTTTTGGGGCATGCTTATGTTTATGTGTCTTCCTTTTTAAGTTGCTTTGAAGTAGAGCATATAAACACAAATGTCTATATTAATACAGTAAGTAGCATAAATAAATAAATTACACTTTAACATGATAAGGACTTTGTGACGTTTGTGGAAAATGGAGAATTTACGTCCTACATGAAGTCATTCAGATTTAATTTATAATGACATTCAGGTGAGCATGTGCGTTTACATGCAAGCGCGCGCGCGCGCGCACACACACACACACACACACAGAGTGTGCAGCCCTTTAAGCTATCACTTCTCCTTTTCTTTCTTCAGCAAAAGTTATTAAATATAAAAGATAGACCAAGGAATACATAATTCCATTTTGGTAATGAATATGAGGTAATCGGTTTGCATGTATTCATATTTACACCCTCACGACTAGTCTGATGAATGCATGATGGTCACTTTTAAGGAGTTACTGCTTTGGTTGAATTGTTTTACCTAGGTGGTAATGATACGTACATGCTATAGTACTTCCTCAAAAAAGACAGATAGATCATAAACTCCTTTTTTCTTTTATCAGATGATTACAATTTGTAATGTGAGAGCATAGTGTTTACTTCACAATCAGAGGACTGCTCAAGAGTGGAGCATGGCACCCGCGGCTGCGTGGACAGTCAGCAGGCCAGGCATCGTGCTCAGGCCCTCACTGCAGAAAGCTGCCGGCGACTTCTGTGCCATGTGGCTTTTCAGTGCTGGCAGATGGACCTCATTGTTACAAAGTTTTGGTTTGGAAAATTCAGACGTGAAGGGTTAATCTACATTTTAAAACAGTTGTCTTTGGAGGAAATTATGCTCCAAATGAGAAACCTGTGTGGAGTTCTGGGTTCTCTCTTTATGTTAGCTTTGGCAGGGCCAGGAGCCTGTTGTGAAGATAAAGCCAGCATTTGAAACCTATATTTTACATTGCAGGAAAACTACACAAATTTAAAACACTTCACATTTGCCTTTTGACACCCCATAACCAATAGATGAACTTTAATTTTTGGGCGGCCTCCCAGTGATTAATGCCTTTCCATTTATGACGTGAGAAGAATGAGCAGTATGTTACAGTTGGTCTTCTGTCCGTTTCTGAAGAGCGCCCGTGCCAGGATTTTGATGTGCACTCGCGTTCTGGCACCAGGCTTCACACTTCTCACCCAGCACAGAGCCAGCTCACAGATCCTGTTCGGCACAGCTACTCCAGACATGCAGCCTAAATTTGGAGGTGGCCTCCTCAAATGTGGCAGGCACAGTCTCTCTCTTCCTATTTGGAGCCCATCTTGTGGGGCTAGGACCTCTCTCAGCTGCCTTCAAAGCAGCTTTGGGAGAGCTGCGTGTGTTAGCCACTCATTGAAGCAATCTCCATCAAGGTGAGGCTTGGCATTACAGGGCTGTTTCACAAAAGTTTTCTATCGCCTATGTTTACTTTTAAGAGGAAGCTGTCTCATGTCTCTTTTCACATTTCCATTAGAGATTGCAGACTCTGCTCTCTTGGAGGTGACAGTGCTAGAGTACATACCTTTGAGGCCTTCCTTGATTCCTGCATCAAGTGACATTCACTGAGCCACATGTTGTAGTTGTTAATGCTGTCCAGCAAATTGTTTTGGCTCTCCTTGCTTTAAAGGACATGGTAGGATTGCATTTCCTGCCTCCTTTTGTGGCCATGCAACTTGCTTTGGTCAATAAAAATTGAGCAGAGACGATCTGTTACTTTGCACTGTAAATGTTAAAAGCCAGTGTGTGATTCACCATTTTTCCTCCTCTTGCTGGTGCAGTGATTAAAGAAGCACAGGTTGAGAGGAAGCCTCCATTAGCCTGTGTCCTTGAATTACTGTGATAGAGAACCCCTGCTTATCAGTTGCATGAACAAGAAATACATGCCGGTATGTTCATTTTAATCACTGAGATTTGGGGATTGCTTATTACTGCATCATAACCCAGCTCATGCTGACTGATGGGCCTCGTTAACTGGAAAGTAGAACTACTGCACTGAGGTTCAAACTGCATAGCGAGGTCCATTTCTTCTTTGTCTCATTGTCTCTTTTAGATATCTATAAAACGGGTAAGTTTCCTCCATGTGGATAAGAGACAGGATGGAAATACCAAAGTGTAAATCAAGAAAAGAGAAAGGAGAACATGCTATGTTTTCCAACTGACTTCCCCATTAACAATTTTACTATATTTTGATCCCTATTTAGTTCTTGTCTATTTCTTTTCACATTGGTTAGGAAGCCATAAGAAGGAGAAGTGTTTCCCAAACCTCCAAACTAATAGAATAGTTATTCGTACAGCACATACCTGAGCCATATTTGTAGATAACAGGTGTAGGCATACTATTTTTGTTGTTTCTTAAAAGTCTTAAAATGGTAACAGCCTAATAGTTTACAGAAGTGATAGGCAAGACTCAACGTGGGCCCTAAGTTTTTAAGCTCCTGGTGTACATGCCTGGGATTCCCTTTTCTTTGGTGTATAAGTGAAAATATCATTTATGTATAAATGAAATACCACTTCCATGGTTAAGTTATATCATATGACAAAGGTTGAAGAGATGTTGCCAATGTAATTAAGGTCCCCAATAAGTTGAGTTTGAGTTAATCAAAATGGTTTTATTCTGGTTAAGTCTAACTCAATCAAGTGAGATTTTAAGGGTTTATAGGTCATAGATTGAAGAACAAGCCATTTTCCTCCTGGCTTTAATGGAGCAAATAGCCAGATTGTGAATAGCCGAGGGAGGAGGCCACATAGCATGCAAAGGAATGAGACTGGCTTCTAGTTGCTCAGGGTGGTTCCTAACAGACATCTTAAAAGAAAATAGAGAACTCAGTCAGAAACAAATTCTACCAACAACCTGAGGGAGCTTGGAAGCAGATCTTTCTCTAATTGATTCACCAGATGAGAACATAGGTGGCCAGTATCTTGATTTAAGTCTTGAGAGATCACTAGTAAAGGACCCAGCTAAAATGTGCCAGCTTCCTAATCCACAGAAACTGATAGATAATAAATTCATTGTTAGATTTGTGGCAGTTTGTTATGCAGCAACAGAAAACTAATACAAAAAGAATCTGACCTGACAATTTTTCTTGAAATATCTGGCTATTATTTCAATAATAAATCAACTAGGCATGTCCTGCTATCTTCTTAGCTTCCTGAAGTCAGTTTTAACTCCCTTATGGAGCAGTGAGATTGGAAGAGTTTCTCACAGTGGTTAAATGAGGGCCTTGATGTCCTCAGTGTGTCGCCAAACCACTGCAAGAAGCCATGATAGAGCTTCGTAGTCTCTAGTCACTTTGGGATGCATGGCGTCCACCTTCTCTACTCCAGGAGTGTTTTGTCCTTGGACTGAAGTCATTCACTAATAATCATAAGAACCTGGGAGACCACCAAGATGATTTGGGGATACCAGAGAGTCTGTGGTGTAGCTCTAAAACCGACTGATAGCCCCTTTTGAGCACATTCTAGAAGGAAACTATGATTGATGTAGAAATATCCATTTGACTAGTTGGAAAGCACTTGGTCTTTTAAGGTAGATTTCAACATTAGAATATATACTTTCGTAACATGCAGCACAAGCAGACAGAAATGGGCCTCACTGAAAAGAGGAGAGAAACTTCTGTTTGTTTGGTTAATTTTGGCATCATGTTTTTGAAGTTGATAACCAGAGATGAAACAACCAGTTTCATAAAAGTATTATTTGAGGTAAATAACTTTATATGTGTCAGTGGTTTGACTTGTTACATTGTATACAAAACCATTTCAATAAAAAGAGAAGCAAACAAAAAGTTGATATATTATTAGTAAAGATTTTTAAATGTATTATATAGAATGATAGAATGATGGAAAGACCAAGAGATTCAGTTTGTTATTTAGGAGTAACTGCAGATTTGCCAAACCTGCAAAAAAGAGTGTTGTGGAGAAAGAGAGAGAAAACAAGAAAACTGTTAGATGTGCAGCATAACATATCCTTTTAACCAAGGACAAAGAAGCATGCAACTATGCTGCCTTGAATGCTTGGTCAGAGCTGTGCAGAGCTCTATTCTGGGTGAATTTATCACTCTATGGTAGTAGCATTATCGAGGAGAAAATTCAGAGTAAATGAGTTCAAAAGTATTTAAACTTGTGACTTTCTCTAAAAGGTTTGTGAAGGCTCTTGCTGAAAACACTGATGGCATGGAGTGGACAAATAGGACTTCTGTGTAAAATAGTTTGAATCTATGACATGAGAGTTTCTGGAGAATGCAGAATTGTTTCTTCACCCATTGATTGGTTAAATAAATTACAAAGTATGTGATTGTCTAGTCATATTATTTCACCAGCGCTATGTAGATCATCACTTCTTAGATGAACGTGCCAGACAGGCTAGGAGATAGCCAATGGGCTCTCTTCATGCCCTGAAGTCTTTCTGAGATTTCTAGGTAGCCTACTTCTTGGATTATTTATTTTACTGTTATAATTGGCTAGAGAAGGTGCATCAGCCCGGAAGGGAAACAGTGACTTGATATTCTAAAAGTAGTGGTCCTAATGCATCTGACTCTGGATGCCAGGTACTTCAGAAGTTTGCTGATTACTTTTTATTTAGTTCATGCTCTTAGCCACCTGTGTTAATAGTAGAAACACTCTCAAGGAAGATGATTTTCAGGGACTTGGGGGGTTTGGGTAGGAAACTGAGATCACTAGGACACTATGAGAAGATGCAAGGTTGGTTGCTTCTCATTTTGATCACCTTCCCTACCACATATTATGAAGACGCTTTCCCTCATTCCCAGGAAAAGTTATGCTGTTCATTTACTAGATAAAAAAGTATTTCTTTTGGTACTTAAAGTTGATGATCCAACGTGTTAGTTTATCTCAATTAGAGGGATGTAAATCTAATTATTTAATCAAAGTAAGGAGAATCACAGTGTGAAGGATTCATGAACTTTCTCATTTAAGGCATATTTAAAAATTATAAGATGGTGTTCATTAATCCAAACAAATCTCTATTTGAGCAACAAGGCAGGGACTTTGGGGCATTAGAGGAGGAGAGCAGCAATATCATTAAGGAATTCTTGCTCTCATAGCCATGGGCCTGCTCTCATAGTACCAACCACTGTGGCTGTATTTATCCTTTTGGCATACAGTGAAGGATTTACATTAGGAGGCTTTGAAATAGGTCAGAATCATACAACCATAAAATCAACTCCATGGCTACTTGGTACCCAAAGCGAAAATTTTACTCCTATCTTTTTATGTATCCCAAATTATGTCCAGCCACACTCTTCAACAAAACTGACAGAAATTTTGTGATGAAATCAAACTGCATCTTAAAAATATTTCAATGACAAAATGCTAACAACACAATAACCCATATTGAACTACAAACCCTTCCTATTATCAAGTTCCCAGGGAGAAATTAAAGTTCAAGCAGTAGAGTCCCAAATAAATTAAATTCAAAAATCCTTAAATGAATATAAAAATAAAGTTGAAAATCAAAACTCTTGGTCCTTTATAAATATCCAAAGAATTTTAGCCTACATGAATCTTTCTCAGCACTTTATATTTTTCAGTCTCAACTAGAGGCCTTCTCCAAGAGATATAAGCTGGCTTCACCAGTTTTGTAGTTCTGAGATAAAAAAAAAAATATATTTCATATTTTAGGAAAGAAAATATCTTCTTAGAACAGCATTTCAGAGATAGTTTTAAATAAAATATGCAACAAGTTTACCATGGCGAAACTGAACAGCATTGCATGTGGAAAGTATCAAGAGCAGGCTATTTTATATTGGGGATTGTCATTTTTGCCTCATGACAAAGACTGTGGGTATTCGCACTGCCTGCCATCCTGAGAGAATAAACAGTAGGAACATAAGCTTAGAGAAGGGAGGGTCTTTTGCTTAATTAGGAATGAGCAAGAAGTGCCATACAGAGGCCAGGAGTCATTCTGAACCTGGGAGTAAGCTCTTCTCATGGGGTCAAGGCAGAACCAGTGGTGACCCAAGGCTCCATGTTCCAGCCCGGCTTCCCCGAGCAGTGTGGGACAGTGATGAGGACACAGCACTTCTGTGACAGTGGAGGAGTGACAGTACCAAGGGCTGCTTTTGAAGGTATGATTCTGATACAGAACAGTCTAGTCTGGGCCTTCAGCTTCAGTGCGGCTGTGGGAGAAAATGGAGATCTCTCCAAAGATAGTTCCATTTTAAGTGGTGGCCAAAGGTGGAAGAAACACGTCTCTCCACCAATTGGGAAACTTTCTTTCTTCAAGGTGTGAAGTGTGAATTCTAGCATCAGTAATATGGCAGGAACCAATATAATGGATCCCTTAGACCAAACTAAGAATCCTGGATATTTTACAGTTTATCACAGAGAGGGCTTTAGAAAAGAGACTGAGATTGTTTTGCTAGATAAAATGTAAACTCCATTACTTTAAATATTAAATAATATGTGTATTAGTTACAAATAGAATTTACTTGGGGGGTCTCATAATGAAAGACTTTTTTGTCAGTTTATGCTTATTCACTTTAGTGTTGTTTTCTTTCTGACCAGGCATTATTGTCAGATGTGTTTCAGGCATTTCCTTGCCTCAGATCTGCATTTTTCTGGGGAAGAAAAAGATTGCTTCATCTCACCTTTAGTGTACCCTCCTGTATCTTTCGTGGTGGCGCTAACTCCCAAATTGCCTGGGTCATAAAGGGGAGTCATGGCTGCAATGATTTTTTGTGTCTGACACTCTGTCCTCGAGGCAGTAGAAACATGTTCAGATGGGAGAGTGAATCAATTAATGATGAATTCGGAAGCTTCTGCCCTTGACCCTTTTCTGCATTATCCAGGGCAGTCTTGGAGTGGCTAATGGTAATGCGGTGAAGAGGTGAACAGGGTTAACTCCTGTCCTCTGAGTCCTCAGAAGATAACATCTGTTGTATAAAAGGTAAAATGGAGTCAATAATGTTTTTATTGTTCTCAAGAACAATTCTCTCTAAGAAAGAGGGAAATCAATGTAAGAGAAATGCTACTCCTCATGAACTGTTGAGGCCTTTGTGTTCTTCTATATTCAAATCAGTTCATGCTAACTACAGTTTTATTGATAAATTCTTACTGGTTTATAGTATTAGGGATGAATGCATACACTCTAAACCAAGTCCATGTGGTTTTATGCAGATTCGTTGTGTGACCATGGAATAAATGCAGTAATTCCTAATTTTCACTTATGGATTTCTTTTAAAGGATTCAAAGCTGTTCATCTTTGCATTTCATGTTTTCTCATTTTCTATAGAAAGATATCACAAAACACTCTAAATGTAGGAACAATAGCTGGATAAAACTCATAAAAGTTAGCTGTAAATAATTTATGATATTGTACTATCAGAACAAACATTACCAAACCATGTTTAAATTAAAACTTTCCTTACACAAGGATATGAAGGTTTTCGTCCTTTATTTCTCACCTGTTTATCAGTGTTTGTCTTTCCAATCTAGATGGTCACCAAGCCCAACAACTCTGTCATCACTCCACTCTTTTTCATTTCCCTACTACCATTCAAGGCTAGACCCTCAGAACCTTGTATGTGCCCTATTGTATTAGCTTCCTAACAAAGCTTCAGCTCAGGACTTAATACCTAGTAAAGGTGTTGTAAAATACTAAATTTAGAAAAGTCAAGTGTGCATGTTTAAATTTATTAATAGATGCTATTGTCACCCTGAGCCATGATTCATTGGCCCGCTTAAATATGCCTGTTGGTGTAGTAGACTGTCCAGCATGTATGCTGACAACGTAATATCACAAGTGCCTACATCTCTCTTCCTGAAAGAATTCTCTCTCCCTGAAACTTATTCCACTGTAATAGGTACAATTTACTTTGTGTATTACTCCAAGGGTATCTCATAGTTGGGAAATAATTTTGTGAAAAACACCTTAAACTCTCGTTCCTGTAGTGAGGTGAGCCTGTGGTATGTTCCACAGGTTCTCAGAGGATTCACAGTAGAATTGACCCAAGTTATCCACAGCAAAGTCTCACTTTTCTCATTCATACCCCCTCTATTGGATTCTCTCCCTTCTACGTCTCATGTCCCACATACTCCCAATTCTTCCTGGGAGTTCTCTCAAGTAAACTTCTGATACGTAAGTCCCTATGTGAAGGTCTGATTTTAGGGAACCAAAATTAAGACAATTATAGCAGTCTTGGCTACAGAAAGCAGACTTTTAGGACATGATTCTGTTATTGGATCCCTTGGACATCAGAGGACAAGGACCCAATTGTTGATGATAACTAAATTGGGGAAAATCTCTTATGTTTTGTACTACCACAATTCCTTAGACTGTCACTGTGGTAGAGTGCAATAGTTACAGGGTGCCTGGAACACATGAGTAGTGCTGGCTTATGCAATAGTTCTAGCACGTGAACAATAAGGGGCTATGACAAGTATAAACAATGTAGAGTTAACTGGCTTTTCAACTGACCTAGAGGCATTGAAGAAGGATACAGTTACACTTAGTTCAGCTATGATATCCAGAATGCTCCCATGGAAGGTTTATACAGATCCTTATCCTTCTGCATGCAGAAAGCTGAATGCACTGTAAATCAGGACCTCAAATTGGTATAAGGATGGCAGAGGTACAAAAGAAGCTGAATGCACTTCTAGCAGGGAACTTATGTTAAAGTCAGGATTTTGATGGGGAAGAAGCAGGACTTAGGACCAGATGGTAGGAACAAGGGATATGTTTAAAAACATTGATTCCCCAGATGTCCTTGAATCCTCTAGGCCAGCAGAAGCAGTTTGTCCTTTGCTAAAGGAGGGCAAACTCACATTGCACTTAAGTATTAGAGGCGAGACGGATGTAATTACTCTGAGCCTTGAGGCGAGCATGACTTTGATCCACAAAGATCAATGGCTAATAGACCACACAGTTCCTAGAAGCTAGGTGTATAGGCAGCCAACAAAGTGTTTCCTCACTAATCAAAATGATCATGAGCATTAAAAGGCTGATATTAGCCACTACAATGGAAATCTTATTAACCATGCATTAAAATAGCAACCTACTTGTCCTGTTAATCTCCTTTTCAACTCTCAATTATGCTTACCTAATTCTGTTAGTTCCCTTTACACTTAGAACTTTCTAACAGTATAGTTTTTCCTATTTATTATGGTTCTTTTAATTTATCTACTTTACTCACTAGAATGTAAATTTCACAAGGGCATTTTTGAGGGGTCTATTTTGTATATTGATGTATCCCAAGCTCCTAGAACATGTCATATAGTAGGGGCTCAATGAACTTTGGTTAATTAAAAAACTAGTTTTCCTCATCTCAATATATATGTATGTGTATATATATATATATATATATATATATATATATATGTATATATATATATGTATATATATATATATATATGAATGTTTAAATTTAAAAAGTTATTACACTGAGTAGTACCATGATGCAGTACAATTGCAGTCAATATCAAGGGGTGACTCAGAAAAAACTTCCATGAGTCTGTGGCACTGTAAAAATGTTGTCTATTCCTTTGTATGAAGTATAATTATTCTCAGGAGGCATTCTTGGCAGTCAGGGTTAGAACAGTTAAACTTTTTCCCTAGGCTTTTACTTGACTTGTGAACCCAGGACTTGAGTTTTGTTCTTCTAAAGCAATTTTTTTTCCTCTTTACTGTATTATCATCCTCTTGGATGTGATTTATTCTACTCTGTTTTGTTTTATGTGTCATCGTAATATCCAGAAATCCTTTAAGAAAAAAAAAAGGGTGTATTTCTAAATGTTAATTATCTTTCAAAATGAACCGTTTTCCATGGACCTAGAGTTTGGAAGGGGTTAATGCACTCTCCAACATGCCTAATATACTCCTAGAGAGGGCTGTGCATACTCCAAAGACCTGAATAATGATGCCATTAACCTTTCCTGGCCTAGCTCTCTATAAGGCACTTCACCATTGGTTCAAGTGACTCTTTTTGCTTTCATTGATGCTAGCTGGAATTTGTATTGTCATTAATCAAAGGTGAAAAATTCTTGCGAAGTAAAATTGTCAGTGAAACGGGCTGCTGTATGTGGAAAAAATAAATAAAAGGGTTTGATAATTATATATTAACTCAAGCAGTAATAGTCTTTTCAAATCATCACGGGTTGCAGCTCCTCTTTTATTTTAGGGGTCTAATTTTGGGGAAGACCTATTAATCTTTTTTCCATTTCTTTGCCTTTCTTATTCAGTAATTGAACTGTTCAGGTGTTATTGATTAATGTAGCTTTCTTAAATGACAGGTTGGTATGGCAGCCAAAGTTATTCTCTATGCTGTTCTTATTTCTGAAATGACTCATGAGATATTCTAGAATTTGAGGAAAGAATAGGATTTTAACTTTTCTTATAAAAACAGACTCAGGCATCACTAAAAGGGGGGAGGAACCAGCTTTTCTTTGGATCACTGGTGTTGGGGATAATAAAATGAACTTTAGTTTGTATCAAGAGTAAGAGTCAGCCTCTTATAAACATATCAGATTGTGGGGAAAATGGACCTTAGGAAGGTTTTTATTAACATGCTCCCATAACTGAAGTGACTACAGGAAGAAATTCTACTCCAGGTGTAGTATATTGAGGCTCACTCTGGCTGCAACAAGTAGGACAGTAAAATTCTTCATATTTTTAATTGGTTCACTTCATAGAGAAAAAAGAAAACACAATCTTGAGAATGAGGGGAAAATAAAATCAGTAGAAAGTAGGTATTGAGAAAGGTAGACTCTGTAGGATTATATCATAGCCCAAAACTGCCAATATCATTTATTTTGAGGAAAAACATCTGTGCTTTGCAATATAATTGGGGGATACAAGTACGATGTGAGTTCTGTTTAGTTTGCAACTCTGGTTGTTTCTTCCTTCACACTGTTTGTGTTAATTGTCCCTTGTGGATGGGCTATATAGTCTCTAATCCTCATAGTGTGCAAGTGAATTTGTGCTGTGCTTCTCTCAAAACACACCTGCAAGACATTTTAATGGCTTTAAAAACTGACGATGTTTCCCTCACTCCCTGTTGCATAACGGTCCTGATTAGCTGAGGTATCATCACAAAAGATAATTTAATAATAGTTATGATGATGTAGGCACCTGAAGTTCCATCTGGCCATATACAATGTAGTATGATTATATATACTGGTGAGTGTGCTTTGGCAAATTATGTCCTGTTTCATACCATCCCCTGAATTTTTTTCTCTTAACATTGAAATTTAGGGTAAAATCAGATTATATAAAAACATAAGGGAAAGGTAATCTGCTTCACTAGCTATAGTCTTGTCAGAGCCATGGGTTCAAAAAAGCAAAAAAAAAAAAAAAAAAAAAAACTAATTTTACTAAAATGTGCAGCAGAGTTTAAAGATTTTCCAAGCTTTCAAATAATTTATTTACTATACTTTAAAAATAATGGATGACAATTTTTTAAGGAGGGGACTAACTCTAAACAAGGCTAAAGTAGTTTTCCTATAAGAATCAGTAAATCTCTTGAATGAATAAATGGGTAATTGTATGGATGGATAAATAAATGAACTAAATGTGTAAATTTGTTAAGACTAAAATTATATTCAATTTATTCATTTATATATATATATATTTTCAATTCCAGTTATCGTGGACATAGATCAAATTTCCAAAGTGGGCACTATTTCTTGGTTCTTGGACATCATATGTGATTAAACATCGTACTTGTCATTAACCAGATATTTTGAAATTTGGACACATGAATGTTGGAAGAACAAAATGTATGCTGTGTCTGTGAACCATCTGCCTTCTGTCTGCTCTCTGTTCATGTTACTCTTTTACTGCCGCCAGTTATGCAATAGAGGACACCTTGTGTTTTCCTGTCATTGAGAATTATTTCTAGATTTAACTGGATCTCCTGATAACTGATATGATTTCTGGTGTGTGTGTGTCTAGGAGAAGGGTGGGAAGAGCAGAGGTGAGTTTTGGATAGAGAAGAGTCTCTGCTAGAGAGTTATCAACGGTTTGTGCTTAGTTTCCTGTTTTGGATGCTCTCAACTTATAGCTGGCTTATTAGTTTTCTTTTACATTAAAACCATTTTTACTGTAACTACTGTAACATATTGCTTAATACAGCATATTAATCTTTATCAAAGGTGAAAACAAAAGCTATTTTCACCTAAGATGACTTGGATGCCATTGAAACCTCGCCTGAATGCTTGTCTGGTCTCTATTTGTTCTTCAGAACATGTGTGTAACATTTTGAAAACTGGGCCTGAAACTTTTTTTCCAGTTGAGCTGGACATCAAAAAGCACATTATTATCAGTCTGTTTCTTGAAAGAAATGGTTCTAGTGTGGCCACAGACCTCAAAAGCTATCTTAATATCTTCAAATTTTCTATTGAAATAACAAATGAATACCTCAGAAACTTCTTCAATCTGAATTGAATTTTTCAACTTTAAAAATGTTAGTTGTAATTTGTCTGAGATTTTAGATTCACTCAGTTCTTTTGTTTTTTTTTAACCTGAGATTTTACCCATTTTATTGAAACACTAGTTTGTTTGTTTTTTAATCAAAGAAAGAATCAAGGATATGGAATGCAACATATGTGCTATCTTTTTCACATGTATAGTTTTTTAGCAAGCAAAATAATCTCTAAAATGGAATAGGTTCTATTTTATTAATATAAAAGTGATACAATACATTCTTTGCAGAATAAATAATTCTGTGTCAGATAAAAATGCATTTACCTGCAGATAACAGAAAATATCACTAATAGTGGCCTAAGTGATAATGACATTTATTATTGTAAATACGAGGAAGTGTAGTAGTGAACTAAGTGAACTAAGAAGCTTGTATATGTTCACCATACCAAAATAAATTTCTGTTTCTTCTATCCTTTCACTCTACTACACTTGTCACTCCATTTCAAAACAACTATTTAAACTCCAATTGCAGTTAAACAGGAAAGAAGTAGTAGAGTCTGTCACTTTTGCTTTTTGTTGTTTTCTTTTTTTCAGGAGAGCAATGTTTTCCCAAATATACCCCAGGGGACTTCTGATAAGATTCATTGGCCAGAATTGTATCATTTGGCCACCTCTAGCTGCAAGGGAATCTGGAACTAAGCGTTTAACTTTTGCAAGACAATGGAAAACAAGTGTTTAACATTTCCAGTCTCTGTGGTATAAGTCAGAAAGAAAATAAAGGGTGGAGAATTATGTCAGCAGTGTCTACCATGATTTCTAAGCTCTATCTTATGTCCAATTGAATTCTAGCAATTTGACTACAAAATAAATATGGAAAAACAAAGAATCTGAGACATCTTTTGAACATTTATTGCAGTGGATCTTACTAAGCGATAAGTGACATTATCTAGTAGGGCTAATATATATTGGAATTTCACAAAAAAAATACCACTGGCTATTTGAGAAAAATGAACTTCAGTTGTATTATGCCTACTTTTTAAAATTAAGATGAGAATTGGGGTTTTCTCTTTAAACAACTATTTAACATAATTCCTTTTAAGTAAATCATGTCAACAGAGTAGTGTTATAATTAGATAAGGATTTTTTGGTGAGAACATAGTTAAATGAACCCTAGTATCACTAGGTCATGAGTATTCATAACCACTACTTGTTTTATTCTAAAGCAGCAACAAAATGGCAGAGATGACAGCTGTCATCATATACATACACACACTCCTTCCTACACAAACTATGCTTTGTACATCAGATGCAGCATAAATACCATGGCATGTTGCAGTTGCTATGGTGACAAGTTTTTTTTTTTTTTTAATGAAGAGCAGATGGAATAGGCATGTAAAACTTACATAAGTTGTTAGTAATCTGTGAGTTACTGCCGACTAGTTGATGAAGGAAACTTTAAAATGCTTGCTTCTCTAATTCTTCCATATAACATGTTGAACCACCACTTTTCTTTTTTTCTTCAGTCCATTTGGTATCTGAGTGGCAGTGAAAAATTGTTAATTGTTTTTCCTGTATCCTGTACAGAAATTGCTTTGCCAAACAAATTTCTGTTGTGAAGCTTTTAACTCTTGTTTCCAATGGTTCCCTATTAAATCAATTTTATTGAAGTCTAATTCGCACAATCTACATTATAATTTTGAGAATAGTTCCATGTATGAAATGGTTGTCGCCAGTCAGAAATAGGCTTGTGATACAATACAAAGTGCTGCATAATACTGTATAATGCATAAGTGCTATAGGACACGTAATTAAGATTTTGTACTAGTTTTTGTTCTGTTTGTCTAATCATCAAATCTAGGTAGGCCTTGTTTTGGAGTGTCCTAATCATCTATACTTCTTAGCTGCTATATGGAAATGGGCAAAGGAAAAACAAAATTTGGGATTATTTGTGGTTGTAAAATCATAACCAATGTTGTTGTTTTTTTCCTATATTAAGTAACTTCCTATATTTATCTGTAAAACCAAATGGCAAAGATTTCAGCATAATTTAGCAACAATCAGTGTGCCCCCAGTGTAAGGCAACATAGGATAATAAAACCTTTATGGGCAAGGCAGGAAGAGATCATTGCTAATGACTCTTTGATGCCTCCTAACCATGTGACACTATTGGTTTCATGCAAATTTTTCTTAGATCTCACCCAGTGTCTGTGATTCTTCACTTTTTCCTTAATCTTCTTGGTAGCAAATTTTCTATCACCTAGACTATGTAAATATTCAGCAGATGTTGGTTGACCTGGATAGAAAATAAAATTATATATTGGCTCTACATTAATTATTCCTTGGACTATTTCTTGAGAATTTCCTCACAGAAGAGTCAGGCTTTTAGTTTATATTTCTATTTTGTGTGAGGATAAAACGGAACAGAGAGATTCATGATCAGCATTTTTTCCCCTTTATGTTCTTGGCATCTAAAGACATCCCTTTATACTACACCGCTGGTTGCAATTTTAGATGCTATGGTGACTAGTGCTTCTGCATCAGCCAGTAACAAGCTGTATGATGTGATGCTGCAGGGCTTTCCAGCCAAGCTCTGATGTGAGTTTCATAAATGATGTACCCTGCCCTTATTGCCCAGGTGCTTTCAGACATGCCTCGTGGTAGACGCTGATCAGTGGAATTCCAGGCAGCACTGATTCTTATCTTCACAGAGTAGTCATTACAGGCTCTACTGTTGCTATTTCTGGAGACTGATGGGGGATTGCAAAAGATGGGGCCACACACCCTTATTCGTTAATTCATCAATTTATCAATTTAACATCTATTTATTAAAATGTACTATACACCAAGTCCATATAGGGGACTGGAAATGCAGAGGTTAATGGGACAGAATTCTGGTGCTGATATTCTAGAAAAGCCATCAATAATTAATAGGTACATTTTTTTTAATGATGATTATGAATTTTATCTGCTTTAAGGTGACAGAATGGGTTAATGCGACAGTACAATCAGGGTGAAAAATTTGTGGCCAAAAGCAGCTTCTTTGAAAGAAACAGTTGTGGTGAGAGCATATAGATTCCTAAATTGAACTTTACATTGAAATGGTAGCAGTTTCCATGTTAGGCCTGGGTTGTCTATGTTCTGTGTGTTCTGCAGCACTTTCTAAGTAGTCAGTGTGAAAAATCCAAGATTAAAGCATCGTTTTTGTTGTTGTGTATCAAGACAGCACCCACTGTGTTAGCAAGTTTGGAGCTGATTAAGTAGTCCGTGCATTGAAATAAGCACAGTAATCATAGCATTAAAAAGAATAATAATGATTTCAGTTATTGTTATATATACTGCAGTAAGCCTAAAAATAATTATATAATTACAAAGAGGGGGATAAGAAAGAAAAGTCCTTCCTCAAGATTAATATTCTGAATCCAAACTGCATTTATTATTTCTTAGTGATAAACTCTGAGTACTTAATTTAATTTTTCATAAAGTCCATTAGTTAAAGGTAAGTATATACACAGTATTTTGGCACATAAAAGGTAAAAAAAAGTGCCTTTTAGAGTCCTAAGAGAATCACATAGAGATACTACCCATGATGGATTTAAAACTCCAGAAACTCTCACTTATCAAGAACCATTACACAATAATTGTTGTAATCATACTGCATTCCTTAATAAATTAACCCTTCATTCCATGGAAGCTGAGGAGAATTAAGCACGTTTGAGTTCCAGAGAGTTACATGTATTTTTACATTTCTAATTAATTACAAAAATAATTGTGGACTCTAATTTTGTTTAACTAGTGTGCTGCTTATAATTGCAAAATAGCTGTTAAACAATTGCTGCAAAGTCTCGAATATGTAAGACATTAATGACTGTTCAACCTAGAAGACACTTAATGTGGAGGGACGTGAGAGATTTATAATTAAAACAATCTTCTCAATGAACTGTTTGCTCAGAAAACAAACAGGTCGCCTTTACCTCAGCACTAGTAATTGACAATTGACAACATTGTTGACAATGCATTTAACTATGCTTCACGGCTTATTAGAACAGGATTTACCACCATAACATTATTACAATACTTGTGATATTATTATCCATAACTCACTAGCAAAATAT
The DNA here is from genome assembly GCF_964194185.1 of Rhinolophus hipposideros. NCBI lineage: Eukaryota > Metazoa > Chordata > Mammalia > Chiroptera > Rhinolophidae > Rhinolophus > Rhinolophus hipposideros. The sequence goes on from NC_138053.1 coordinate 41,881,212, forward strand.
AATATATGACTGAACACTCTTTTCTTCTTATCAGTGCCATTAGAGAGTGTTAGTAAGTGCAATGGAGAAGCCGGTGTTTTTTCCAGTTGTGGTTATTCTCTCTTTATATTTCCACAAATGATGTCAAAAGAACAGATGTGGCAAAATGGAGTCTACATTAAAAAGAGAGAGAGAGAGAGAGAGAGAGAGAGAGAGAGAGAGAGAGATTTAACTGTTAAAATCATAGGATAAATCTGGGAATTTTTGTCCAAAACAATTCTTATCAAATGAAAGTACATTAATCATCAAATATAGAAGTGGTCTAGTGTACTTATTATTTTAAATGCAAATATGGTGGATTCCAAAGCACAAGACCATGTTGCTTTTTCTCTTCCCAGGCACAGCAGCAGTTTTATGTCTTAGGATAGTTAGGCAAATAAATATATGTTTTCAGTGTGCTAGTCTTATAGATTAGCCATTACTCAGGCTGATCTTTTGAGAACTATGTAAGAAGTAGGTGGGGTAGGCGTTTGCAGTCCCTTTTCAGCACGATTCCTGTATCGTCCTTTCCTGTCTGTCCTCCCCCACACCTACCCCACCTCAGGGAAACAAGCTCCATATTTGAAGAAAAGACAAGAGATTGAGACCAGGCTACCACTCATGTCACGGCCAATGGAAAATTAGGTATATATAACTCTCAGAGCCTCAGTTCTCTTATCTGTAAAATAGTACCCTGACTTGCCCTGACTACCTCACAGGATTGTCCTGAAATCACAATATGAAAGGTGCTATACGTGTATTAGTTGTTAATGCTTCCAAAACTGGTTTTTTAATTTGCATTAATGTAAATAATACAGTCATTTCCCATGAGTATTTATATTTTAATGTTGATAAAAAGCTTAAAGCAAAGTTATTCTAGGCCATGTAGTACAGTAAAGATCAGTGACATGGAGTCTGATAGATTGCTTTTGATCCTTGACTATGTTTAACAAGCTTGGTGTCTTCAAGTAAATCATTGAATCTCCTCTGCCTCAGTTTTCTAATCTGCATAACAAGATAAAAAATGAACATTGTAGAGCTAATGGGAAGATTAAACAAAATAGTAGGTGTAACATTATTGGCATACTATAGGTACTCAGTAACTCCCCATGGTTACTAATGACAACATTTAAGGAATTACAGGACTTCGGTGTAATTCTTTTTTTTGTTTGTTTTCTGTGAAATTACATCTAGTAGGCTATTAACCTCTCTACCTCTTGTTGCACCATTGATGAAAAGGAGGAAACAATTTCTTTAGCTTTTTTTTTTGTATAAAAGACTGATCATTTTTAGTATATGCTTGTATTTCATGGTTTTCTTGTACATTGTTTCCCCAACTCATCATTTAGTAATATAAGCATATACATGATCTACTGTGTATCTATATGACATAGGCTTAGTTACTGTACTACTAGCTGCCATAACAAATTACTACAAACCTAGAGGCTTAAACAACACAAATGTGTTATCTACACCATGGTCAGAAAGTCTGAGCATGGTGTAGTTGCTCTCTGTTCACAAGGCTGAACTCAAGGGATTGGTGAGAGCTACAGATGCATCTGAGATTTACGGTCTTTGTCCAAGCTCACTGGTTGTCATTAGAATTTAGTTCATTATGGCTGTAGAACTCAGGTCACTGCTCGCTGGCTGTATGTTGGGTGGGAGAGGCGTCTCAGATTCTAGAGGCCACCTGCTATTCTCTGCGTGTGGCTCTCTCCACAACATGGCAGTTTGCTTCTTCATTGCCATTGGTGCATTTTACTTCTCCAGTACAGTGGGTTCCTCTTCTGAGAAATATTGTCACTAAGCACTTTGTTTTTTTTTTCTTCTTTGATTTAATCCTTTCAGTAAGTCTTTGGAGGAGTTACTCCTATCCTAGTTTTAAGATAAGAAAACAAATCATGCACCCAAGGCCACAAAGCTATAAACAGTCGAAAACATTCTCATATTTGTATGTTCTGGTTGCAAGTCCAATGTTTTTTTAAAAAAATACCATACATTTCTCTAATCATTTCTATTTTGCAAGAGACAAATATTAAGTCTTGGTTCTATAACTTGGATTTTTTTTATGACAATCCCAGTTTTAATATAAAAATTGAAGTTTTCCAATTTATTTTATTATGTAACTTTAAAATAAGAGAATTTAAGTGAAAACATAGAGTAACATTTCATTTTTAAAATATTAAAGTTAATCATTCTTTATATAAATAGGACCAGATTAAACATAACTCAATGTTTGTTTCATATTAAAGATCCATGTTAGCTATATTTTCCAGACAAACATTTAGTGACTTATTGTAACATATTTAGTTCAACATCATCCCCAGTGGTGATGTTTGGCCTGAAGTATAGTGGCTTTTGTCAGTGACTGTGTAGTACTTTATTTTCATGATTCTACAAGAAATAAAAAATAATTGTAGAAAATTGGGAATGTACAGGATAAATTGATATCTATGCTATTGGGTTACAGGAGCTCCTAATGCCTTTTGCTGTTCTCAATAATACATATTATGGCCTCAGGGTGATTCTTCTTTCACGGTGAAGTTCATTGGACATTAGGCAAAGTCTACACTTTATCATAGTGCACAAATGTCTCTTATAAACACTGTATAATACCATTTTGTTTGAGCTAGTAAACTTTTTCTTCTGGAGAAAATAAATTTGAGTGATTATTTTATTGTAATGATTATTAAGAGAAATTGACTCACCTGACTTGGAAGAAGAAAAATATTTATTCCAGACTAGGTCTCAGTCCTCAGGGACCTTTAAGTGAATCCACATACCCTTCTCTCCTTCCCATTCCAGTTTCTGTTCCTTAAGTTAGGTGGGGATCAACCAATCATTCAAAAAAGTAGTTATCAAGTGAGTACTAACTGGTAGGCATGATGTTAAGCACAGCTTTTAGAAGTAACTTTTTATCAGCCAACCTATATATAGTTTGTGTCTTTGTTTAGAGTGAAAGCTGAGTAGTGAACCCAAAGCTCTAAATGAAGTAGAACTTGGGATATTTTAGTGAAAAAAAAAAAATGTAATGTGCTACCCATATTCGTTCATTCCTACCCTAGGTAATCCTTATTTTTATGATGGGGCAGTAACTTCTACACCACTTCTTTGAAGTTATACTGGTAGTCATTATTGACTTGGTTAGCCATACTCCCCCTGTTTTCCCTGTCTCAATAGGGTAATTTATTTCTGGGGGGGAAAATTATACCAAAAATTTTTCAAAAGTACAAAATAACACATTTATTTCAATACAAAACATGTTATGCATTACTGAGCCCAAGGTGATACTACTTTATGCTAAGATAACATGCTAAGATCCCATTGAGATGGACATAAGTACTTCAGTAGGCAACATTAGCTATCATAACACAACCTAATCATCTTACCTTCAATTATTACTTTATAATACAACTGTTTATCTGCTATCATTAAATTCTTTTGTAGCTATTACCACCATATGTTTAAGACTACACTTGCAAATATAACATACATAAGATACTCAATATTTATGTATTCCAACCTCTAACTCATAAAGAACAACAAAAACAACACAGCAAGAATAGTGAAGACTAAAAATAAATTGAAAACAACAACAATGATATCACCAGTAGATCGACTTTGAAGACTTGAGCCTCAACTAGACAACTAGATTGTTTTCCGTAGTTTTGTTATTCTCAGAAATACTACATAAATACTTGTATTTTAGTCACTTGGTGCATATAACCATAGGACAGATTTATAGGTGTTGATTTCATAGAATGTTTGAATATTTTAAAGATTTTAGATACATATTCCAGTTTGCCTCACAGAAATATCTTCTTAGTTCATATTCTCTGTGGCAGAATGTGACACTGCCCATCTCATCAGATCCTTGACATAACTGAATATTATTTACAATTGGTTTTCATGTTTGCTAAATAAAGTAGCATATGTTTATAATTTTTATGGCTTTTTCTATCAAAGAGGTTAAGCATTTTCCTACGTGCACAATAGTCTTGTGTACACGTGTGTACATGTGTATGTGTGTTTGGGGGTAGTGTGCTTGTTGTCATTTGCCTATATCATGGCCTTTACCTTGTTTCCGTTTTGTGTGTGTGTATTTTCCTTATATTTTTATATGGTGTAAACTCTGACATTTAGTTTTGTTGTTATTTTTTTATTTTTTGCACTACAAGTGCCTGAGGTTCATTTGTTTAAGATATGTTGGTTGATTTCAATAACTGTCCATTTGTGCTGCTTGTTTTCCCTTCCTGAGCTTTAAATTCCCACTCTTATGTTTTAAATTCACCAATAAAGAGTGAGCCTTGAAACCCTAGACCCCTACCGTTGACCCCAATAAAAGCAGAACCCCAGGCCCACACGGTTTCTCTGACCGTGACCTCACTGTGTTGCCCCAGATGTACTGTGTAATTTCTAGGTCTTGTAAGTAATAAACCTGTGTCTTTTCAAAGTTTCTTGATGGTTATTGCTGAAGAGTGTCTTGCAGTCATAATAAGAACCACATGGGTTGATATGCTGAGACAATACAAAACCACTAGTTGATATGCTGAGACAGTACAAACCGTTTTGTTTATAATATTTTCAGATCTCAAAAGTCTTCTGCTGGCATGAAATCAAATCTTTGCCATAAAATGTTGTGTAGGAGGTCTTTGGCACAATATGAGTTTGATACAAGAAGATTCTCCCAGCTGACTCATTCTAGAGCGATGGATATGTTCTGGAATGATGTGTGAAATCTTTCCTCAGGGCTCCTGTTGCAAACATTGAGAAAATGCCTCAGAAAGTATTCAGGAGCCAGGAGAACCTAAGCAGCCACCCCCTGACTAGAGTGCAGGGTCAGTCTTGAAGAGCAACACTGTGTTAGTTACCAAGAAGCAGTGAAGTGGGGAACTGATTTATGTCTTCCTCTAATTGGTATGTGGAAAAAGAATAGAGCATTGAAGTGAAAGAAAGGTTCTTAAAAGGAGACTATTAAATTTCATTCTAATAGAGTATTTCAGTACTTAAGCATTTAATTGAAATTAAAAAAACAGCTATATCTGTACATTAAATTTGTTGGAGCATATACTTTGAAAACATCATTTTCAAAGTACATAATAAGTTTCTGATTTTAGTCATTAGAAAATACTGTACATGCCTCATTTAAAATCATTTTTTTAGTCCATTTATGCTCTGTGAATTTCCAGTTTGTTTTAGGTAAATATTGCCATCCTGCTCTTTCCTACAGAAGTTTTCTCATCATTTTTATTCATTCTGCTTTGTATTTGTCTTACTCATTTATCCAGAAAGAAGAATTCTAACCCAGATTTTAATAAGTTTAACATTTTTATGTTTATCTTCCTAGCTGCAACATTTTACCTTATAGTTGTCATTTCTTTTTTGCTTTCTATTCTTCATGTTTAGCTATTGTTTCCTTTTCTTTTAGCTAATGTTCTGCTTTTTACATTTTCTAGTAATTTGGAAAGGGAAAACAAATTCTTTAATCTCTATTTCTAGAATTCATACATTCAAGGAAAAACTGAGTTTTTAGAATCTTTCATCTGTTTCGCACAGATTTAGCAAGATTTTACCTTTCCCAATTCCACTCCCCCAAACTCTGTCTCCTATACTTTGCTAATATGGATATTCAGACTGTATTTTTGTTCTTAAATTGTTCATTTTTGCATAGCACATTTTTTTCCATGTGTTTTATATTTACATTTTAGTTTAAAACCACTTAAGGTAGTTATTTATATAAATAAAAATTTACATATTTCAATTCTGAATGAGAGAGCTATTATAATATTATTTCCCATATTTGGAATTCTTACTTTTATTTCTTCTCTCAATAGATTAAATTATAATTTAGTCTAGATTATTTTTAACAATAGGCTATTTTTAAGGCAATTTTCAATTTACTGAAAAATTGAGGAGCTACCACAGAGAAATCGCAAAAACCCTCACAGCCAGTTTCCTCTATTTTTAATGTGTTATGTTGGTATGGTACATTTGTTACAATTAATAAACCAATTCTGATAAGTCATTGCTAATTAAAGTGTGTAGTATAGTCAGATTTCCTTAGTTTTACCTAATGTCTTTTTCTGTTCCAGAGTTCCATCAAGGACACGTGTTACATTTAGTTGTCATGTCTCCGTAGGCTCCTCTGGGCTGTGGTAGCTTCTCAGATGCTTCTTGTTTTTGATGACTGTGACAGTTGTAAGGAGTATTGGCTAAGTGTTTCCTAGGATGTCCTGCTATTGAAATTTGAATGTTTTTCTAATGCTTCAAATGGAGTTAGGGGTTTTTTAAAGGAAGACCACAGAGGAAAAGTGCCATTTTTATCACAGTATATCACGCTAATGTATCAGTCAGGGTTCTCCAGAAAAACAGAGTTAATTAATAGGGTCATTATAAAGAGAATCATTTTAAGGAATTGGCTCACACAGTTATAGGCACTGGTAAGTCTGAAAGGGTAGATCCACAGGCTGGAAACTCAGGCAGGAGTTGATGTTACAGTCTTCAGGAAGAATTTCTTTTTTTTCCCCAGGAAACTTCAGTTTTTGCTCTTGAGATTCTCAACTAATTGCCACATTATCAAGGGTAATCTTTATCTAAAATCAACTGTTGCAGGTGTAAATCACATCTGCAAAATACCTTCACAGCAATGACTAGATTAGTATTTGATTAAATAACTGAATACTATAGCCTAATCAAATTGACACATTAAACTGACCATCACTGGAAAATACTGTCAACATGATTCATCACTATTCAGACTGATTTTGATCACCTGACTGAAGTAGTATTTGTCAGATTTATAAAATATTTGTAAAATTGCTCGTTTTTTTCATTGTGCGTAGCTTACACTTAGGGGATGGAGATTTATGTTTCCCCCTTTTAAGGGCAGATTACCTACGTGAACTATTTGGAATTTTGCAAGGGAGATTTGTCTAGTCCCTTCCCCATTTGGTTATTTATTCTATCGTTTATTTATACCAGTATGGACTCATGGATATTTACTTCATACTTTTGATTGTAATCTACCATGTTTTCCCGAAAATAAGACCTAGCCGGACAATGGCTCTAATGCGTTTTTTGGAGCAAAAATTCATATAAGACCAGTCTTATTTTACTATAAGATTGTGTATAACATAGCATAATATAATATAATACCAGATCTTATATTAATTTTTGTTCCAAAAGATGCATTAGAGCTTATTATCTTATTTTCGGGAAAGCACGGTAATGGTACTTTATTTTGTAGCTCAGATTGTTCCAACTTTGACTGTTGGAAGCTCTTTAAGTTGGCTCTTGTATCCATTTCACATACCTTCCAAAATACAGTTTGTTTTGTTTGTTTGTTTTGTTTTCTTATTTTATGAAACTACAAGATGCCTCAGGTTCATCTTATACATTTCCAACCTGTCTTTGAATAGCCATTTCCAAGGAACTCTGGTTCCTTTTACTGAAGAGTGATATTAGAAACGAAGATTTGGGTGATATGAGTGCTCATTGCTGATGGAGCCCTCTCAGGTGACAGAGTAAGGAAACATGTATATATAAACCTGTACATACACACACACAATTATAAATATTTCTCTGTGTAATCATCTGATCTGTATCTATATTAAGCTAAACATGAGTTAGACCAATGTTTCCAAGTCTAATCCATTCCTACATGGATCATTCTAGCCTCCTACCTTTGCTTATCTGTAAGTTTCTAGTCCAACAGTGAGAAATCTGGCTTTCACTCTCTACCAGCCATTAATTGTTCAATTTCAGTGCACATGTATAGCAATATCAGAATTGTTAACCAATACCACTGTGGAAACAACTTTATTAACTAGAGCACATTTCCTTTTGATTTTAGTTTTATAAACTCTGTTCATTTTCAAAGTTACTTAGGTCAGGAACTTATATGCTCACTTTCATCAGTGATTTATAATACAATTGGGTTTTCTTGTCACAGTCTGCATGCCTTCCTGGCATTCCAAGATCTCCTAAATGATTTTATTTTCATCATGTTTTCTTTAACATTATATGGATTTTCACAAATGCCTAATGCCATGCATCCACAATTACATTGTCATACAGAATAGTTTTACTGCCTTAAAAAATACCCTACACTTTACCTAATCAACCTTAGGAAGTGGAGTGGTCCAGTCTCCATAGTGGCTGATCTATTTAAATGTCTATCGTTTTGCTTTTTCCGAAAGCTCAGATATTTGGAATCATACAGTATGCAGCTATTTCAAACTGGCTTCTTTCAGTTAGATTGTGCATTGTAGGTTTATCGTGTCTTTTCATGTGAATTGATAGTTCTTCTTATATTGCTAAATATTTTTTATCGTATGGCTGTACCACCGATTGTTTATTATAGATTATAATTTTTAAGAAATCTATTTTATAAAACATAGTATGTAGGAGGTATATGTTTTGAGTGTTTGCTCATCTGAATATGTTCTTTTTGATTCCTTTAAAAAATAAAAATTTGAATGAGTGTAAGGTCTTTATAAACACAAGCTTTTATTCTCAATGATCACAAATTGACAATATTTACTGAGTATATTTCATGAATTCTAAAATGTATATTTTTTATATTTTAGCATTTCTAAAACTGATGAAACTTATAATTAATAAGCTCATAGAGTCATTTAGAGTGGCAATGACAGTTTTGTTAGGCATATACAAATTTGGTCACAATTCTTTTTCATCACTTCATTTAAGTGTATGCATTGGTGTGACTTCACATACTGAGTCTAAATGCCTTGTCAAATGTCATCAAAAGAATTACACACTACTTCACATTTAAATGTAAAGTTATTGAATATAAAGAAAGTCATAGATCAGAGAACAGTGGAATAAATTTGTGTTAATGCAGAAATATTAATTGTTGGAGTAATTACTATAATTCTATTTTATTTTTGCAAAGACAAAACAAAATGAATGCTTTATGTTATCAAAAAAGGACAAAACCTTAAAGTAGAGGACTGAACTGTATTGATTATTTATTACAGACTTTGTGCACAAATATTTTCTATCACACTCAAAGGAATGCTAATTAAAGCATGAGAAACTGCCAAGAACCTTGGTGTAGCTGAAATTCATTTCAAAGCAAACGAGGGGCTGGTGTAATGGATTGTCACTTAGGACTGTCATTAAGGCATTATGTCACAGTTTCATTGACAGTCTTTTGCTGCCTTACTTAATAGTAGATAAAATAATGGTGTGTCTTACAATTCTAGAATTCTTATATTTAATAACATACAATATTTATGACGTACTGTGCTACATGGTGTATGTACTCAGTATCGTTTAAGCTTTGCTATCACCCTCTCAGGTGGGTATTACTGTCTTAATTTATAAATGATGCCACTTAGAATAGATAGCTTGCCCAAGGTCATGAAGCTAATAAGTGGTAGAAGCTGGATTTGAGTCTTGCTAGTAGAGCCCATGCTTTTAGACTCCATTATAGTGCTTCAATATTTTCTTGCATTTAGAGTTACTGAAAAGTTTTGTCAGCTGATGTTTTATTTGCTTTTTTAATTCAACTATTTTTAACCGACATTTGGATGATTTCTTAATCCTGCCTGCCTTCTTTTTCCACCCTTTTTCTCACTGAGGTATCCATTAAATGATGACTAAAATTTTTAAATGATGAGAGTGGGAAAGAATGCATAATGTCACAAGAAAGTTAGGGGCAATAAAATAGAATTTGAGAGTTTTTCAAAAAAAATAGATATATGGGAAAGAAGGCCATACTAGAGATATCACTGAAAGCTCATTCAAAATTCACTCCTGAGAAGTAGATAATAAAATATAATCCATTACTACTGACAATCAGCAACATTTTAAAGCTGGGAAATTCTAGACTCATGTGCAAGTTTTTTAAACAGAGAAATGTGAGAGGAGCATCACTTCTATTGTCTATGTGACAGAAAAATATAAAGCTTGAGGATTTTGTAGGAAATAACATCAATGATCTAGGAAAATTTGCAAACACACAATTTGAAGAGGAAAGGAACATTATAGAAACAATAAAAAGAACTAATGGAGACTTGAAAGGAAGATAATAAAATGTCCGATACATTTTTCAAAAAAGAAAGCAAGTCTTCTCCAGAGAGAGTAGGCCATTGTTCTTGGAGAACATTCTTGACCTATTTCACAATAATTACTCTTCCTCTCCCCATGCCAGAACCATGAAGGGACTATATATATATATATATATATATATATATATATATATATATATAAATTCAGGTTGAAATCTTTAATGTAAAAATTAAAATCTGAACAACAAATATTGGTGATATTTATCTGATCTCTGAAGAAAGGAATGCCTTAGATGTAGGAATTAAACCAAAGGGAAAATCATGACAAAAAACAATTCATCGTCCAGTATAGATTTAAAACTTAATTAAATTAATTTGAAAACAAAGGTACTCAATAAACTGAAAAATATATTTTTAACAGAAATAATAGATGAGTGATTAAAACTCTCAAAAAAACAAGCCTCCTCTCATCATCCCATAAACCCCAACACTTTATATAAAACATGAACAAAAAATATAAATAGATAATTTATACTCCCCTAATAGGAGATAGAAATGTCCAATCCGTAAATTAAAATTTTTCAATAATTTTCAATAATTTCAATAATTTTCAATAATTTCAATAATTTTCAAAAAATTTTCAATAAATTTCAATAATTTTTCAATAATTTTTCAATAATTCTTACCCATGGAACTTACTTTAAGGAAGTACCAGTGTTGTTTATAATAAGACATGTACAAGAATTTCTTTTTTTTTTTTTTAACCATGGATTCCACTGGTTCTAAATTTTTCTAAGTCATCACAGATGAGGTTAGTGTTAGGTTGGTGGAAAAGCAATTGAGGTTTAAAAGGTTAAAAATAATTGCGAAATTGCAATTACTTTTGCACCAACCTAATATTCAAAGGATTTTAAAGAAATGCTATTTTATGGTTATCTTTTTTCCTTTCAATCTGTCCGTGTTCTATATCATGTAAAAAATAAAAATAAAACTAATAAAAATAAAAATTAACTCTAGTTTGCTATTTTTTTTTCTTTTTCTGAAGAATCTTTGTTTTTCTAAATATCAGCATGTGGTTTCCTTGCAGCAGTATCTCCTTACATTTTATTGTAGACAACAATCTGTTGGAGTTTTTCTTTACATTTCCTGGTTTTGTAATAAATACATTTGATAAACATGATTTCTAGGGTAATGTTTCTGTTTAGAAATTTTATAATAAATAAATTTTAAAATAAATAATAAAAAAATATTTATTGTATAAATAAATTATTGGTATCTATCTATTGATCCATCATCTATCTATTCATTCATTCTAGTGTAAAATAGATCTTCTCAGATCTGATATTTACAAATATCTTATTGCCTTTGACTTCATTGAACATCCACTGTGGTACTGACCGAATGCCTTTTCAGTTCTACAGTTGTAAGGGACTCTGACAGGGATCATCCAGGTGGCCAGCAAGCTCTCTTCCAGTATGGATCTCTTGCAGTGAATCGAGAATATTCTCCTACTTCCACTGTTTGGTTCTGGCACATTCCTGATCAACCTAATATAAAACAGGCTAAAATTTCCACAGAGATTTCTGTCTGGGCTCTCAGTAGGTTTGTATCTCTCGGCGTGCCAAAATCCACTCTCAGTACCCATCTTCTTCATGCCCCATTTTGTTATCGAAGTCTAGCCACCAAATGGAAGTGCCTGAAGAATACTTAGGGACATTCCCTTTCTCAGGAGAAACATCTTTGAGTAGAGAAATGGATGCCTAAGTTTTAGGTTATAATTCTCTTTTATGTCAGAGTTAAGAACTAGAATGAGTAGGGGAGAGGAGGGTTTTCTAATTTTATTTCAATTGAGCAACTTTCCTGTTTTCAGGAGTTTAACATACATAGCTCATTGATCTTATTTATAAACCGTCTCCATCCATCTTGTTTTTAATGGAAATTCCCTCAAGAATTTGCTGATAGATTGACACCCAAAGTTCAATTTCAGTTGTAATCTTTTTCTTAAAATTTTTGAGTTTTTAAATATATTTTCAGGGATAATTTTTAATATTTTTGAGAGTTTGGAGAAGATGCATTGTGGGGTGTTATACTCTTTTAACCAGAACCTCTAAAGTCATTAATTTAAATGATTTTTTTTAATTTATTTTTTTATTTTTAACTCCTAAAATGTTACCAACCAAAATGAGGGAATTGGAGAAAGGGACAATTTTATTTGGAGAGAAAAAAAATAACTTGTCATATTTTTCTTCACTCTTTTGCCAAATAAGATATAGCTTCCAAGTTAGACTTATTTTCCTTCTCTTTTTGAATCTTTGAAGTTTGATATTTCTTTATTAATAACCCTATAACTCCCATCAACTTTTAATTCATCTGATGAGTCTTCCAGAAATTCAGTAATATTTTTCTTGTTAACTTGTAGCATAAATACTGTAATACTCAGTAAGTTCAGGTACATTAAGGATTATGTGTGCCTCAACAATTTTAGACAAAGTTTAGATTTCTTTTTTTCTCCTATTTGTCTCACTTTAAATCTCTTCCTCTTCCTTCTCCTGTCCTCCATCATCACTCTTTTTGTGTACAAGCCTCCACAGTTTATCTGGTGTTTCTAAGCACCACGTTTTAGATTCAAAGAGTGTTTTCTTATTTCAGTTTAAATAGATCTTTTCTAGCCACTATATAGTAGGTTTGAAAAGGTCTATATATCTTTCACTTTCAGGTTAGACTAAAACTAAGTGAAATTAGAATACTTCAAATATCCCGTAATCCCTTGTTCCCTGAACATACATGCACAATAACACTGTATTCATAATGAGTTGAAAGAAAAGAGACCTGGAGTGAGTACTGGTTCAGCCAAATGGGAAACAACCTCAATCATGCTCCTTATTTCCTGTTCTCATGTCCTCAGTCCCTAATTGCCTTAGGACTTCTAGTATCAGTCACCAATTACCCAAATAACAGAGTGTATACCAACAAGACCATATGCTACGTTCAATAAAATCCTGTGGGGGGAGGGGTTGAGATAAGTGCAGGTAGGAAGAGTTACATTTATAAAAGTGTAGCAATTGCTTATCATTTTATGTGTCAATAGACAGGCAATCAAAGAAACATGATCATCATTTGCTTTCTTGATATCTATTCTGTCATCCTTTTCTTAGTACCTGGGGGAGAGTTAATCTATACAAGATCAATAGAGAATTTACCTATTAGATAAATTATAGATCTTAGAAAATGTTAACAATATTAATCTTCTTGAGAATTATAACTACTGTTTCCCCTAAAATAAGACCTAGCTGGACCATCAGCTCTAATGCGTCTTTTGGAGCAAACATTAATATAAGACCCAGTATTATGTTATGTTATGTTATGTTATATTATATTAAAATAAGACTGGGTCTTATATTAATTTTTGTTCCAAAAGACACATTAGAGCTGATGGTCCAGCTAAGTCTTATTTTCAGGGAAACACAGTATGCAGATTAAGAATATCCATATTTCTAACATTTCGGCAGATAATATAGTGAAAGAGCAGAAGTTTCTTTAATTTACTCTAAAAATTTATTTTAAATTCTGAAAGAAACTGCATTTCTAAGTTAAACCCTTTGGAGAACTGACTTGACACCTATAAGTTATCTGTGAATATGTTACAAGTCTTAGGAAGTGGGCCCATATTCATTCAGGCATATTAGTTGTGTGGAAAAGGTAACTTAATTCATTCTATCCAACTTACAGAACTCTTAGATCAATCAAGAACAGCAACCATAAAAATTTACTTTTTGAAAGGGTTTGAAATAATGATGACATACGTTTTTAGTCCATTTTCTCCTGAATTTGCACATTTAAATGTGTTGATTTCAATCAGTTGGTCATACAGCAAAATGCTGTGTGTCTATTATATATATATGTGTATATGCTGTAATGATTCAGAAATCATACTATGTATACACACAAACACACAGATACAGACACACAGACACAAAGACAGACTGAAACACACACGCACACACACACACACATACACTCACACACACACACACACACACACACACACACACACACACACACTAAGACTTCCATACATGGGAGATCTTGTAGATAGTCCATGTGTTCCAGCACTACAAAAAGTCTATTTTATTCTTGTAGAAATAATAATGATAGGAAAAAATAGATTCATTACTTTAGTAGGAACTAATAATCATATTTAAATAATGCTTCTTGTAGCTTACTTAAATCTTAGATATATTTCCTCTTGATTGATTTTGAGAAAGAAATGAAAACAATTGGTTTCTTAGGTGAGGTTATCTAGAGGTGGAGCCTAAGAAAAGGATTCAAGCCGTACCTAATTTTAGGTGTGCCAGGTGTGAGTTGTGGAATGGGATCTCCTTGGTGAGGTAGCTCTCAGGTGGTGAGGTCAGTTATCCAGAGAAGAGGGCAGCCATGAACTATTAGTAGTCAACACTCACAGTGACTGATGATAGGTGTACCTGCTACTGGATGGACCTCAGTGAGATGCCAACAGTATCCACTACAATTGTATACACTATTCATTGACGTAATTGGACACATTTTGGCATGATTAATGCTTTCCTTTTCTTCATCCATTCTTATGTTGCTTAATGGTCTAATTTTTTATTAAGGTTTTTCTTACTCCTAAAATTATTAGGCTTTCTTAAGCTTTGTTTTTATAGGTTACTAAAGGGTAATACTAAAACTAGTCTAAAGGGATAACGACCAGATAGTTTCACCTATTCCATGACTGCTCCAGTGTTATTCTTTCCTCTTCACTGAAGCATTATGTTGGTAACTCATAATTTGGATGGATGGTTATTATACTGATAATTTATGATAACATTTACTATTACATCACCTGGAATTCATTTACTATTATGTCATTTGGAATTAAAAATTAATATTTTAGTAGAGACTATTTATATCAATAAGTTAGTATGGGATTAAATCAATATTTTAGAAAATATTCCAAAGACCTTTTGAGGAAAGATTTGATAAGTTTATGAACTCTTTTATGATTTATTAAAGTTGCTTTCATTCTAAAGATTATAAAACTCTTTCACTGGAAGAGTTTAAGTCTGATGCAATTATTTCAATGGATTTTAGATCTGAATTCATGCATATATTTAAGGTACTGTAATGGAATAAATCACTATTAGAATAACTCCTTTAAAAATTGTATGTTGTGATGCAGTTTCTTGGAACCATATAGGAATTTAACAGTCCTGGATTAAATTCTGGGTTAACTGTCCTGGGTGAGACAGATGATATTTTAAAGTTAAGGAAATGAGCACTCAAAATAAATAAAAATATGACATTTTGCAACACTCTTATTTTATTAAGCAATGGAAACAATCACATAGGTATAATAACAGTAACAAAATTAATAATACCAAACATTTACATAGAACATATGCCAAGCAATATTGTAAACCCTTTTGATACATGAACATATTTAATCCTCCAGACAACCTTGTGAAATATGTGTGATTAATATCCCAATTTTACATATGAAAAAATAGATGCACAGAGTGATTAAGTGACTTGCCTGAGGTCACATAGCAAGTATGAGATGGAGTAACAATTCAGACACACACAGTCTGACTTCAGAATCGAGTGCTTCATTATCTCACTAAAAAAAGGATTCTCATGAGTAATCTTACTCTTCCTTTCCAAGGGACAGTTTACATATACACAAGGAATAGATAGTATTGGTCTTAGTCGTCCTAATACGCATTTGAAATTATGAGCGAAGTGTTGTCCATCTAACTAAAATATGATCATTAGCTTTAAAACTGCCATGATGCTATGATGACATCTTATTCTTTCCATCTTATTTTTTCTCTGCCTCCTCCATTCCCTCCTCGTCCTTCTCTCTTCCCTCTTTCTCTTTCTCCCTCTTTTTCTTTACCCAGTACAATGCACTATTTAAAAAGAAAATTAACTAGTCAAGCGAGTGAAGAAAAAGCCCTAAAATTCTGAAAAGCAGAAAGTGGGATAAAAATTTTAATAAAATGTTTATAGAAACAGTATAGATCTAAATATTTTATAAATATCAACTGCAGTATTATACTCATATACTTGAAATATAAATGCCTTTTATATACCTTTTTCAGAACCTGACAGATGCTGAAGGCAATTGGGGAGTTATATAGTAAAGTCCTTATCTTACTGATGGCTAGACTAGAATTTGGCAACTTCATTAATGTTACTGTTTTTACATGTTGAAAATGTATAGTCTAAAGTAGTACAAACAGTTGATATGTTGGGGGAAAGCTTCTTACTTTATCATTTTATTGACCCCAAATTTATTTTGGAATCTTTTAACAGTCCTCTAGGATGAGAGAAAAAAGTGTATTTTTAATTTTCAGAATTAAAAATATTGTTGCAATTGTTTGTGTGTGTGTGTGTGTATATACACACACACATATATATACATATACACATATACATATGTATGTTTCTGATTTACTATACATATATATGTATATGTAGTTATACATATACATACACATATATGTATATGTAGTTATACATATACATACATATATGTATGTATATACATATATACATACACATACATATATACATATACATACATATACATACATATATATATGTAGTTTTTATCCCTATTCTGAGATTTTTCTTCTTTTAAAAAGTGAAGAATGTTTTGTTGTTTAACTCTCTCTTTGGAAAGGGAAACTAGCAGCTGTAGTGTGTTATTCAGACTTGGTCTGATTATATATCTAGAAATAAAGTCCTACCTTAACTGTTTAATTAAAGATTGAAAAGAAAATATTTAAGCAGGTGTTAATCAAGTATTTAAGAAAAATGTTGCATACCCCAGCCTTTCCAGGTGCAGTTCAAGTTTTCTTCCCACCTACAAAATAAAGCAGATACCAGACAGAGAGGTAAAATCTATTTTGAGGCCTGAAAGTTTATATCTTAAGGTTGAAAATCTTATGATTATCACTCAACATTTAGTAGTTTCCTTTTAAAAAACAGTTTTACAGCTGTATAATTGACATTGCATTATTTATAACTGATATAGATTAAACTGCATATATATCAAGTGTATAACTTGATAGGTTTTGTTTTATATATATTTATATATAGATATAGATATAGATATAGATATAGATATAGATATAGATATAGATATAGATATAGATATAGATAGATATATAGGTATATATCTATATATATATGGCCAAAAAATGTACACACATTTTAAGTAAGGGAAAACCTGTATTAAAATTGTAATACTTAATATATACGGATAAAAAAAGATGATTACAAGTCATGCATATACATTTTTTGGCACCCTGGTGTGTGTGTGTGTGTATGTACATATATATATATGTGTGTGTGTGTGTATATATATATACATATACATGTATATATATATATATATAATCTCCATGGAAACCATCACTGCAATCAAAGTAATGAATATGTTTTTTATTGTAAAATAAACATACAGAAAGTACAAAACAAAGTTGTAAAGCTCAATGATTTCTCACAAAATGAACACTCATAGCCAACCCTCTGGTCAAGAAATAGAACATTGCCAGTCCAAAAGAAACCCCTGCATCTTCCATCTGCCTCACAAAAGTAACTCCTAACCTAATTTTTTGGTAATTATTTGCTTTCTTTATAGTTTTAGCAAATAAATTTTTAAACATAAACACCATAATTCAATTTTATGTATTTGTAAAATTTTACATAAGTGGAATAATATAGTATGCATTCTTCAATGTCTGGCTTATTTTGCTTAATATTATATTTATGAGAATTGAATTTTATTGGATGATTTTTTTGCATCTATACAAATAATAATGTTTGTTTTTCTCCTTTAAATTGTAAATTTAAATTGTAAATTGGCAAATTACAGTGATCTATATATTGCTATATTCTATTTGTTAATATTTTGTTTAGAATTTTTACATAAATGAACACGATATATTGGCTTTAGAAAATACAGATTAATGTCAAAGTGTTGATGGCTCACAGGCCCAAGGTATTTAAAAAAAAAAATCTGAGCAATAATTGGCTGACCACTAAAATATACTGACCTAAGAATGACTTCTAGGATGCCAGACTAGAAGAATATAAAAAATAATAATTTAAAAATATTCTGAAGAGTCTTCAGTGGTGGCACGCCATGGGGGAAACACTCCACAGAATTGCTCCAGGCAAGTGCCTAACAACAAACAACACAAAGCATAAACAACAGCTATGTAAAATGGAGATCAGACCTTATGCTTAAGTCTTTGATCCATTTTGAATTAATTTTGGTACATGGTGACAGATAGCAGTCCAGTTTCATTCTTTTGCACGTAGCTATCCAATTCTGCCAGCACCATTTATTGAAGAGGCTGTCTTTCGTCCATTGTATGTTTTTAGCTTCTTTGCCAAAAATTATCTGTCCATATTTATGTGGTTTTATTTCTGGGTTCTCAATTCTATTCCATTGGTCTATGTGTCTGTTTTTCCGCCAATACCAAGCTGTTTTGATTATTGTAGCCCTGTAGTACAAGGAAAAATCAGGGAGTGTGATACCTCCAGTATTGTTCTTTTTTTTTAATATTGCTTTGGCTATTCGGGGTCTTTTGTGGTTCCAAACAAATCTGATGATTTTTTGTTCTATTTCTTTAAAAAATGCCATTGGGATTTTAATGGGGATTGCATTAAATCTGTATATGGCTTTGAATTCATAGGTACTAAACTTATGGACCTTGGGTTCAAAGAGCATTTTATGAATTTGACTCCAAAGGCAATGGAAGTAAAAACTAAAATAAACAAATGGGATTATATGAAACTGAAAAGCTTCTGCACAGCAAAAGAAACTATTGACAAAATAATGAGGCAACCAACTGAATGGGAGAAGATTTTCGCAAACAGTTCCTCTGATAAGGGGCTAATATCCAAAATATACAAGGAACTCATGAAACTCAACAACAAAAAAACAAACAACCCAATTGAAAAATGGACAGAGGACCTGAAGAGACATTTCTCCAAAGAGGATATACAAATGGCAAATAGACATATGAAAAAATGCTCAACATCGCTAATCATCAGAGAAATGCAAATGAAAACCACAATGAGATATCACCTCACCCCAGTCAGAATGGCTTTCATCAACAAAACAAATAGTAACAAGTGTTGGAGAGGCTGTGGAGAAAAAGGAACTCTCATACACTGTTGGTGGGAATGCAGACTGGTGCAGCCGCTATGGAAGGCAGTGTGGAGGTTCCTCAAGAAATTACGAATAGAATTACCATATGACCCAGCAATCGCTCTCCTGGGTATCTACCCCAAAAATATAAAAGCATTTCTCTATAGAGACACGTGTACGCCAATGTTCATTGCAGCTTTGTTTACGGTGGCCAAGACATGGAAACAACCAAAATGTCCTTCGATAGATGAATGGATAAAGAAGTTGTGGTACATATACACAATGGAATACTATTCGGCGTTAAGGAAAGATGATATAGGAGCATTTGTGACAACATGGATGGATCTCGAGAGAATAATGCTAAGTGAAACAAGTCAGACAGAAAAAGCAGAGAACCCTATGATTTCACTGATATGTGGTATATAAACCAAAAAGAACAAGACAAACAAATGAGAAACAAAAACTCATAGACACAGACAATAATTTAGTGGTTACCAGAGGGTAAGGGGGTGGGGGGTGGGTGACGAGGGTAAAGGGGATCAAATATATGGTGATGGAAGGAGAACTGACTCTGGGTGGTGAACACACAATGGGATTTATAGACAATGTAATACAGAATTGTACACCTGAAATCTATGTAAATTTACTAACAATTGTCACCCCAATAAAATTAATTAAAAAAAAATGGAGATCAGACGATGGATTTCCCCTTCCATTTCATGATTATTCCAGATTAAATACTCTCAAGGGGAATGGCAGTAAATTACTTCAACTTGGCAAACCACTATTTTTTTCCCCTCCCTCCTTTCCTCACTTCCGTCATTCTCTCGTCTCTTTCATTCCTTCTTCCTTTCTTTGCCTGACATTTTTTTACTTTTGATTATTTCTGTTACTGTTCTGATACCTTTGATTATTTCTAACACGTTTCTGCTAAGCACTTACACTGGTATTCCTATAAATTAAGGCATTCTGATGTGATGCCGCACTATTTGTATTTGTACATTTGTCCAGAAGACACATACATTTGTTGTAAACATCAAATGTTTAATAATTACATGTTAACAACAGTAATCTCTACCTTGATGGTATTTCTGTTGTCTCATGTTTCTTTAAGCTCTCCTGTGCTTAAATTTTTCTACACCAAATATGTTGTTATTCGTATATCTCTTGGGGGGAAATTTCTTGGGGGGAAAGTAATAAATGCTATTTATTACGTGAATAATGTACCCATAGTAATTATTAAACAAGTCAAAGTAAAATAAATTCAGTTAATTGAAAAAAAGTAGCAATTTAAAGATGCAAGAGAAATATTGTATGCAAAAATATAATGTTTTTAGAATTTAAACTTTCAATTGTTCTTGAGGCTTAAAAGAATTAGGAAAAATTTTCATTTGTTCAAAATTTGGGATACACTGTTATATTTTATAATACTGGACAATACAGAATCAATATTTTTCAAACATTTTTTATGAGCTCAAACTGAACTGAATTATGCCAAGAACATTTTGCCTTAATTTTTAATATCATGGGTTATTCAATGGAAGCTAATCCCTATGTTTATGATTCATTTAAATTTAATTATCAAAATCCCACCACTTGATGTGTAAAGAGAAATTTTAGAGTTTTAAAAACAGGTAATTTTATTGTACTAGTGGTAAGAAAAGCAAAATGTTATGAAAGATTCAGAACAATTTTTAACGAGCAATCAATTTTTTAGTTTTTTAAAAAAATATTTACTACTACTTAAAAAGAGATTAAGGTCATTTCTCTGGTTGAGTAAAGGTAGTCTTTATTCATAAGGAAACATGAATAGAAAGTTTATCATATTTCTACTTTTAAACAATAGTATGCCAATATGTATAGTATTTTTGAGAAAAAAGCTCTATTTTCCAGTTTTACACATATCACATGACAAAACTTAATAGCTCTTTAAGTAATTCCCCAATAAGTTTTGACATTTCATCTTCAACTATTATTATCTCAATTCAAATTTTTGTTTGTTTGTTTTTAATGTTCCAGGTGGTTTTAATCCTTTCCATCTGCCTCTCTCCCTCTTTCTTTCTGTTTCTTAATTAACTGTACAGATAAAACTATACTAATAAGAATTCTTCTCCTTGCTACCAGATAACTTGCTTCTGAATACAAAAGTTGCTCTGTTTCTAACACTTACATAAGCATGTGTCTACAAACACATTCATGTGCTTATGAGTTTGAAAACATGCAACTCACATGGGACAATATTTGTCACAACACTTTCAATCAATACATATCTCTTCACATCTGGAAGAACTGAAGCCTATATAGCCAGATTCGATTCTTGCAGAAATTAAAAGGTATAACTTTGTCAAAAGTACGCTGGCAAATCTTTGTAAAACCACATTTATTTTGGAAATTTCAATCACCATGTTTAGGTTTCCCCCTAGCCTATAACGTGTTATAGCACTAAATTATGTTAAATAATGTATTTTAGTGTTTAATATTATTAATATACTAAATATTAGTATTATTTAACATTTAAATTACAATACGTTTAAACTATATTACACATTGTGCTAAGAATTTTATATATTATAATTAGCCTCACCGAAATGAAGAAATGCTTAATTCTCTTTGCCTCGCCTCTATTTTCTTAATACCAAAAATGTCACCCTCCCACAAAACTATCCTTCTTCCATGAAGATTTCCCTACAAGTCTTATATTTCTCTCATCATTAAATGAATGCTAAAGCTTACATATCATACTTATCATATATACCTCATATGTACATATTGTATTCTATAGCTATCTTTGATTGCATCAGATTCCCCCAGATTTTCTTTGCAGAATGATCAGGAACCTCAGCTACGGAGTTCAGCCATCCTGGGTTTCCTTCTTACCTTCATCACATATTAGCTGTGTTATCTGTACAAGTTGCAAAACTTCATTAGTTTCCGAACAAAAATAATACCTAACCTAGAGAGTTATTCTGAAGATTAAACGAGACAGCTGTAATTCTAGGCTCAGAATAAGCATGTACTAAATGACAGTATATTATGTTAGATGGCAGGAGTTTATGTTATACCCCTTGCACATGTTTAATTTACAGGCATTTAAAGCAATGACTCTTAAGTTAGATGTGCTATTGTTTTCTGAGAGGGGCATATCCCAGTCATCCGAGGGGCTTGTGTAAACTCCTCCTTCTTCCTATCCTACTTCCCCTTACCCGGGTCTAGATTCATTCCCTGAAAGACAATTTTCCAAAGGTCAATTTGATAAAAATCCAATTATTCACATTTCCTTGTTCCTTGTAACTTCTGAACAATTTTACAGTAAGTTTTACTATACAGAGAAGTTTTATTCACCACTGGAGTTTCCTGCAGTTTTATTTGACAATTGTCATTTCGTTTTCCTCACAGTGTTTTCAGTTATTTTAATTTGTCTTCCGTTGACCACTTGTAGCTATATAAAAACAAGAAGGAACTGAGATAAAAAGGAGAGAGTACCGGGTGCGGGGCGCCCGGAGCGCCGCGGGAAGGGCATGAAGCCGGCGGTGGACGAGATGTTCCCCGAGGGCGCCGGGCCCTACGTGGACCTGGACGAGGCGGGAGGCAGCACCGGCCTCCTGATGGACCTGGCCGCCAACGAGAAGGCAGTGCACGCAGACTTCTTCAACGACTTTGAAGACCTCTTTGATGATGACGATATCCAGTGAGCTACTGTCCGTTGGTGCGTGTGGTCACGCCTTTGTCACCTAGTGCCGTAGTAGATGGCCTCAGACAATTTGGAATGGTTCTGAAGAACCGTGGACATCACCTGAAATCAGGAGGTGGTTATGCAAGAAAGGGAAGGGTGCTTTTAAGTGCGGATGAGGCCTGTGCGTCTCTGAATGTGACCAGCTTTTGTCCTGAACTTCAATTAAAAATAAACAATGTCGTCACTTGCAAAAAAAAAAAAAAAAAAAAAAAGGAGAGAGTACCTACTGGGCGCTAGGACTGCCATCACACAACAAAGCCCAGACTGGAGATGACAGGGATGGAGGACCCAAAAGAGAGGAAGGACGTCAAAAGATACTGCTCACATCAGAATCTGAGAGGGACAAGGGGACACTGAAATAGTTAACAGACATTATTGTACCTACCACAAATGAAAAACCAGGAATGTTCAGTACCAGGATGTCTGGTCATCTTCCCTAGGGACAGACTGAAAGGGGTGTTAGGTGTGAGGGACAGAGGGAGAGATTTGTGTACATTGAAAGAGGAGCCTGAGATAATAAGATATAGTAAAGGAGGCAGAGCAGAGAAAGGGAAAATTGGACAGATATAACAACCTGTTCATGAGACTGTATTTATAATATACTTTAACAATGTATACAAATAACTATTCAAAGCTATATTCATTATGAATATGTAAATGTTTTCTTTTTTTTAATTAATTAATTTATTTATTAGTTTCAGGTGTACAAAACAAGGTAATACTTAGACGTGTAAATGTTTTCTTTATGAAGGTTTTTACCTGGTGGATATAGTTTTCATGGGTATATTTTTCTATTGGGACAGAGAGGAATAGAGGTACTTTCAGGTACTGTTATGAAGACAAATTGAAAAATGGTCAACTAAAACTTTGCAGAAATTTTTAAAAGATGGTGAAACTATCCTAACCAATATGGATGTCTGTAATTTTAAAGTTTAGCAGATGAAAGTACACGATAACCTTCAACAAATTAGCATCGACTTCAATTTCTTGTAGTGAGTAGACTTTCAGGGATTGACCTGATAAATTTTAAGTCCAGAGAAAAGTAGTATGGAACATAATTCATATTAGGAATCCAAACTCATAAGAATTAAAATTGGGATTGATTTTAATCTTAGATCATTGTGCACAATGGGGAAGGGAATGTATTTCTATATGAAATGCTTGGATTGCTTTATCTCTTATCTATTGGCTACTCCTGTGCTAATCTTGCTGAGCAGAGTATTAGCCAAAATGTAGGCAGGGGAGAGGGTAGGAAGAGAATGTGGGAAAAAGTGGGTAGGAAGAAGCTAAAATTGGATTGAAATACAAAGGTGGAAAAATCGGGTCCTTACCACAGAGGTAGAGTTGTCTTCTGTGTTTTGAATTTAAGCAATTTCAATATTTCTGGGGACGGAAATATTTTCTTAGCATAAAACACAGGTGCAGGTACCGTGCAGCCAAGGAAAAGCATTGGTAAACATTTGAAAGTCCTTCCAATGGCATGGTCCAGAGCCAAACGTTCAGTCTGCTTCAGTGACTTAAGTTTCTCTTCACACCTAAATGAAGATGGCCTGTTCTCAATGTACTGAAAGGACAATCTCAAAGTCACATGAGGAGTCTTTGTGAGAAGGCAATGAGGGCTAAAATAAGAGAGTTAGCTACATTTGTTCAGCAGCAAGACATTTTTAATGGAAAGTGTTCTGTGGCTATTGGTACTGTACAGTAATAGTTTACGTTCTAGTCATCTCACTTAGTCTCATTGGAACAAATTCTCCCTTTTAAATTAAGAGGTAGTTGGTAAATGTCTCCCCTGGCACAGAGGAGAGAAGAAACCTTTTCTTTCTAATGTTTTCAGACTTTTCAAAGTTCCTGTGTTTCTGCCAGGTTATGACAAATAAAAACTAGAAACAACAAACTAATGTTTTGGTAGATAACAGAAGTCCACTTTTGCTAACAGGTCAGGGTCCTTTGGAATTATTGCCGTGATAATACGTTTTTCATCTGATGTTCTCTCCCTGAACAGTATTGCATGTTCTCAGAACATGGGCATTGTTTTCCCCTCATCTCAATGTGTAGTGGCCATGATAGCATCCATGTATGGCTTCTCCTTTTCAAAGAAGAGAAGCACTTATTTTTCTGCTCTGACCTACCTTCCTTTTATTAATTCCTAAATCTGTATCTCTCTCCATTAGAGATTAGAGAGTATGTTTCTAAGGACTGTGTGCTCATAAGAATCATCAACATTCCTTCCTTTATGAGAATACATTCTGGCATCTAGAACATCTGTATGGGGGCTGAATTATTGACTTCCAATTCTGGCATTATTGTCGTTGACAAATATTTTGAGAATTCTTTTTAGAATTACCTTGCCTTATTTTTTCCCCTTGGGTTCTGACTCAATTTGAACAGTTTTCTCCTTTGGGGTATAGTATCATTTATAATGATGCTGTAGCTTCTCCAATATTTGTATAGGAAGGCAAGAAAGAAGAGAAGGCAATGAGTGTTATGAAAATCAGGCAAGACAGAAGTACCTTTACTTATGGATTCTTTCAGCAAGCATGCAATTCTGATACCATGAAATGTATGTAATAGTATTTAAAACATTGACATTTAAAGAGTGATATTTGGCAATGGGAATGAAAAATTTCACTTAAATATAGTTGCTTTCTAGGTGGGACTGATTCATGTTTAACAGCAAAGAGGATTTATGTCAGTTCTGATTCCAGTTACAGTGGACTCCTCAAGATCCCATGTGTCCGATCATGTGATCACCTATTAATTGAAGCTTTAACAAACATGAAAAGAATAGATATACTAAGTTGTTCTCAAGAGAAAAATCAGTTTAGTAAAATCTCTGCTATTTCACCAATGATATGTTTGTAAAACTTAGATATCTACTATCAGAAAATGTTTAATCAAGTTGGTTTTCCATGTAGTGGTGTTATTTAAAAAGAACAAGTGAAATATTCAGGGTGCACAATAAAAAGCAAAAAGATAATAATACTGGTCTGGATTGGGCTGGATCTCTTCAATAAATTAAGGGTTGCAAGGTGCAGGGTGAAAAAAAATAACTATTCTTGTCAGGACTTACACTTCAGCATGAACTATGGTGGACATCCACCGGGAACCCTTTTGGGGGGGAAACAAACAATTATTTTGGACATGTGGCAAGGCAAAGGAATTGGAATTTGGCAGGCTCAACTGCATTAATTTTCTCTGGGTGTAAAACATGTTAATTTGCCACTGTCTGGAAGAAATCATGATGAGTCATTCACAGAACTACTTACAACCTACTTCTAGCGTTTCTAAGTATTCTTTTGGTCATTGCTTTTTCTCTTCACAAATCTACTTTTTAATAACTTATAAAAAAGTATGAAAAATAATTTTATTTTATTCCACGTGAAACAAATTTCGAACAGAAATTCTTGAGTTGGATAAACAGTTGATTACATTTAATTCCCACAATGATATTATTTTATACTATTTCTGTTTGATCAGAGAATGGTTTGAAAAAGGGAGAATCATCCTCATTCCTTCTGATAATATAAATTATTTCTTCCCAATTTGTTGCAAAATCAGAACCATACTGTATTCGTAAAATGTGCTTTTCCAATACCAAAAGACTTTACCTATACTTTCCCAGGATTCAGAATAATCCGGGGTAATCAGCTGTGTGTTGAAGCAGAAGAGGATTCTGTTGAAAGCAAAAAATATGAATCCAGCGAGCTAAAAGGGGTTTTGTTTTATGATCTCAAATTATCTCCATAATTTGAAACATAACACCCCTACTACACAAATAACCCAACTTGAGCAGATGTCTCAAACCTTGTAACAAGAAGTTCCTTTGCTTAGTCTTCAAAATACAACACCCAAGCTCCTCTTTTCCCAACCATACTTTGGAAAATTAACACTAATTCTAAATTAAGCAACTTGAAAATGAAACATAAAAATCTACCTGGATTTATAATCAATCATTAAATAATTGACACTAAGCCATTGAATTAAGCAGACACAATACTGTTATGAAAGAAGTAAAAAGCAAAAGATAACAAAATAAAATTAGTAGTTCGAAAAATTGTTTAGCTTTGTGTATCTTGGAGAGAAAACTCAGGTTCTTAAAATGCTGCCTCCTTCCTACCTGTTTTCAACTAGCAAAGAACATGGAATTATAAAAATTTGCACACATACTGTTTGTCTCTTAAAATAGCACGAAACGTATGTGAATTCTCCAAATTAAAGCTTCCCCCCTGCACACACACAGCCCAACTACAGGACATTGTAACCACAAATGCCTTGAGATACTGGCTGAATTATCCCCCTTTCCAAAATTGTCCATCTGTCTTTGAGAGTAGTCGTGCTCTGGAGGTTCAAGTTCACTTACTCACTGAGCTGCCTGCCAGCTTAGAAGCACTTTGTAGGTGGAAAATTGTTGGTCTTTGTCCCTCCCAGCTTGCAAGTAAAATGAAGCTGCCAAGAGATAAACACATTCTAAGTTTATCATGCTATTCTTGGCCTCAAACTACAAGCCATAAGGCAACTATTGCTCAAGGTACCGTGTTTATAAGTGTTCAATCCTCCGCTGTTTCAGAGACCCAACAAGATGGAATTTCTTCCTGCCAGCCTATATTTTGTTTTTTCTAAGCTTTCACATTTCTCAATTCATTTTTAAAAGTAAGGGATGGGAGCAGCTTCTTTGACAGCATTTTGAAGGTTTGAAGTCTCATTAAAATTTTGATTACACTTTTTGGGGGTTTTCTCCCCCAGAAACACCATAAATTCATAAAAAGGCTAGAAGCTTCTTTCTATTATTATCATCAATACTATTATATTATTATAATTATTATTATATTTAAAAGTGAACAAGATGTATACTAATTTATACAGGACTTTACAAAGACCTTTCCAATCTTTGCTATCTACTCTTCCTCTCATTTGTTTATTGAATTGACTTTTAATTTAACACATTTATTATTATTAAATTCATGTTTCTCTTTTAGTTGGTATGATTTTTTTCCTCTAAGGTGGCTACATTGAAAGTAATTTAATCAGTTTGCTAATCTTCTCAAAGCCCAAAGACAGAAAAAAAATTTTTGAGAGAAAAAGTACAAGTTAACTTTCTTCACAAATGTCTTCCTGGCTGCATTGGATAGCAGGATGTATTGAGTTCATACATCTTAAATATAAAGGAGGAGTACAGCTATATCACATCCTATATTGGCACAGTATATTGACATGTATTATGTATGATGTTACACTGTTTAAATTATTAGAAATCACATTAAAAGAAATTATAATAAGATAGGGCTTTTTACCAAATCTCGAATATTTGGCAAAGATATGATAATCAAGTTTAATCCTTGATTTACAAATAAGACTTTGAGCTCTCAGAATTTTAGAACTGTATTCTATATCATGATTTCTTTGCATTTCATTAAAAGTAATGCAAAGTACAGCCTAATTCAGCATAGTACATGTATAATTTACCTATAGTATCGGGGCTTAATTATACTCTTGGACTTGATAGATATTAATGCATATGCTAAAAATTTTTTTGAATATACTCTCACTAATGTCTGCTCCTTCAATGGTTTAATGTTGCAAATTAAATTCACTGACTACATGACAAAATAACATAATAGTTATTGTTCTAGTTTAAGTTCTAAGTGTAGAGAAGAAAGATTTGCAACAATCTGCTCTTTGATTGGACAGAAACAAGTATTGTTAATTTGAAGCATTACTTAGGATCACTCAAAGGATCAAAATTATTATGTCCTCATTAGCATGGGTAGAAAGAGCTTTAAGGACTGTCTAAGCTTTAGAATGGACTGCAGTCACAAGGTTGCCTCTGAAGATACACAGATCAGATAATGAAGCACAGTGGATGGGCATTCTATTTGAAAATTAGCTATATGCCATTAGAATTTACCTGCAACATTCTACTAACTACAAATTCTCATCAATGTCTGTAAAAACGTTTACTACCTTTCCCCTTTACATCTCAAAGTAGGTAACAAGGCTCATGTTCTGAAAACTATCTGTCCATAGGCATTTGATGTCTGCTTTACAGATCTTTTGCGCTTTTTTTTTTTCAGATCTTTTGCTCTTGATTTATTACTCTAACCAAGTTTTTAAACGTTCCCATCTAACACATAGTGGCTAAATAGATTATAAAATTAGTTTTAATACTTCAAAACATATTGTTAAAATGTAAAAAGGCTGGTACTTTGAAAGTCTAAGAAGTGGCCTAGATTCTGAGGGAACTGACTGGTCATTAGTGCCAAGCAGTGCTAACAGCCATTATCCTTCAATTAGACTAATATGTACTTTCTACAACTGGTGGAGGAGAATCTGCCAGAGTGTTGTCATTGTGGCATTGTCAAAAGGCACAAGGTAGGTTACTAGAAAAATATCTAATGTGTTAGCAGTCATTGTGGAGAGATTTCCTGAATAGTGTTTTACAATCTGTTGCACTGTGCATATTTATTTAATGTATTATTTGTTTCGAAGTCTGATTCTTTGTTTAAGGTAAGTGTAAATAACCCAGAATTACTGTTATGAAGTAGGTAGTTTTCAGCATTCAGTGTTACTTGTTAGAAATTAAAATTTTAAGTACTCAGGAGCTCACAAATAATGAAATAATTTTTAAAAACACAACCTTTTTCTGAAAGATTAATAATTATTTTTAAAAGTAGGTAATTCTCCCATTTCTGAAATACTTTTGCATTGCTTGTTGAGCCAGGATGTTTTTGATACAATTTTCTTCTGTTTTGTTTGGTGGATATCCTTGAGGGGGTATGTATGAGCTCATGCTGTGCATATTAGTAGTCCAGATAGTGCTGTGATGACAACAGCCCCTAAATCCCAAAATCTCAGTGGCTTAAACAAAACAAGAATTTATTTCTCACTCACACTACATATTCAATGGGGTGAAGCAGTAGTCTTCAGATTAGTTGGAGACTCTCTTTATCATAGTTACTCCAAGACTCAGCTGATGGAGGTTTTATCTCAACACATACTTAGATAACTACTGAGGCAGGAAAAGGGAACATGATGAATTACTCCATGGCTCTTAAAGCTTCTATCTGGAAATGATATGCATCACATTTCTTTAGCCAAAGTGAGTCATATGATATTGACTAACCCCAAACAGGGTAGATTAACACTCCTACCTTGTGTCTTGAAGGAGGAGAAATGGAAAATTTCTGAGTAGGCTTCATGACTTGACTACCACAAGGTTTACTGCTTATAACTATTAAGGGAAGTCACTGTTTCTTTAGCCACCAAGAGTAAAAAACATTTGATACAGAGTTCTATTTTCCTGCCTAGCAGAAATTAAATACTTAAGTATTATTCTGGCAGGTGGAATATATAACATTATAGAGTTTGGTTCTTTAATTTAAGCATTATGCTTGAAACACTGTTAAGTATTATCAATAATTTAAAAGATTCAATACATTTTATACATAAATAGAACACTTCAATCAATGAAAACACTCCTTTAAGGATTTTAAATCTTGATGCAGTCTACATATTTTCATGCCTTATTTTGTTCTACCACCTTACTAGCAATAGTGACATGAGGATTGTCCCAAATCTTACATTTTATATTTCCCCCCAACTAATAGAGATATCAGACGCCCAAGATATCATCTAAAAAAATCTCCTTGAGGACAATGTATATGTACATGTGCTGTTATTGTTACCTATTTTTGCACACTGTTTTCTAATAAAAAATTTCCCTACCATCCTCACTAAATTAAAAGAATCTATCCTCCTTCCTTAAACAACTGGAAAAAAAGACAAAACATATGAAACAGTGGGCATTGGACAAAAAATAGTATAGGACAGTGATCGAAGGGAAGGAAAATAAATGAGTTGTGTTCTATGATTGTCCCAGTTTATCGCCTGTGATTTTTCTTGTCTTTTTTTTTTAAGTTTATTGGGGTGACAATTGTTAGTAAAATTACATAGATTTCAGGTGTACAATTCTGTATTACATCATCTATAAATCCCATTGTGTGTTCACCACCCAGTCAGTTCTCCTTCCATCACCATATATTTGATCCCCTTTACCCTCATCTCCCACCCCCCACTCCCCTTACCCTCTGGTAACCACTAAACTATTGTCTGTGTCTATGAGTTTTTGTTTCTCATTTGTTGATCTTGAGAGTATAATGCTAAGTGAAATAAGTCAGACAAAAAAAGCAGAGAACCATATGATTTCACTGATATGTGGTATATAAACCAAAAACAACAAAAGAACAAGACAAGCCTATGATTTTTCTAATTCTTATCAGACTTTATGCTAGATGGTTGAGAACCAATGAGAGCCTCGTGGTCTTCCGAGGTGAAAAGGCAGGAGAAACTAAAATGGCTAGAATTTGCAGAGCAGACTGCCAGAAAGGAGAGTTGTACTAAAAAGAGAGAGATCTGCCAAAGCAGAGAGAGCTCTGAAATCTGTACAGGGTTCCCCTTAAGTCTTTAGTTATGTACATAATGAGTGCATGTCTGAGAAAACTACTCAAGATCAGAGAAAGAATCTCTGGAAGAGAGTAGTCAGAACAATCCCTGGTGATCACAAGAGATGAGAATAGTTTGTATTTCCATAATGCAGAGAAGGAAAGGCCTCGTAATACACAGTGCATATGGTAGAATACTCAAAATGGGTATTGCCTCAGTTTGGGGGCAAAATTATCCCTAGACTAAGGATTGCCTTGGAACTGACTAACAAAGTTTAAAAGCAAACTTTGAGGGGATAAAATGGTATCCAAGTAACTTGCATCCTAAACCAACGATCAAGAATATTTACCGCAATAAAAAATATATGTGTCTGTATTCCACAAGATAAAACAAAACAAAAATAGCATCAAACCAAAAACTGACATGCATTCAAGGATATAAACTATGAAAAGGAGGAAAATCAATCAATACAAACTCAGTGAAACAGGATAAAATTAGTATTAAATGACATTAAAACAGTTATCAATATTCACATATTTAAGATGTTCTAAAATCCTAATTTGTGGATTATACCAGAGATTTAATGTAGAAATAATACCAATTTCTTACATAAAATTGCAAGCAGCAGACCACTTCCAACTCATTCTACAAGTAATCCATGAAACTAGTATTATCCTGGTACTCAAAATAGGAAAACAACAACAGCATTATAAGAAAACTATGGGCAACATCACTCATGAACATAGATACAAAAATTCTTAGTTTTAGCAAATTAATCCAACAATATATAAAAAAGGATAAGATCATAATTAAGTGGGCTTTATCACAAGAATGCAAGATTTGTTGATGATTCAAAACTTAATGTAATCTATCATGTTAAGAGATTAAAGGAGAAGAAAAAAGATGTTAGGGTATCTCCATACATACAAAGAAAACATTTTTCAAAAATCCAGTATTGATTCCTGATAAAAATTCTCTACAAATTAGGGATAGAAGAAAACTTCCTCAATTTGATAAAAGCCATCTATACAAAATTTACAGTTAACATCATATGTGATTGTAAAAGCATTGAATGTTTTCCCCTAGGATCAGAAAGAAGATGAGGCTATCTGCTCTCATTACTTCTATTCAGTCTTGTCCTGGGGATTCTAGTCAGTAGATAAAGACAAGAAATAAAATTGTACAGGTCGGAAAGGAAGAGTGAAAACTTTATTTGCAGATGATATGATAACCTATGGGGAAAATTTAGAAGATCTACCAGAAAACTACTGCAATTTAAAAAGACAATATCATTTAAGATAGCATAAAAATAATGAAATACTCAAGAGATAAATTTGAAAAAAAAATGTGCAATATCTCTACACTTAAAATTACCAAATATTGTTAAGAGAAATTAAAGGTAAATAAATGGAGAGATATACCATATTCATACATTAGAAGACTCAATATTATCAAGATATTTATCCAAAATTAACCTATAGATTCAAAGCAATTCCAATTAAGATTAATCCCAGTATGTTTTTGAAGATATTGACAAACTGATTATGCATTTATTTGGTAATGCTGGATCTACAATTGCCAAAATGACTTTCACTTTTCCAACTTTGAGAAAAAAAACTGGAGTACTTATGCAACTTGATAAAAATATTTAATATTAATCTTGAGTAATCAAGACAGTGTGATAATGGCAAAAGTATTAATGGAACAAAATACACAATCAGAAATAGAGCCAAATATATATAGTCAATTGATTTTTAATAATGATTTCAAGGTAATTAAATGGTTAAATGATCATCTTTTCAATGAATGATTTTGGAAAAATTGAATAACCATAATTTTTTTTTAAAGAAAGATCTTTGACATTTTTTTCATATCATATGCAGCAATTTAATAGAAATGAAATGTAGACATAAATGAAAGTTTAAAACTGTAAAAATGCTAGAAGACAACAGAAGAAAAACTTTCTAATTTTGTTTAAGCAAGTATTTTTAATGATAAAAATCACAATCCATGAAATAAAAAATTTGTAAATTGGACTTTGTCAAAATTAAAATAATCAGATCTTCAAAAGACATTCTAAAAATGAAAAGATAAGCTATAGACTTGGAAAAATATTTCCAAAACTTATATTTGACAAAAGACTTGTATTTGGATGACATAATAAACCCACAATATTCAATAATATGTAAACAAACAAATTTAAAAATGGGCAAAGGATTTGACTTGACAATTCACCAAAGAAGGTACTCAGCATCATTAGTCATTAGGAAATGCAAATTAAACCACAATTAGATATACCAACACACCCACTAGAATGGTTGAAATTAAGAGGACTTGCCACACCAACTGACAATGAAGCTGTGGAATAACTGGAACTCTCTTTATGGATATTGTGAATAAAAAATATTATAACTGCTTTGGAAAATGATTTGGAACCTAAAGAGTTAAATGTATTTTTACTAAGCAATACAAGCATTCCATAAAATGCTACATCAATATGTGCAATTTCTTATACATTGATCATACCTCATAACTCTCTGAAATCAAGAATAATATATCTGTACTAAAGGAAGAAAGACCTCAGATATCTTCATTTGCATATGATCAGTAATAACAGCTTTTACATACATCAAAAGTGACTATTTACAAGTGTTTTTCTTTTTTGAATGAAGAATACATGGGCTTTGACTGTTAGACCATTTAACGCATCTCCTGAGATATAAAACTAAAGCTCTACTTAAGAAATATATGGACTTGAAATCGTGCTTAAGTGCCTTACTGACTATTCATATAAATGAAATAATCAATTTGGCTTTGATAATCAATTCTTAGATTAAAGACAGCTGAAATGTACAAATCAGTGCTGTGCACGGGTTAGCCCTCCATGACCCATTATGGTCTTAATAACATTATTAGAAGAAAAATGTCATTATCCAATGTGATCTCATAAGCCACCACAATTTATAGCCATCCCTACTTATTTTCTGTTCTAAAGAACAGCTTTGTGGCTTCACTTGAAGAAAGTGAAATCTTTTGTTTCTCCCTGAGGTTGTCATACCAACAACAATTATTCAACTCTAATTGGTCTGTAGGAGGTCAGGATCAGCAGCCTAAAAACACACGTTAAGGATTTCAGATTGCAGTTCAGTGGTGAAATTATACCAATCTCTCTCTTGATAGTAATATTCTAAAATTCCTATTTTAGACCTCTTGTTTGCCCGCTCTTTTTCCCCCCAGAAGTTTCAGTCCATTAATAAGAAATAAAATCAGGGTGCTTGTGACTATAAAATATGATTGTTTTACTTCTTCTTAAATTTATCTTCCACTTTTTTGGAATTGGATGTGAAATAATGCTTTTATATTTTCAAAAGTATGCTATCCAGTTTGCAGTATATTTTATGTATCTAAAAAATGAAAACACTGACAAAGTTGAAGCCAACCTAAATCTAGTCACATTATTTTGTAACTACCTAAACTCCCATCTTCCTTCCTGCTTCCTTTTTTATTTTTAATACAAAAGTTTTATTTTATCTACTCTATATCTGACTCAATATGTTCACGTGTTATAACTAAGGGCCTGTTATAGCTAAGGGCCATGGCCAGGTGTTAGCAAGGATAGTAAATTAGAAATGAAACAAAACAAGATTTGGTAATACTCACGTTATAAATACTAGTCATTTGTTGGTTTGAATTTCAGACATCCTGTAGTTTTTAATGCTGGTTTCATTTTCATAATCATAACAAAATTTACCAAATCTAGCATTTTATAGAAAAGATTGAGTCAACATTTTCATATATTGATACGAGGTCAGACAATTAAGTTCACAAACTTGTTGCAATGATGTTGCTAACTTTTTTGATATCAAAGGGATTATTCATTATGAATTTGTACCAACTGGACAAACAGTTAATCAAGTTTACTATTTGGAAGTGCTGAAAAGGCTGTGTGAAAAAGTTAGGTGACCTGAACTTTTTGCCAACAATAATGGCTCTTGCATCAC
This sequence comes from Rhinolophus hipposideros, assembly GCF_964194185.1. Taxonomy (NCBI): domain Eukaryota; kingdom Metazoa; phylum Chordata; class Mammalia; order Chiroptera; family Rhinolophidae; genus Rhinolophus; species Rhinolophus hipposideros. Next base: position 41,916,624 of record NC_138053.1, read on the forward strand.
AACAATGCACCAGCTCACACGGCACTGTCTGTGAGAGAGTTTTCAGCCAGTTAACAAATAACTGTATTGGAACACCCTCCCTACTCACCTCATTTGGCCCCCAGTGAGTTCTTTCTTTACCCTAAGATAAAGGAAATATTGGAAGGAAGACGTTTTGATGACATTCAGGACATCAAGGCTAATATGACAACAGCTCTGATGGCCATTCCAGAAAAAGAGTTCCAAAATTGCTTTGAAGGGTGGACTAGATGCTGGCATTGATGCATGGCTTTCAAGGGGGAGTACTTCGAAGGTGACCATAGTGATATTCAGCAATGAGGTATGTAGCACTTTTCCTAGGATGAGTTCACGAACTTAATTGTCTGAACTTGTACTTGTTAACAGTGGCACAGAGCCTTCCAAAATCTATCCAATATTTTTCCATGCAAAAGAAATATAAACATATCAATGATTTATAAATATGGTGATGGTTCTTTGCTCCAGAGGACTAGAATATCTGCCTGTGTTTAAATTACATATATTTATATGTATATATGTATATCCATGTCCTCAAGCTTTGGCTTGATCTACTTTCTTTAATTTACTCTGTCCCTCAGCAGTAATAATATACCATTTGGGTAACTTTTTGTCCCTAATTATAATTTTATAGCATCATCTATTTTGTCTAGAATATTAAACTCACAAACAGCAATGTAGATAACCTTATTCCCTTAAATATAGCCCTAATTGTCTTAAAATATTGGCAGAAAATATTATTGAAAGATAGAAAATCACATAAAAAGGAGAAACTTTTATGCAATATTTGAAACACTTGAATTAGCTAGTGCAGAGATATAGAAGTAGCTATTAATTTACTCAGAAGTTCTGGGGAAGGTAGCTTTACAGAAGCATAACAGACAAGTCGGAAGAATTATTTCAGTAAAAAAAGAACACTGATCGGATTCAGTGTGATACAACTTATCATTGCTAATGACTGTAGAATGTAGTTAAGACTGTAACTTAACACACAACAATATGTTCACCCTGTACTTTGTTGATTCTTAGCTGTGTGATTTAAACAAGTTAACTAACATTTTCAAATCTAAGATTGCTCACCTGTCAAAGGGCAATGATAATTTCTACTTCAAAGTATGGATGTGAATGGTTAAATGGAATTATGTGCATTTAGTACTAAACACCAAGTGAGCATTCATTAAATACATAATAGCAATAGAATTCAGAGAAAATAAAACAATTGGACTGATTCGAAAAGAGAATAACTGAATAACATAATTATGGGAATGATTAGATAAAATGAAAGATTAAAAAGTAAGTTTGAGGCTATGTATCAACTTTTTAAACAAACAGACTTTATTTTTTAGAGCAGTTTTTGGCTCACAACAAAATTTAGGGAAAGGCACAGAGATTTCCCATATGCCTCCCACCACAACATATGCATATCAAATCCCCTCACCAAAATGGTACATTTGATGAACCTACACTGACACATCATAGTCACCCCAAGTCCATAGTTGACGTTAGAAGTCACTCTTGGAATTGTACACTCTGTGGATTTGGACAAATGTATAAAGGCATGTATCCATTATTGCAGTGTTATACAATAGTTTCACTGCCATCAAAATCCAGCTAGAACTGGCTGGAGTTGGGTATTTCCCTTCACTCAGGTCAGTTAGTTTCTGATAGAGCTCCAGAAGGTTAGATTCTGGTGAAATAGTTTCTCCTGAGGGCAGACTTGGTTACGAAGAGTAGAATGTTCTAGTGTTCCGTTTTTTCTCTTGGTGGAAACATGAGGGGATTTTTCTCAAATATTTATGTGAGAACCAGGTTGAACTCCTGGAGGTAAAACTCAAAATTGTGTGGGGTCACCCCTTGACTGGGTGGATCTCCCTGGAGATTTAACTCTAAGAGTTGTACACACTAAGCCTCCAGTAATTTGTCAGTTACAGTTCAGGTTTTCATCACGTGTCTGCCTGCCCCACCACCCCTCCTACAGCTTTTTCTGCTCACGGGCTTCTCTGCTACAGGAAGTTGCGAGTCTCTGTTTTTGTCTGTATGTCTCCAATTTTCAGGAAGCAGTTTTCCCTGTGATCTACTTCCTCTGTAGATCTAGGAAGAGTTATTGATTTTTTTCAGTTCAGTGTTTTCTTTTTTTTTTTTATTTTTTTATTTTTTTATTTATTTATTAGTTTCAGGTGTACAAGACAAGGTAATACTTAGACGTTCATCATTTATATCCCTCACACTGTGAACCCCCCTCCCCCCATCCATTATCCTCCGACCTCACAGTGAACCATCACATTATATATATAAAATTATAGTTGGCATTCATTAATGTTTAGCTTCTGGTGTACAATGCCATGATCAGGTATCCACAGTAAGTTCAGTGTTTTCTTGTTTGCTAGGACCGAGAGGCGACTTCCGAGATTTATACATGCCAGTTTGGAAACTGGAAACCTGATATCAGCTCTTGATAATCATTTAAGATACTTTATTACAGATATTTAAAATTAATTTAAAACTATGACTTTCAGATTCAGTCCTCAAAACATTTTATCTTTGAAATTAATGTGATATTTAAACAAATCACTGTGTCAATGATTTGTTGAACTTTCATTAGATTAAAGAGTATTGAAGATGTTGATGACAAAATATATTTTTTTAAATAAGCATTCATATTTTATTACTTGTATTTTATTTTCCTATGTAAAAACTCATTTTAAAGATAAATATTTCAAGGTGCTACCAGATGCTGCGTGATTATGTGCATGGTTTGTGTATGTATGTGTATACATATATTCTCTCTCCTTGTCTCCTCTATTTTGCATTTATTTATGCCTGTCTTGAAGTTAGTTCAATCTCAGAACAGTGTTTAATTTGATGAAGCACTGGATAATGTGAGAAAATGTAATCAGGACCTTGGTTAAAAAAAAAAAAAAGACATAAGACGGCTGTTCCTGCAGCTCAAGAGCAGAACACAATTTTTCCTGAGGAATCTCAGAAAAACCTAGTCCAATCTGTGTTGTCATCACTGATGTGTATGTTTGAGAAAAAATATCAATGTGATTTGTGGAACCCTAAAATTATTTAAGATATGACATGTAGGAAGAGTATTGGTGGTTGGAGTTCATACACTGGAAAATGGAAGAAAGCCAAAGCATTGGCACCAACACTCTGCTCTTGTTAAGAAAATGCCAAGGGATCTTTTCACAAGAGTAACTCACAGATTGCAGTACAGTTACCTTAGCTGGCTCCTGATGTGCCGTATCACACCACATTTAAATATCCATCTGTGGTGTCTGGAGCTATTGTTCTCACTGCGAACTTTATTTTCTTTTTTCCCCCCAAAGTAAATCTACAGGGTCTGAAAGACCACAAGACACCCTTCCTTTCCTTTAGTGGGACAAAAAGAAGTTACAAATGAAATTTGTAGTCTTTCTGGCAACTATGGAATCATTTCATCTTTCAAAACAAGTAAATTTGCATTAAAATTACACATAGAAAATACTATATATTGATATATCTGGAACCATTATTTTTTCTTGGAATCTCTTCAGTGTTCTATTGCTACATTATGCCTCTATGAATGGGAAAAATGAAGACGGTGTTTCCTTGTCCTTTCTCAGTGAAACTTATTGACTTTTTTAGAGTGATCCCCAAATAATTGATGGTTATAAATTAACTGCATTGGTAAAGGTAACTATTTAGCAATTGATTTTGATACAATTTTATTTGTGCAACGTTTCCTTTGTACTAGCTGAGTTGTGATGCTGAAGTTTCACACACACACACACACAAACACACACACACACAAAACATCTGGTTCATAAGTGCAGTAAATTGAAGGGAACATTAAAGTTCATGAGCTAATTATATGACTAATCTTCCTGCTTTAAGAAGATGCATAGACTTTAAGACTTTCCATTTTACTTTTTTTTTATATACAAAGGAAAACATGCTGTACTGTATCAACTCTCAAGACCTTGGAAGAAAAACTGAAATTATTGTTTTGAGGTCTATCTGTGAAAGGAAACCTTATGTAAAGTGTTTGTATATATTTTAAAGCTAAGAGGTATACATTTGGTGATGTCTTTCTTATTTCTTGTCTTAAAAATTAACCTAATAACCATTTTCTATTTTGAATGTATAATTTTTCTTCTGGAATATATATATACACATATATTCTTCTCTTCATATATATATATATATATATATATATATATGCATATATATGTTCATATTTTCAATATATGCACAATATATAATTTTTATCTCTTCTCCACTTTCTCCATTACAAGTTAACATACAAAGCACTGAAAACAGTATCTAAGTCATACATCAATAAATACTAATTAAGTAATATAATTATTATAATGTTGCTACTGAAATGGCTTTCTAATCAGTATCACCCTTTTTAGAGGTTGCATGATCTGCAAGCACCCTGAGAAATAAATGATCAGCCCAAGAAGCAACAGTAAAGCAAATTCTATCTCTTTTCCTCAGCAACCCTGTTGCTAAGCAACTAAGTTTGTTTATCCTCTCCTGTTTGGGTCAAGACTGGGCATAATGGGCTCATGTTGCATGTTGTCAGAGAAACAAAGGAGGTAGTGGCTGAGTGATGAACTTTAAACTTCTTGGCTTGGCATTGTTTTTCCACTTAGTGACCTCCTGGGTAATTCTTAGCATATTATTCCACTTCTGTAGGGTTGTTTCTTTTAGATCATTAAGTTAACAATTATATATAGGGGACTTTTTGCAAAGTGCATGCATCCTGATATAAAGATAGTCCAAATAATATGACAAAACAATTGGACTTCAAGACAAATATTTCAAACCTTTCAAATAAAAATAGCATAGAAGTGCCCCTTTTGCCAAAGTGAAACCGTATTTTTTTTTTGCTGATTTGTTTTTTAGTTCCTTCAAGAACTGAATCGCAGAAGTGATTGACAAGGCAGCATATACATTTTCAAAGCCAATTCTTATGACATAGTGCTACAAATAAAAATGTCTATAAAGATGCATAAGTTATTTCTGTAGTAATAGAAGGGATGAGTTACATGCCATTTCATTTTGATGAACTTGAATCCAGTTTCTAATCAACAAGATTGCCCTATACAATAAACTACTGATTGTGACTGCTGGCGTTAACAGTAATAGGACAAGAAGATGGGTGGCACAATTTTCTCCATTCAGCTATTCATTTTCCTACTGCTTTGAAGGAGTTTTATATCCTCATGATCCTTCTCAAAGTTAGCCTGATCAATTGTGGTAAATGTGCCCAGTAGAGCTGATGAATACACGGGCAACTTTGTTGATTGCTAAGTATTGTCAGTTTGGCCTCAGATCCTCATTTCTGTCATAATTCTCAAAGTATGAATTTAGTACCAGGGTGTTTTTGCACCCTTTTAAGATAATACTCTGTATTTAAAGCCTTAGTTTTTACGCACATGACTAAATAGGAGAAATAGATGTACAGAAGACGATATCCTCAGGCCATATTATCTCTATCTATTTAGTCTCTCTGAACTCTGCAAATTCATTTTTTCTCTGCCAGTGCTAACTAGAAACCATATGATGTGTTGTATTCAGTTGGAACAAAAACCTTTGTAAGAACTGTAATAGGATAGAAAACATCAACAAAACCGCTCCTTTTCTCAGTCATCACAATCTTTAGCTCTGACATTTGGGTTTGAAGTTTGGAGAGACTATGAAAGGCAGTGAGAATTATTTCTCAACTCCAAAAAGGCTTTCTTTTGTAGGAATCCAAGTTTCCATTTTCATAGCAAATATATAACTCAGCGTAAATGTCAAGGTTTAAAGAACATTGAAACACAACATGGATATTTATTTGGGGGAAAAATCACTTGATAAATTTCAGAATACGCTGTTTTGTTTATTTTTAAAGAACCTGTGAAACTATACTGTTGGATTCACTCAACAACAGTTTTCCGGTGGCAGGTTGCTGTGTTCACCAGTTATAACGTGCCTTACTTCCCGCTTTCGTTTGGTGTGTGTGGTAGCACATGCTCGTGTGGCTGCTATTTGTTTAAAATGATCCTTACTGACATGTTGTTGAGAAAACAATGAGAAAGATACCTTTGTAATGTCCACCTACCTAATTTATTATCCATTATCCATTCTTGACAGCTTAACTATGTCTCACTGAAGCTACCCCATGAGTTCAAACATATCGTCCATAGCACAAACTACAACGTTGGCCAGATGCTACCGGTATTTCTAACTACAGATGATGCCAGTTGTGGAGACATAATTTAAGATTTTTAACTATTTGCTATGGATGTGAAAAAAAGCAGTTTTTCCTCAAAAATTCTGTGAAAAGTAAGAATTGGAATAGATTTTCTTCTCATTGTTTTCTCTATTCTTTGTTAGAGTAGTAGTATAATAAAAAAAAATTGTTGGATTCTTGGTCTGTGTAAACTTTGCTAAAAGCTCTGTATGCTTAATTTCAATTGATACTTAAAACAACCCTGCAAAGTAGAAGAGGTGCTATTTTATTTCCACATTCCTGGTAAGAAACCTAAGGTACAGAGAAGTAGCTCAAGTCATGTAGCTAGTGATAGAAGAGCTGGGATTCCAATCCAGGCAGCCTCATTCTGCACGTTCTCCTACATACTGCTATGCTACCCAGTATTAAACCAAGAGAAAGAGGTATCAACACGAGATAGAATTATTTATTGAAAAGTTTTTCTTTTAGATGTTTTACATGTGTTGATTATCGCCAATCTTCATATAAATTTTTCCAAAATAATATAAACTTAAAATTCTATATTAATTAGAGCCAAATTGCTACGCCTTTTAAGTCTTGGACTATAATATTTAGGAGGGGCGTTTGCAATCTCTCTGTCTTATTTACACGTTGTATGAATCTGAGGTCTGTGAAATGTAGTTATTTTCATCAACTGATATACCTGGTTAGAATCAGAGCCAGCATAAGGACTTGGGTCTCTTGGCTCCCAATGTGTTGATTAATTGTGTTTCTTTCTTAGTAATAAAAGAACACAAATTCGGGAGCAAATCCACCATCTTTTGAGGAGATGTTTTCTACCTGAGCACATTGTATTCATCTGAAGTTCACTATATCTACACATGAAAACTTGGGCAGAATGTACACCTCCATACATATACTAAATTCCAACCACTTCCAAAAGTGTTTGAGGCAGTTAAGTCACAGTTGTGGGTATGTAAGAAAAGATTTGCTGGTAGCAAAATTCTAAATAACTTGCTGATTGCTAAAGATGATATTGATTAGCAATGATGTTACTGTTAGATGGAAATATTAGATGTTCCCTGATTCCACTGGAAAATACCAAGGAGAAAACTTTAATGTCATTTTTAAGATACTATCTGGGAAAATGTGTATGAATTTAATACATTCCATGTCTTGTGGGCAGAATTTTTAACACTCTCGAATGCTTCACACTTTTATGTACCAGGTCAAATCCACTTTCAACAGTTCAGGCTAGATATGATTAAGGGGAAAAAAGTTTCTTAAGATATTCACCAGTGTGGAAAAAATCTACAGACATTTTTAACAAGAGTTCAATTTCTGTGAGCTCTGTACAAGAAAGAAGAGAGCAATGTCATATGTTTTCACAGCATTTTCCAACAATCTCCTATGTCAAAGAATTATAGAATACTTTTAATTACCCCATCTACTCCTTTTATTCACATGGAATCAGACTACATAACATTAAAAATTTCTAATCTAGACTTTTATAATTTTTTTCCCTTATGTATTTGGATAATTTGCAATTTATTTGTCAATTATTTTGAGGATTTCCAAGAAATCTTTTTTTCTATTAGCATATTTTTAGTTTTCTTTAACTAATTGAATGCCACCCTAATCTCAGAAATTTATGTCATTTTCTTAAAAGCTGGTATTAAGAGGATTTCTCAAAGAATGTTCACCTCTTCATAATTTTCTTCTATTTCTTAATTTAAGGGTCTGTCATCCTGGTTGTATCATACAAGTAGAACAACATCTATCCCATAACAAATACTCACTAACACTTGTGAAATTAATGAGTTTTGTTGGATTCTTTTCATTTAGCCAACTGTTTGCTTCGTTTGGAGTGAAAATTAAGTTACTTTGACCACACCAATGGGTTATATATCACCCATTGTACAGGTAGTCCTTGCATGTATTGCCCCATGGCTATTAATAGGAAATGACCTACGTTGTAATACTTATTTTAATATTCTCGACTATCATAATCATTATCATCAAAGGAGTCACGACAGCATTATTTCAAGATGTACACTAGAGGGTGGTGTTTTACCTGGACACTAGACCTATCCATGCATTGGCTTTGAGAAAGAATGAAAAAATTTTTACAGGAAATATTTCCCATGTTTAATGTTACATAATTCTCAGCACATATGCCCCATTAACAAAGTTGATAAACCCCAGGGAATGGAAGCAGAGACTGAGTCATTTGGCGGCCTTGCTATCTGGTTTCTTCAACACATTCCTGTAGGTGTTTGGTTTTCCTGAGCTCCACACGCAGAGTGTCAGTTGAAAACCAACACTGATCACTGGGTGAGAATATATTTGACTCTATCTAACTACAGGGAATTGGAAAGTAAATGAGGCAAATAGTGAATGTGGGTAAAGCTCTTAAACTCACCACTTCAGTCTTTAAATCCTCTGAATAATATACGTGTACTTCCATGACTGACCTGAGAAGAAAACAAAAACCAATAGTGGAGGGAAAAGTTATCTCTGGAAGAACTCATGTTTCTCTCTGTACCTGCCCACTTTGTTTTTTATTTAGTTCAAAAAAAAAATTCTTTCTAATCTAGTGCAACCCAACTCTCACAGTAGCTTGCATGGGGTGATCAAAATGTTGCTATATGTTTGTCCTCTCATAAACATTTTAATGTTAAAGATAGGTTATGGCTTTGGTTTAACTCATTTCGCTTGTAGCTGTTGCTTTCATCTTGAGTATTTCTCAATTGACTCTTCCGATATTGATAGAAAATTTGCTCAAATCATAAATTCTGTTGTGATTTCCTATGACACGTGTCCAAAATTTCATCGACTTTTATCTGGACATTTGAATGAATACATGAAAGATGGAAAAAATATCTCAAATTTATTGCTGTCAAATTTCTCTCCATGAGAGAATTTTTCTCCCTGTTCTGGCTAGTGGAGATTTCCTTAGAATGCAAGCAAGTCTTTGTCTAATGTTGCAGGTTTTCAGACCTATATTCTTTATTACTCTTTACCACTATCTGATTCAGAAAGACTGCTGGAATCAAAATCTCCTGGAATAAATTTTAAAAACACAATTTTATATGATCGATTTAAAGTTGAGTTGACTGGTTCCTATTAAAGTTAAGCCCCCTTCAGTACAGCCAAACTCTCTATTGAAGCTAGGTGCACAGTTTCCTTCAAATGTTCCTTAGCATTTGGCTCTGCTCTTTCCTTGCTCCCCTTTCTCTAGCAATACGATAACTTTGCAATAATACTTAAACGCTGACACAACAGAAAACCTTGCCAGTTTGGCTCTCAACCTTGGCAAGCTTTTTGTTATAGATGTAACCCAGCTTACTCCTTGACTTGCACAAAACTTCCAGAGCTCCTCCACAGCATGTCTTATAAAGGGGACTAAAAGGAAAAGTAAGAGAGATGCTAATTTTAGACAGCGAATAGTAAATAGGACAATAAATAAAAGCTCTGTTTTGGCACATTGGAACTTTCTTTTCTTTCCCTTTTAAATGTGTGATTCTTTTTTTCCCAAATGTTGCACTAGATTTATTTTTAAAGGTGTCATCTACTTCCATTCCAGTGCTATGTCATCTATAATTTAAATTTATGAGATGAATCTTGAGGTTCACCAGTGGAGCAGTTGTAGAATTCTTGCCACTTTGCCATTGAAAATGCATATCTGCTGAAGGTTTTTGCGTCTGACAAGCCCCACTCCCCATTGAAAGCCCCTCATCCCCCTTCCTGACAGGCATCCATCAACATGTAGTATTTATTCTTCTGTTTTAGTTTCACTACACATAATTGGTTGTCCCTCAGCAAGAAGACTGTTTCCAGCTGAGGCAGCACCACCTGTGTAGTTTCACCGAGCCGAGAACAAATGCCTTGAAAAGGAAACTTTCCTTGAACTGATAGATAAAATAATGCAGGATATTTACTAAAAGGAGGGGAGGCGGGATTTTTGGTCCTCTAGTTGCATCATAATTGTTAGTTCTCTAACCTTCCTTCTATCACCATCAGAATAGTAATGGAATATCCATACATATATTTTATGGCAAGTAAAAAAAAAATATTCTTGACTTGTCTTTCACTCCACTTCTCTCTCTAGATAGGTATAGGTAGTATCTATGTATCTGAGCCTTTAACTCACAGTAGTTATCTTCTCTGGACTCAACCTATGTGTTTGTATTGATTTCTGTTTTTAACACACAGCAAACATGAGAATTTTACACCCAACTGTAGCTGTTTTAATAGCAAGTTGCATCTACCATGGCCTTCACATGCTTGTCATGACCTCCAGTTTTCTTTTAGCCCCCAGATCTACATTCTCCTTGTTAGAAAAGGAGGTATTCCTAAATAACTATGTTTCTGTAAAATGTGCATGGTTTGTACTCTTAACAAACAAGAAAAATATGATGGGTAAATGAAAAAATAAACAAATTAATATATTGATTATTTTTAAGTAAACAGCAACCTAGAGGGACAATTCAGATTTACCTTAATTTCTACCGCAGGTGTTTCTAAACTTTGAGCATCAAACTTGGAATACTATAGGCTGCACATTGTGCTTCATTACCAAAATTAAGCAGGAGTTGCTTTCTCCCAATTTCCAGCAAAATAATCAAATTGTTATGTAGTATTTCCCCTATTATTAGTGTTAATCTCGTGATTATATTTTCAAGACTTGGTATCTAGAATTACTCGTATTCTCATGAGCAAAATTAATGAACAAGTAAGGGAATTAAAATACAAACACACCAGTGCCTACATAAATACAGCTTTTGACGGACATGGGAGCTCTTGGTTGTTACTTTGCATTCTATGCACTTAATTTAAACCTAAAATTCATAAGCAAATTAAAATATCAAATAGTACACAACAAAAAGTATGTTCTATTACTGGAAATGAGATGGAATTGATTAGTATTTTGTGGAATTTTACAAATCATGATTTCTGCGGATTGTACTATCACAGGAAGTCTGAGAATTACTATTCAATGTGCTTCATTTCTATTTTTAATAATTTTTCTAAGTAAAATAACTTGATTAAATGAAATAGATTTAGTGAAAACCCGAGAGATTATGTATTTTAGTTTATCATTTTATTGGCAATAATTTTTTTTGATTATCTAGCTAAGGTATTTTTAATAAATATTTGATGATTATCTTAGTGGTCACATGAAAAATTAGTAGTCCAAGTGAGATTAGAGTCCTAAATTGTTAAATTACTAATTCAATATTCAAAGGATACCAAGTATTATAACAAGGAGTTAAGGGTAACTTAGAAATACTTGGTGTAATAACTTCCCTCAAGGAAATTATAATCTAAATAAAAGATATATAACCTGTAAATAATTTACAGACTGATTGAAATGTAATAAAGCTCATATGACTCAGAAAGGGAAACAAGGGCAGCTTCGGGATTATATTAGGTTGGTGCAAAAATAATTGTGGTGTAAAAGGTTCAAAATATTGCAAAAACCACAATTACTTTTGCACCAACCTAATATTAGAGAGGGCTGCTGAATCAGCACATCTGCCATCATTTTTTTTTTTTTTAATTTTTATGAGTTTATTTTAACCAAACTGACATATACTGGGGGGCAAGATTTAAAATGCTCTAGAGAATAACAGTTTTGCATCTTCTTTAGAGCATTTGAAGTTTTAAAAAATTATTTTTTCAGTTACAATTGACATTCAATATTATTTTATATTAGTTTCAGGTGTATATGCAGTGATTTCCCTCGATTAGTGCCCACCAGGCACTATGCATAGTTGTTGCAACATTATTGATTATATTCTCTATGATGTACTTTACATCCCTTGACTATTTTGTAATTACCAATTTGTATTTCTTAATCTCTTCACCTTTTTCATTTTTGCATTTGAATTTAAGGAAGGAACTTAAAGAAGATTACATGAAAGTGGGAAAAAGCATGGTGGGATTGGGTTACAGGATAGTTAAAGAGATTATGTGCTCTCTTGAGGGTGGTTACAGCTTATTTCAAAGGTGTATGAACCTAGATGCACAGAAAAAATGGACAGGGCTTGCTTAACACAAAGATAAACATTTTATTAAAAAAAGTTATATGCCTCGGGTATGGCTACTCAGTATGACTTGCCCAGTTAGGAATTTATGATCAGGTCACCCTGTGAGGTTACTTTCCATAGAATGCCTTTTTTTTCATCCACAGTTCCCTGTCTTGGTCATAAATCGATCTGAAGGATACATTAATGACCAAACTTTTGATTGGATAGTGTGGTCTCACAGAGCTACAAGGCTTATTCCTAGGAAGTTTCAGTATCTGTATCATCTTGTTGACCACTGGGGATGGCACATTTGCCATCATTGGTGAATTCTTCTGCTGGACTGGTTTTGGAATCAAGAGCCCTGAAGTTCCTGTTTGTTTACATTTTAGTTGAATTCTCTTGTTTAATTTACTAAACTTTTCTGAACCTTAAGTTTTTCCTCCATCAGAGATACCTAATGATACCTTCCTCTAAGTGTTTTTTGAGGATCAAGTGGTTGACCAACTGCTGGGTAAAATGTAAATTCTCATAACATGTAAGACACCTTTATGATCATTTATTTGTGCCAGACAGAGGAGGGAAGAATCTAATTGAAAAATCTAGTAGGGGAAAATCAAGATATCATAATGATAAAATAATTATACCAATATTTATTGAGGACGTTTTATTGCCAGGCATAGTTCTCAGTTCTATGTGTTTTGCCTCATTTAATTCTTATAGTACTCTTAACGCAAAGGTGTATATAGCCTAAAAAGATAACAATGCAAATATGTACAGTATTTAAAAAAAAAAAGGTGCCATATGGTATTCATCAATGCCAAATAAAATATTCAGGAGAAAAAAACTTATAAAATCTGAGTAAGATGAGATCATTATGAACTGTGGAGTTCAGGAATGACTTCATGGGAGGACTGGGATATAATCTGGCCTTTTAAAAATGGGAAGGACTTTGATAACTGAGAGGAAGGAAGACAGCATTCTAATCCAAGGGAACAGAAGAGCATAGTATGCAAGTGTGGTACTAGGGAAGGAAATATCTTTTATAACTCAAGAAATATTTTGTGCCCCAGATGTGATGTATGTTAAAAATGAGTTTCATTTTGAGTACCTGCAATCAGGGCATTGCAGTTGCTCGTTTGTCTCTAGGCACCTTCGCTGCTTATGGTTTTATATTGAGCAACGGCACATTGTAGTGTGATCTCCCTTTGCCTTTCAAGACATTTGAGTTTGGGTTCCCTTGAGTTTGGGTTTCCTAAAACGAGAGCCAGTTTAGAATGGACAAGAGGAAAGTAGAAGATCACAGGCAGTCACCTCCCAGGGTTTAAAGTCAAGGGTTTGTGGTTTCCGATACAAAGAGTGCTGTCATAGACATTGTAACAGAAAACAGGAGGATTTTAAAAAATGAAATCATGAGGTCAGGAAGAGTCTTTGACCCTCTCAAAAGGAGTAGAAGCAGCTTTATAGGCTTTAAGTTATTTATGGTTGATGGAATTAGCCTTCATTTTATACATGAGCAAACTGAGTCAAGAAGGTTGTAACTTATCCAAAGTCACACTGTTAATAAGAGGTGGCTTTGGGATTGAAATATTGCTTGTTTATCTATCATGGGTTAGGTACTGAGAGACACCTCCCATATATTTTCTCCTTAAATCCTCAAGTGTGTGTAGTATTACTACTCCCGCTTTTGCAAAGCTTCTTTTTTACTTCACGTTGCAAATTGAGGCCAGGAGTCCTTAATATCATGACATACTCCAGTAATCCTAAATTTCAGACCCTGAGGACAGACACATTTGCTCTTCCATGTCCACAGTATCAAAACCTCAGAATCTAATCAATTCAATGTCAAAAGGCATTCACCAACCCTTCATTCTGATGTGGGTTAGTAATATCTTTAGTCAAAGCCATAGAGCACCCTCAACCAACTTGTGGTGAGCAAACCTCAGGTACAGCAAATACTAAGGGAGAACTTAAGACTTCTTTGTTCAGTAATGTAAAGAATAGCCTTCAAAGATGCAAGTACTCAAATTGCCTCGTTTAAGTAAAAGAGATAGGCAGAGACTAATTCCACACCTGCTTCTGACCAGCCATGGCCTCTTGGGTTTTAGAAATATGACTCACCTTTTCTCAGGCCTATCGCTGAATGAAATGTGTCTTGCAGTTGATTCCCTGCTTCAAATCTACTCAGTGCCTCCAACAGTGGGGTGTCTAGCAATACTAGTCTCTGCTGCTAGAGCAGAAATCTTAAAGTGCCATGCAAATTGAATCCACCCGGTCTTTAACTTGGGCCAATTCTTCCACAGCATGTGCAGACACATTCTTAGTTGACTTGACTGCATAATAGACATAATTATAAGCACTTACTTATCTCACAGGGGTCTACTGAACATTAATTAGTTAATATTGGCAGACCAAAGGTGTAATATATGTGCTAAGTATTATTATTATTACTGTGCCACTTATCTTTAAAGAATGTGGTTTCTGAAGTCATAGTGCCTATGTGCCATCTGCTCACAGCAGCCTTTACCATCTCTCTACTCAGAGACGGAATCCGGTATCTGAATAAATAGATGTGCTCAAAAAAAAAAATCTATCACACCTCCATCTGTGCTTATGGAATATGAATTCAGACATAGGCAGAAATGCAAATCAATCACAAGTGGAGAGGCTTCTCCAGTGCCTAGAGTCACATTTTGAGATGTTGCTCTAATATTCTTGCTTTTCGCTTTAGAATCCACTAACTCATGATGCAATGCTTCTGTGAAATCCTATCTCTTCTGCATTTGAAATAGGGTGTCAAGTTAGAGCCCTGAATTGCCTTCTCTTTTGTTCCCAGAAAGTTAAGAGAAAATTTTCCCAGAACACGTTCACAACTGATCTTTTGCAGAAATTAGCTCCATGATTTTAATGCTTTAGATATTAGTATAATTATCAGAAGCTAATGAGTTTTTAAAGGTTCCTATGTGAAATCATGATTTTGAAACTTCCCTCCTGCCAGAATTATAACTAGGTTACAGACAACATGACATGATCAATGACCCATTTTTACTAATGACTAAAGAATGAAGATACAGCTTCTTATGAATAAGTACTCCTTCCCGAACATGACAGGGCACTGCAACTGTGAAAGCTCTGAAAATCAGAAGATTAAAATCTTGAACTAAAATTATCTAAATGTTTCACGGATGCCACTGTAGTAATATAAATACAATTTTTTGCCTTTGAGATAGTTATTGGTATCACAATTACCATAGATATTTAATATTCTTCCACAGTAGGTGGCTCAATGGAATTATTTCTTCCCCCATCATCCTGCTAGCTCTTTCTTGAGTCAGCTGCAGAAAGTAAATTTATCTTCTATTTGAAACTCACCTCACTTGATCCATACATACTCATAATTCCAGTAATACTTTTGTTTGGTTTTGTTTTCTTATATCTAATTTGTTTGCAAATTTCCTGTCTAATCCAAGGGTATACTACGACATCTTTTATGTTGGCTGTGGAATTAATCAAGTAGGAAATAAACTCTGGCTCATGAAAGCTTCTGACCTATTATATGCATAATCTGATCTCATGGAGGATGCAATATTTGAATTCAATTCGTCTAATCTAAATTATGCATCTGCCTTATGAATTGGTTAGGTTTTAGGGACATAAAGAGGAATAAAATACCATCCCTAGCCCCAACTCAAGAAGATAAATCTATAACTAACTATATTAAAATTATAAGTTCCCAACTAGGCAATTTGAGTAAGTCTTGATAGAGCTCAGAGAAAAGAATGATTCATCTGTTGAGAGTCAGGAAAGACTCTCAGAAGGCTTCAGATAGATGATATTTGAATTAGGCTGTGAAGAATGAAAACATCATTGGTAGGTGGAAAAGGGAGAGAAGGCACAGTTGTCTATCCTGAGAAGGCACAATTGTCTATCCTGACTGTATTTTGAAGCACACTGAGGCCACCTTGCACTATACTGTCCCATCTTGTTATAAAAGAGCCTTGGACGCCCTTCACAGTTTTGAAAATTTTCTTCTTAGACTCTTGGATTTTACTTCCCTCTCAAATCCTAGTTCCCTTGACCTCGTTTTCTGTTGCTTGCCCCTACACTTGAAAACACTTTCCCAAGTTTGATCTTCCATTTGGACATAGATTTCACATATATACCAAAGCACAAAGTCCCAGCTATCACCCACCTGATGTCCCTGCAAAGTTTATATTGGCCACTTAGAGGAAACGCAAATATTCTTTATTTTGTTGTTGTTGTTGTTTTTAATTTATTGGGGTGACAATTGTTAGTAAAATTACATAGATTTCTGGTGTACAATTCTGTATTACATCATCTATAAATCCCATTGTTTGTTCACCACCCAGAGTCTGTTCTCCTTCCATCACCATATATTTGATCCCCCTTACCCTCATCTCCCACTCCCCACCCCCCTTACACTCTGGTTACCACTAAACTATTGTCTGTGTCTATGAGTTTTTGTTTCTCATTTGTTGATCTTGAGAGTATAATGCTAAGTGAAATAAGTCAGACAAAAAAAGCAGAGAACCATATGATTTCACTGATATGTGGTATATAAACCAAAAACAACAAAAGAACAAGGCGAATATTCTTAAACAGAGGAAACTACAGGGAAAAGACATACACAGCAAAGATCAGGATACATGTGACAAAAGGCAAGCCGTCTGGTGGGGCCAAAGCCCTCTGTTCCCTCAAGCATTAGGACATTTGACAGAATGATGTAACCAGGCCCACAATAGCAGTGATACTGTGAAATAGCAAGGGTAATCCTGTCTCAGCAATGTTTTAGCCCATCCCTCAGAAAATGCTAATTATAGATGGGGCATGCACACAAATAGGCTTAACTCCCTAAACAATCTGACATCATTTCTTCTTAGAGAAAATGGTCTAACCTGTCATTTCTTGAACCTGGATTCTGCACATTTATGGGTCCCAGTTTCTCAAGGAATGGCTCTTGAAAACCTCTGGGAAAACTAAATATTTTATAAACTTCCTGATTACTAATTTGTAATCATAGAGTGAACACGAAGACATTCAGTGGCTTGAATCTTGGGTATTTTAGAGGTTGGTTGCTTTTGCCAACCCATTCTGTTAGTGATAGAATAATGTCCCATAAGATGAGGGAGGATTTGAGGTTTCAGCTAGATTTGCTGATCTTAAATGGTACTTACATTATTGGATAGACTACAAGTCTGAAACTACTGTGTCCCCTCAGGAATAAGGATGTGATGGAGTGGGGCTAGCTCAGAAGGCTTGTAGCATGACAACTTATGCAATGCCTTCCCCGTAGACTAAAAAAGGGAGTCTGGACTAAGGGCTATAAATTTGGCACTGTCCATGAGTTCTAAATTGACTTTAAAATGAATGAGGTAATGGAATACTCAGACAGAAGGCTCATCCATTATAGAAATACACCTCAAATTGGTTCTTCTTTTGGTAAAGGCTAAGGAGTACTTCTAGTTAAAACTTGGCAAGTTATTTGCTTACCAGGTCTTGCTGGGATTTGAATTAACTGTCACAGTGATAAAATTTTCCTAGAAACTACATGAAAAAGCCAACATCAACAAATGTTACAGAAAACCTTCAAAATTTTCAGAATTAGCTGTTTGATCTAGTTAGCACCTCTAGTTCTGTTGGTATGGTCCATTTAAAACAGCTTTCTATAAGGGGAGAAAGAGTGAAATTGAAGCAAATTACACAGATGGCATGGGTTTATCTATTTATGTAATGAAAGAAGAGGCAGAAAACAGAGAGAGAGAAAAAAATTGGAAGAAAAGAGATGGTGCTAAAGAACAAATAAAATACGTCTTTAGTAGACCCTAAAAATTCTCAGTCAGGTCATTAGAAACAACAACAAATTAATGAGTATTTAAAAAGCATTCAAAATGCATCCAGCTGAATATAACCCACATGCCTCTGTGCGCTTTTTGCATTGGTCAGGAGTTGTTTAGTGAATTGAGACTATTAAGTTGCATGTGGTTTCCATTCTCCTGTTTTTATAGTCTTTGGGAATTTACTTTAGAAAATGAATCTCTAACCATTTTCTGGCCTGAAGATGTTGTTTTAGACAATACCACAAAGATAATCTCTTTTGTATAGCCATCCTATCACACTATAAATCCTGGAATCTATATGCAACATTAAATGTCATAATTTAATCCTCACAATTACACTATAAAGGTGTTACCCATATCTCTATTTTGTCATTCAATAAATTAAGGCTTTTAAAAATTGAATAACTTGCCCAAGTAAGTGGTACAGCCAGCTTCAGACCCAGATTATCTGAATACAATTCCTACATTCTTTCCTCTAAATCACATACATGCTAGTAAGTTCCTACAGCTTCAATAAAACGTATGAATCTTTTTGCTGTTGTACGTTATTAGGATTTGAATGATCACATTGATCATTGAACCGCTCTTTGCCTTCCTCTGACCCCCAGGATTGTTTTTGCCTGTGGGGACATACATTAAGGTGAGAAATTGTGACATGAAAGTTTGCAATAAAACTTCTAATACTTTTGTAAAATTTATTGGGCGTTTCAAATCATGAAAATATGAAGTTTATAAAGACACTAAGTAGTGCTTACTTCAACTTCCAGGTTTTTAATCTTATTTTTCTTAAATTTTTTTTTAATTTAAAGAGTTATATATGTGTGTGTGTGTGTGTGTGTGTGTGTGTGTGTGTGTGTGTGTGTGTGTGTAAAAATTTACAAACAGTAAAGAAGTTGTAATATGCTCTCCAGTCCCAATTCAGGTTAAAGTCTGTGTATATTTCCAAAAAAATTTTTTTGTATATACATGGAAACATAAAATATTTCCCTCTTATTTTAACATTATATTTTGGTGATATTTTCATTATCAGCTCTGCAAGCTTCCTTGCTTTTCAACAGCTGCAGCATATTTCATATATCGATGGACTGCCATTGATTTAACTCATGTATTACTACTTGGCATACAGGGATTTTGCAGACTTTTGTTCTAAGTATATGCTGCAAAGAACATCCTTGTTCTTATTCTTTGTTCACAGATGCATGTATAAATGCTCAATAAATGCCTCAAAGTGGCATTGCTGGGTCAAAGGCTAAGATAAGTTCATAATTAGATATGTATAACTAGATTTTCCTTCTATATGTGCCTATTTTGAAGTTCAGTTATCATTTA
Source organism: Rhinolophus hipposideros (assembly GCF_964194185.1). Lineage (NCBI taxonomy): Eukaryota > Metazoa > Chordata > Mammalia > Chiroptera > Rhinolophidae > Rhinolophus > Rhinolophus hipposideros. The sequence goes on from NC_138053.1 coordinate 41,936,063, forward strand.
TAAAAATAATATATGCTTATTATAAGTATCAAATATTATCCTATTTAATAAGCTTTACCAAATATTTTTTTTAAATCATTCATATTGGGAGGTTTGGGCATAGGATTTTTAGTTTTTATAGTCAAATTTATTAAACCTTTCTAATGCTACTTCTGGATAGTTTATCTTATTTAGAAAGTACTTCCATATCAAAACAATTTTTTTAATATAAATTTTTTAGTGCTGTTAAAGTTTTACTTTTACATTTAAATATTTGAAACATTTGAAATTTATTGGGATCTATTCTTATGGCAATAACCAGATTTTTAATTTTTTTAATGGCTAGCTCATGCCCCAACATCGTTATTGAGAAAGCTATTTTTGTCACTGAAGTGAAATATCACTTTTTTCATACAATAAATTCTCATGTCTATTTCTGTTGATTTCTTCTTTTTCTTACTTTTTCTTCCATCCGATTGATCAATCTGCCTATTCAAACACTAGCAGCAAACAATTACAGTAGTATTAAAATATATTTTGCTATCTTACTGAGGTAGACTCCTTTACTACTTTTTATTTTTTCAGAAATTTACTGCCAGCTTCTCCATGTTTATTTTTACATGAGAAATTTAGAATCAGCTAGCTCGAGTTCCAAAAATAAGGCTGTTGGTATTTTATTTGGATCATGTGAAATCTGTAGATTAATTTACTTTGAACTTACATTTGTACAATACTGAGTCTTTCTGGGAAAGAATAAGTTTTGTCTTTTTTAACTTTTGAAGTCTTTAAAAAAAAAAAAAAAAAATATATATATATATATATATATATATATATATATATATATATATGTATATATATATGTCCTTTAGTAGAATTTAAAATTTTTCTTCATAGAGATAGTTCACATTTGTGATTAACTTCATACCTAGATGTTTATTCTTCTTATTTTAAAGATGAGATTCCTATTGCTCTGTATTTTATAGCTGCATATGTTTGTTTACAGGAAAACAATTAATTTTCATGTATTCTTTTTAATTTGTATTTGGCTTCCTCGGTGACTATTTCTATTACTTTTAACTATTTTGAGTTTTCCAGTTGTATAATCATATGAAAAAAATGTTGTTTTATCCTTTTCAGTATTTTATCTCTATTTTTAAAATGATCTAAAAATATTTTAAAATGCATTATCTGGTAGTTCTAGATTAATATTAAGTGTTTAAACGATAGTGATAATAATAAGCATCCTGGTTTATGGCTACCGAATTTCATGAGGATCTGCTAATATTTCACTATTATCATAGAATTTGCCTTCAAACATATATATCAGATTGTGAAGTTTTATAAAATATCAATTTTTATTTTTATTAGGAGTTATAAAAATCAAGATTAGATATTAGTATTTACCAAATAACATTTTGCTATTTATGAAGATAATCCTACGATTTTATTTTCTTATTTTCTAATGTTTTAAAATACATTGCTAGATTTTACATCAAGATGTTTGCATTTATATTTCAAGAATAAACCTTAATTGTGTTCTATCCTTTTAATATTCTGAGGAGTTCTTCTGTTTGTTTTGTTTTAAATATAAAAATAGTATGGGATTGTGGTTTTTGCCCTTTTTTAAATCTGGAAAGATAATTTTCCAGATTTAGAACATTGTTTTATATTGGATTTATGAAAAATGACTTTGGAAACTATATGTTGCTATGCTTTCTAGAATATTTCAAATAGCTTTGTAATTATCTATTCCATAAAGCTGGTTAGAATTCATCACCGTAACTCTGGTTTAGGAAGTGTTTAGCTTTCTTAGGAGTGGGTATAAATAAACATTTTTCTTAATTTTTCCCCCAGGACAATTGGAAAATTTGCGATTCAACTTCTGTTGACCTCTAAGACCAATTTCTGTTATCATAATAAGGCATTAATTTTATTCAGATTCTCAAATTTATCTTCAGTGTGTGTTATGTATTTTCTCATAATGAGTTTCATTTTCCCTGCATCTATATTTACTAATAAATTCTTTTTTTCCTAATATATTTATTATATGTGCCTCCTCTTTATCTTGTTTTTCTAAGATCAGTCTATATGTATATACATATATACATACATACATACACACACAGGCACACACATACATTTATTTAGTTTTATATATGTATATAGTATATGTAATATACCTTTAAAATGTATAGTATATAATCTATGTAGTTACTAACATTGAATTTTTCTTTTTTATTATACATGCTTTCTCCCTAATATTATTTTCCAATATTACTCCCATAAATATATATGTACATATATTAGTATATGCATAGATTCAAAATATATATTCAGTTATATATGATACATATTTATGTGCACGCACATCAACCAATTAATGAATTTGCTTTTTACTCTTTTTCTATGTTCCAATTTATAAATTTTGCTTTTATCACTAGTGATTCCTTCTTTTTATTTTCCTTATATTATTGTTTTATATTTAAAACAATAATATATATATTTTTATATTATATAAAAATATAGTTTTATATTATAAAACTATTATATATAGTTTTATATTATTGTTACTTTTCTAATTTCTTTAATAAAAAGTATAATTTATTTTATTGTTGGTTGTTTAGAAAGGTGATTATTAAAGCCTGTAAAATTTATTTTCAGTATAATCTTAGTCAATTTTCAGAGTTTCTAATACATAATATCTTGTTATTGTTATATTTTATAATTTACACTTTTGCCTTTGCTTTTATTGTTTAACTCAGGAGTTGCTAAACATAGAACTTCTGAATCTTAAGCAGTTGGTATTTTAGTATTTCTTTTTGTGTTATTGTAATTATATTTCATTGCAAGCAAAGCATTTCTAAGTTTGTCTTTCTTTTAAAAATTTCTTTAAGTTTCCTTTATAACATAATCTGTATGCTGTTTTGCAAATGGAGATTCATAGGTATTATTAGATATATCTATATACATCTATGTGGTCTATTTGACCAAAAGAGCTCAAAACGTAAGTTAAAAATGCCCTACTGCTGATTTTTTTCTTTTCTTTTTTTTCTTTAATCTTCATTAAATCTTCATTAAATCTTCATTTAATTATTTTCTTTAATCTTCATTAAAGCACCTATTTTAACTCTTTTAATGGTCTTTGTCCTCCTTAATTTCAACTTTAATGTTAACTACAAATTTTGCTTTCTTTTTTTGTTAGCATTTTTCTGATATATCTTTGCCTACCCATTTCTTGTATTACTTTAAAGTGACTTTATTTTAAAAGTTTACTTCAATTCTCCATGAGATTAGATTTTCCTGACATCAAATTAGATAATCTTTTATTCATAATAGGTTATTGTATTCTATTTACCATCATTGATGTGAGAAGTTTGATTGATCTCAGTACTATAAACTTATTTGTATTTTATGTTTCCTTGTTTTCAGTCTTTTAGTGAACACTATATTTTATGCTTTGTTCTTTGTGTGTGTACTTTTTTTCTTGTGATTTCTTGGAACCATCTATTGACTTTTAAGTTCTTATATGTTTAACTATATTAAAAATTATTTCTTGGTTTATGAACTGTAGAAAACTTTCTAATCAAATGGTAAAGAAATTACCTCACTTACACTTTTGTTCCTCTGACCTTCCAATATATATCATATTTATTTGGGTCGATTTTATGATATTTTAAAACTTTTAGCTGTAAAACTTATTTCACGGAATTAGACAGTATCTATTAAATTTTCACCTGGAAAATGATTGTACAGTCACCTCATCAAACTTCCCCTTCTCTCACTCGCTTTCTCAGTTTTGTTGGTCATTTTATAATATAACTGACAAGTACCACCGTGTTTCCCTGAAAATAAGACCTAGCCAGACAATCAGCTCTAATGCCTCTTTTAGAGCAAAAATTAATATAAGACCCGGTCTTATTTTACTATAATATAAATCTAGGTCTAATCTAATCTAATCTAATTTAATCTAATATAATATAATACTGGGTCTTATATTATTTTTTGCTCCAAAACACACATTAAAACTGATTATCCAGCTAGGTCTTATTTTCAGGGAAACAGGGTAATAACAATACCCACATTTTTTTATCATTAATTCTTTTATGTAGGTGGAATCAGTGTTCACCATCATTGTATTCTATATTAAGTTTTCATTCTTGGTCTTTATTTTGATTCATCTCTGCCAATGTTGGATTTTGTGATTAAATACTTCTCGAATGTGCTCATGGAGATTGAATAACCTGAGCTCTACGAAATGTCTGTTTGTTGCCTTTATTATTAAAAGACAGTTTGCTGGGGAATAAAAAATTTAGACTACATTTTCTTTCCTTCAGCAATCTACTCTTTGTTGTCCTCTAATTGGTTATTTATTTTGTCTTGTTTGTTTAGGAGTATTTTTTTATACTTAAAATCTAATAACTACTCTGGGATATTATGTGGTGTTGGTTGATCCATTTCGTTTTTTTTCTTAAGATATAACTTGAAATTTTAATATACAAGTTAGGATCTTTATTAGTTCAATGTTAAGAAACTTTATATTCATTTCTTCAGAAAAGTGAAATATATATGTATGTATACGTATATGTCAAAACATTTCATTCAGTTATTTCTATTTATTCAAGTTGTTTTTTCGTGTCCCCAGCTAAGTTTTTCATATTGTCTCTACTACTTTTTTGAGGCACCGCTATACTTTTTTTCCATAGCGGATGTACCAATTTATTTCCTACGAGCAGTGGATGTGGGTTCCTTTTTCTTCATTACCTCTGCACCACCAGTTGTTACTTATCTTATTCATACTAGGCATTTTAACAAGTGTGAGGCGATATCTCATTGTGGTTTTGGTTTGCATTTCCCCAATAACTAGTGAAGCTGAGCAAATTTTCATATATCTGTTGGCCATTTGTGTATCTTCTCGGGAGAAGTGTCTGTTCAGATCCTCCACACATTTTTAATTAAATTGTTTGTTTTTCTTTTGTTGAGTTGTATGAGTTCTTTTTATATTTTAGTTATCAACCCACTATTGGAGATGTTGTTTGCAAATATCTTCTCCCATTCAGTTGATGCCTTTTAGTTGTGTTGATGGTTTCTTTTGCTATGCAGAAGCTTTTTAGTTTGATATAGTCCCACACATTTATTTTTTGCTTTCACTTTTAATGTGCCTTACAAAATGGTTTTACCTTCAACTTCCATTTCTATTTTTAGTTCTGTTGACTCACTTTTAATTTGTTTCTGGTGTGTTTTTCTGTCCTTTTGATTGCATTTATCTCTTTCTTGAACTCTAAACATACAAAAATCAGTTTGCTTTTTTTAAGCCATGACGGAGAAAGTTTTGTTCAAGGCTCTCTATTCTTCTATTGCATGTAGAATTTTCTGATGCCCAATCCCATGCTGCTTCTGATTTGTACCCCCTGCTGAGTGGGGGCAGCACTCTGGTTCAGCTTTCTAGTCATGAAGTGTAAATAAAGGGGGACGAGGTTGGTGAACTAGGTATATACTGCTTCAATTTGGACATTTTATTATAAGCTCGGCTGTGACCTCGGCATTATTGAAATAACTCTACAAAGGGAGTCAGCTTTTCTGTTTTTATTGAACAAAGTATCTTCATGCATCTTGGTGATGCACGTGGCAGAGTATTTGTACAGTAATATGCGTTGTTCATGTAAGAATGAAGGGTCTCAGGTGCAGGCAGCACGGTGTGGTGGTTACAGGCATACGCTTTAGAACTGGATAGCCAGCCTGGGTTAAATCTTAATTTCATTACTTACTAGCTGCATGCTACTGAAGAACTACCCTTTCCTCTTTGAGTTGCTTGCCTGTATCTACCTCACAGATTTGTAGTGAATGCCAATGACACAATGTGTTTAGAGCACTCAATACATAATAAGCACCCAATCAGATTTCATTAACACTATTATTGAGACAAAATGTACTTAAGGGTGAGGACTGTAGACTCTGGAGGCAGATTGCCTGGGTCCAAACATCGACTCTGCCACTTACTAGCTGTGTGACATTGTACAATTTATTTAATCTTTATGGGCTTCTGTTTCCTTAAGAAGGAGATTATATTAACACCTACTTCACAGAATATTGGGAAGTGTTTAGAACAATATGTGGCATATAGTAGGGACTTAATAACTTTATTGTTAATAACACTTTGGCCCACAAGAAAACTTAATTGGCATCAAAGTATATTTAATCTTTATCCATTCATGAGCATTAAAGTATATTTAATCGTTGTCTATTCATGAGCATTAAATGATGCCTGAATATATGTACTTCAAGGTGTTTATAACTAGTGAGCATTTATCCCAGTTTTCAGTACAATAATAACTTAGTAAATAGTTGTAGAATGAATAAATATATTGATAGAAGGAGTTAGGCAATATTGGTACCAAGCCTACCACCCCCTTTGTTTTTATTGTTGAAAGGATATTGACTTTTATTTGTCAAGGTTTCCTGTTTAATGGTCTTGATTGATTTATCCTATTTTTTTCAATAACTTTTTTCCTTTCCATTTATATTTTAACAGTACCAGTTATCTACAGAAATATAGTATGGATTGATAGGAATTTGAAGTCCTTTGAAATCCAATATAAAGATTATTATTACCTCATAGTATGAAGCCTTTAATTCAGCCTTTAACACTATTGAGACTTGCCTTCATTACAGCCTATCAGGGTAGGCTAGATGGTTCAAAATATTTATTTAAAACATTAGCTTGATATGGAGAACTTTCACTTTCACATTTTCCACTTCATTTATTTGACTCCTATTTATTTGTTTGCAGCCACTGGTGTATCCTTGTTTTAACAGAAAAGTGATTTTCCATCTCCAAACAGCAGTCATGCTTTGTTTCCCCAGCCACAATAGAATAGCCAGTGTTTGTGCATAATTCTTGTCTAACCAGTGTACTGCAGTTATTATCTTTATTATTGTTGTCATTACTGTTCACTGAGTGCTGAAAACCTTTTCAACACTTCTAAATACATAAATCAAATGTAGTTTCTACACTGGCAGCTCCTATCCTGGATGCTGCAACTGACACTGCACAAGAAGAAGAAGAAAAAAAAGAATGAGAACACAATAAATTTAGACCATCCAGGGTTAACACCAATTCATACTCGATTCATTCATTAATGTTTTCTGAGTCCCTCTCTTGTACTGCATTAAGTTCTTTAAGGAATATGAAAAAGTAAAGGGCATATCACTTTCATGGAAAAAAAAATTACAATTTAGTTTGGAAGACCAACCATATTCATTTAACTGGAAAAATTACCAGGAACTCTGTGTTAGTCACTAAATATGCACTGAGCCTCTGCTGAATGCCAGGTATGAAGAGAGAGGCTCAGAATACAAAAATGGTTAAGACATAGTCTCTTTGATTTTAGAAAGCAAGAGTCTGATGAGGGATAAAATATCACTCAATGTTACGACTACTAAAAGCTGATGTTTATTGCAAAGTTACTAGTATACTTGTACATGCAGTTAGTCTATTACAGGTATTTCACACACTAACTCACATAATTCCCACAATAACTCTATTGATTACATATTATTGTCATTCTCATGACAGTAAAAGAGGAAACTAAGGTCCAGAAATGTTAAAGATACTTCAGATCTTCTAGCTAGTAAGATAAACAGTATATATAGGCCTAATGAAATCAGAGTGAAGGTGAGATATAATGGTATAGGAATTAAGAAAATCTTTTTGAAAGAGCTAAATTTTAGCACAATCTCAAAGGAATAAGGTGAGGACTTTCACGTGCAAGGAAGGTCAGGAATCATTGAAGAAGCACTGGCATGGAGAGGAGTGAAAATGTTGAGGAGTAGTGAGGCAAGACGTGGTTCTGGTCAAGATTTTAGAGGAATCGTGAATGAAGTGCCTCTGAAAAGTCAGGGAAAAGCTGAGTGAAATAAACTGAGTAAGATAAACTCTTCTCCCCAGTAAGTTTTCCCTGCCTGCTTTGGAGAAACTTGGACTGAATGTTCAGGTAACATTTAAGAATTGACATGACAGAGCTAAAAGCTCTGTTGTTTTCCTAGTGCCTGATAATGCTACAGAGTCTCTATTCAGAGCTAGGACATTTTTTTTTAGTCCATCACTCTTAATATTGTAGATAACACAAGAAAGAAAACAGAATCAAACTGTTATCTCCATTAACACTTAGTGCCCATTAACTCATTTGTGAGTTTATTGGCTCACTTAAGTTATTAGATCAGTGACAGAATGCTAAGCAGGGCAAGTGATGTTAATGGAGGTGAGAGCATATTGTAGGATTGTTAAATCACAGGACACCGGTTAGGCATTAGGAACAGCATAATGATGAAAAGTCAGGGAAATTGAAAGGCAAAGCAAAAGGCTCTGAGGATAAGTCCCACTAATTTTGCAAGTTTGCCTAGAGCTGGCCCTGCGAAAGCTATCTATGGGCAGATCTTTCCATAATGCAAGTAATTAGTAGGGTAGAAAGTGAAAGAGGTTTATTATTCCTCAAAAGTTTTTATAGCATGAGATCCTTTTGCAGTGTTATGTGGAAGCTAGCTGATAACAGTTTATGACAGACAATTGTTAGATTTTCAAAAAATGTGGGAGTTCATAAACTGTTGCTGGTTCAAATTTACCATGGTGGAAGTAATTTACACTAAGGAAGTTGTTAATTGTTACAAATCAAGCTCCCCACCTTCCCATTTTGCTTCCCAGTAGCCCATCTTTCCCATCCCCCACAGCACATACAGGGATTGAAAAACTAAGGAAGGAAATTTTCTTTCACTCCATGGTGGACTGAAAACTAAGGAAGGAGTTTCAAAACATGAGGTTAAACCACCATGCCATGGGCCAGGAGTGAGAACATCTTTTCACTAAGAGGAACTAAAATTGTCCTTTGAAGGGGAAGAAAGAATGCACTCCTACCCCGTCATTCCTTGGAATCATATGAGGACACACAAACAGCCTGGCTTCGTATTATTAGTTCCCCGCTTTTCTAAGAACACAAGATACCATGGAGCCCGTGATTCACAAGACTGAAGAGTGTGCAATGTGGAGGAAGGAGCAAGGATGACTGGTGGTATGGTGGGAGAAGAGTGGGAAGGGATTTAGAAAGTTAAAACCTTGAGGAGTGTTGCTGATTCAATGGTTTTATAAAACAATCGTGACTGAGGCAATCTGGACTATATGTCCTTGCAAAGTGGTCACTTCTTCACTGCCATGCTTTCTCTTTGTGACTATGTTTCGTTTTTAGAATTGTTTTAGACTGGAGGACATCACAGGGAAAAGAAAGGGAAAAGGAAAGGTTTATAGAAGTCCTCTGAGAAGAACAAAAGCAGACTATTGGGAAATAAAGGTGGTAGGGGAAAAAAAGTACACTGATACTTTTTAACATACTATTAGTAAAATGCCTTGAAATTTTCAACTTGAGAGGAATAAAAACACTTAGGCAAATGGAGGAAAATAAAAGTTAGATGAAACTATAAAATATTCTAGTTACTAAACTGAAGAAACCATTAGTGGAGCTCCCCCTTTCACTTAAACAGCATGAATAAGACACATTCAGTAATAAATTCTTATACTGCAAGCTGTTTGTAGAGTCAAGGAACCTATCTCATGCAGGTGTTCCATGTGTGAAATGCCAAAACAGATAATAGAAGCCCCGAACACACCATATTGTGGTTAGAGGGAATTCTAAACCCAAAGACACAGTAAGAAGAATTGGAGGTTTTCAAAACAAAAGTATGTTTGTGCTTTAGTACTGCTTTAAAGTGATTGGGTTTTTTTAAACCAGTTACACTTTTTGTGCCATAAATTCCATATGTATACTAATTATACTAGTAAAATTTGAGTTTAACAATCACAAGGAGAGAGCTTGTGAGTTCTGTGAGAAGATATAACTTTTCCTAAAAGATACAAACTCAACTTCAGATCATTACAAATGAAATTTACTGTAGAAATTATTTGCAGAATAGCTTAAGGGCTTGATTTGGCATGCTTATGCATGCAGAGCTCCTGGAGAAGTTATGGAAACTTACAGCGCTATAAATGCCAGCTGTTGAAGGCAGGCTGCTCATGATCTGAACGGAAGAGGAAACAAAGTGTAGATGTGAAAGAGAAAAATAAATAGGAACAAAGAGGAACACCAGGCTACATACTTGGATTACACAAAAGCCTATGGTAAAAAACAAGTTAGATATTGCTCAGGAGATATGGGAAAAAAGGAATAGAAATGATTAAAAGTGTCACTGCTGCCAAAGTGGGCTTGGAAGCCCAGGCACTTCATCTATATATCTATCAAGTCAACCTTAGTCATTGGTACTTTTGCAACCATTGATACATATGTCGGATAAACACACATCTGTATATATCGCATACATTTATACATGAATACATGGATACAATGGACGCATATCTGTGCATGCATATATAAGTATATATGCATAATAAGTATATGCATATAAGTATAAATGCACTTATAAGTATATATAAGTATAAATGCACATACTTATATATATATATATAAGCATATATAAGTATAAATGCACACACACACACACACATAAATGGGACATAAGTAGAATAAAAATGTAAAAACTGCCTTCTTAAAATACAGTTTAATTGAGGGTACAAGATATGATATACAGAACAATTGCACTATAGTACTTTGATCTCTCATTTGTTGTTCAGCCCCCTTTAATTGGGGCCCTGTCCCACATGTCATTGTAACTGCTCTATCTGCATTTGTAGCCGAAATTATATACTTTAAAAAATTCTCTTTAAAACTTTTAGCATTGCTACATTTGACCTCTCCACACATTTTTAAACTTTCCTAGCATTCCATTCAGCCTTCTCTCTTGATTTCCGTCATCTCTCTGGACAGTCTCAATCTCCTCTATGTTCTTTTTGTCCTTTGCTGATTTATTACAAGGTGATGGTCCCCAGAAGTCTATTCCTGTAATTCTTCATCTTCTGGGAGACTTCACCCATGCCCATGGCTTTATCATCACATAGACATCAATGATTCTGAAATCCAGCCTGAAATCCAGTTCTATCCTGAACCCAGGAGTTTATAGATAACCACCTACAATAAATATCCACTTGCTATTTTACACTACTTCAAGGTCGTCATGTCCACATTGAATTTATAATTTTCTTACAACCTTCAATAAACCTGCTCCTCTTCCTGTCTTCCCTCTCTTAGTTGATGACATTCTCATTCTCTCAGAAACTAGAAGCCTGAATCACACCGGATTCTACCTACTACCCCCATCATCTCCTATAATGAATACTCATGAAATACTGTCAATAATAACTCTCAAATAAATTTTCAATTGAATCATTTCTCCTTGATTAGTACCTCTTATTTTCTAGTTTGGTTTCTCTAACAGTCCTCTAAGTGACCTTTCTCTTTTAAAAATTCTCTCTAAATAATTCCCAGATAGATGAATCTGATTTTTTTTCATCCTTTAGAAAATCCTACAATTTCCTCCAATCACCTGCAGATAAAGCTGGAAATTCCTGAGCATGACATAAAAAGCATTTTATAATCTGTGCTCTCCCTTCCTATTTAGCCCTTATTGCTACCCGTTCCCCCCCCCCCTTCACTCCTTTCACAGGTAGCTCAGAATATCTTTAGGACATGGCTCAGGTGTCCCTTCCTCTCAGGAGTTTTCGTTGATGTTCTTGCCATAGGTTCTCATGGCACCTGAGAGTTGCCTGAGCACAGTGCTGCAGACCATTGCATTATACTAATTGTGTTTTTCTTGTTTTCCTACTGCATTTGGGAGCTCTTGGGAGGCAAAGACCACTTATCATTTATCTTTGTGTCATCAATATGAAGCAAAATATCTGGCATATGACAAATATCCAATGCACAACAAATGTTTTGTTAATGACTGAATTTGAGGATAAATAATCCTAAATCTGTTAGAAATTGTGTGTGGGCAAGGGAAATGAAATTTTATTTTTCCCACTCCAACAAAACCCCAGTGGATTAATGAGTGTTTTATTTACTTTTTACATAAAATAATTTCATAGTTATTTATCAACGGTTGGTGTGGCAGCCCCACAATGATCAGATCTAGAATCTTCAGTGTTCCTCTCAGTGGTTTTCATGCTCAAAGTTATTCATGATCTAGGTCACTAATAGATATCCAGCCTTCATATCTGTAATCTAGTCAAGAAAAAAGAGGGTGGGAAGAGGGAAAAATAGAGCAATGCCTATCTAATAAACACCTTTAAAGAATTTCCCTGAAAACCTCACTCCAGTCCTTATTCTTATTTCTCATTGGTTGCCACCATCTGCAAGGCAGGTTAGGAAACAATTCTTTAGGTGGGCATATTTTCTCTTTAAATAAAATTAGTATCTGTTAGTATAGAATGAGGAAACGTAGATTTTTAGTAGGCAACTTTTAATATTGGCACAAATGGCAAAATTGTACCAATGAGCAATTCTATAGAAATTCTGAAAATAACCTAATAGTTGAACTGTCCTTGCAGGGAGGAGTATGGGTGTCTCTGTACATGAGCTCTGAGAGAGGGGTCAGAGTGGAGTAGACTTAAGCACTGTATGGTGTTTCAGAGCAGGAAGTCACCATGAATAAAGCTTATAATTAAAGATCAAGTGTGGTAGGTTTGGGATATTTATTGCGTGCTATTGGTCTTTACGAGACTCTGAACTCCTTGAAATAGAGACTGTATCCTAATTAACGTTTAACAGAGTCCCTGATACCTAGTTGGTGCTCAGTCAATTCTATTCCAGAATTGATGTTGTGGATGGATTAGAAAACATGTCTAGAAATAATTTTTAAACACAGAGTACACGTTGAACTTAATTCCATACATGACTGGAGAATTTTGAAAAGAATGACACGATGCAAATATTTCTTAAGGACCAATTTTATGATAAAGGTGCTGAAGAGGGCCATGCAGTTTGAAGAAGTGAGGAATTTAACTACAAGGGAAACAGTAGATAAGCAAAAACAAGAAATGGTAAAAGACATTCTTTGATAGTAATTTTTACCCTGTCCCCTGATATTACCTTTTCCATTTTCCTATTTATTTTTTTCTATGACAATTATCACCTTCTACATACTGTATAATTTACTTAATTTTTATAATAGTATGTTTTGGGGAAAAATAGGAAGTATTGTGATTTGCTTTGTTGAATTTACAATGTTGGCAGAACATCCTACTTAGAGAGAGAGAGAGACCTGGGATTGAGAAATAAGTTCAGAACTGGAGATACATATTTAAGAATGATTATAATGGAGTTATTTATTAAAGCTGTGAAGTGGGAGCAGCGCTACAGGGGAAATAATGTGCAGTGATAGCAACAGAAAGCAAAAGAATTGGCATTACAGACCAAATTTAATGTATTAATGATCAAAGATATTTGCAACCATAAAACACTCTTCAGGAAAAAATGCACCTTGAGGCAAAGCATAATACTAGATCTTTCTTCCTCTCCTTTCTCCTTCTGCCAGGGTAAGCAGGTGTGGTTATGCCAAGATAGACTTCAGTCAGGGGTGAGAATATGATGAGACTTTTGTTTTTATTTTCATGGTTTGGATCCAAGTTGCTTTTTATATTATGTATGTGTATCACTTTTAATAAAATGAGTTAAATTCCCAAATAAATTGAAGGTGTTGTTGATTATGTAGCCATAAGAAATTCTTTAGATGCTCACAGCTTTGTGTTTTTTAGCTATTGCTTTGCATTAACCAGACTTCTGAGAATGATCTGGTCTGAGTGAGAGATTGTGGCTGTATAGAATCAGTTTTTCTTAATTTTCTCATTACTCTATTTGCTTCTGGAAACACTTTTTCTTCCCCTGAACTCTCCCCATCAAGTATATTCTTTGTGAAGTGGACAGTAGTGAAGAGGGATTTCCTCGGCTGTCTCACTCTTGCATGTAGCAATTTCACAAAATGGCTCCATGTGCTTAGTTTTTCAGCTGACAAAACTGCATATGGTATGTATGTATTTATGTGTTTATTCATCATTTGTCATATTGTTACCAGGTTAAGGTCTGGCTGCTCACTGCTCATAAATCAATAATCGAGATACAAGGTTGGTGGAAAGAAAAGCAGATTTATTCAGAATGCTGGCATTCCGGGAGGATGGAGGACTCCTGTCCAAAAGCCACTTCCTCATTCCTAGACGTGTCAGAAGGTTTTATAGGTTCACAAGAAGGAACAGAACAAAGGAAAGGGGGAGTTAATTTTCATCCAGGAGAACATCTCCTGGGGTCCAGTTTCTTTGCGATGGTTATCTTGAACCCCCTCTTATGGGTGATTTATATGTTATCTGACAGAAAATCCCAGTCTAGAATTGCAGCCTGGTTGCCCATGTCTGGATGGCTGAGGGCTGACTCAGTTTCTTGCAAGTTAGTCTTGCTGAATAGTTAGATTAATGAGGTATGCATGTAACCTTGGGAAAGAAGAGCAATTGAATTAGGCAGTGAGGGAGAGAAACAAAGAAGAGGGGGAAAAATAATAAAATACAAAATAAAGTAAATCAAACTATAATTCAGTAAATTAAGCTAAATTGCTAAATCTTTAAAAGTATACTGTCATGCTTACAGTATTTTCACTGATAAAACTTTATAATTTTTCAATTCAGTTGAATTCTTTAAGTGACAGGAGTTACTAGTTCCTAGAAACTCTGCCTCTAGCCTTACAAAATTAAAATTTCCATGTGATTCTGGCCTCCATGGAGAAAATGCAAAGAACAATATGTAGATAAGATAGATGAGGAAGAAATTAGATGGCCAGATGGCCACTAAGCTAGTGACTATATAAGTGACGCTTCTATGACAAAAAAAAAAGGTGCTATATCTTTTTTAAAAACTTATAAAGGCAATTGAGAAAAGAGCTCTTTTAGAAATGTCTGATTAAGGGCCATATTTATTAACTATCTATGAAGCTGAGACCAGCAGCAAGCACAACACTGGGAAAGAAAAGGCCCAAATGATTTGAATATATAGCAAATTTAAGTCAACAATTATTTATAGAGGATTTATTTTGTTCTAGTCTTGATGAACAAGACTGACATATCTTTAAGAGAAACTTGCATAATTGAAACTTAGATGCAAAGTCTTTAAGACCATTTCATTAAGGATTTCTGGTCTCTTCAGATGTAATTTGTTCTTGAAAGAGAAACCAAGGTGCAGGGTTAGTGGTGCTATTACCTTGTAGAGTGTTTGTTTGTTTTGTTTTTAATAAGTTTTTTGCTAGTCTCACTGAGGTTAGGCATAAATCTTGATATATTAACACTTATTCTTGGGGAACAATGAACTCTTTTAGGGAAGGATTTTGTGCTGTCATTTTGTTCCCAATTTGGGTAAAATTTAATCTAAAAAATTAAGCTAATATTCCCATGGCAGTTTGCCTCTGAACTTTTATTGATTTTTCATAGTAGACCAGGTAAATTGCCATCTATAACTTATTCATACCTTATTAGACTAAATTTGTGAATCTTTTTGGAATTAGAACTGTGTCATGTCAAAAATTACATTAAACAAAAATCCCTTAAGTTGGACTCTGGAAACTTAATTCTACTATAAGGTTTTCCAATGAAGACATCCTCAATTCTGCAATTCTAATTCCAATTTGTAATATTTCATTAAGTAGGCTTCTGAAAGTTAGAGATTATAATAATTACCTCTGGATATCTCTCTCTGTTTCCCTTCTAGACTTAGTGCATTTTACAATTTCTATTTAATAAAAGTCATTCTCTCATCATCTGGTAAAGTAGCCTGGCAAGTTCCAGGCAGAGCTTTATTTGCTTTTTACCTTTGTTTACATTCTAACTCCAGTTTTATTTACAAAAATTATTTATAAAGTTATTTTTTCCCCTTCTTGCTTGTGAAGCAGCTCTTGGGTCTGTAAACCAGAGTAGTGTTCTCATCATGCATATATTTAGCACCCTAATCTCTGCAACCAGTTTTAGCTGCTTGTTATACTTTTCTTGACATTTTCTTGTATGCTTTTTGACATCTGCTTGCAAACTCCTGCAGCCTTTTCAATCCTGATATTCGCTTGTTTCATCTGATGTTATCATTCTCCTTAGATATGCAGATGTGTTGTTGCCTTCAAGTTCTGTCCCTTTAGTCTTGCCAGATTTTTTTTCTGGAGACCCACCCCCATTGCTTGCTGATTTGTTTGTTTCTTTGCTTGTTTATTGTTATACTGCTTTCTACCTCAGATCTCTAGCATTATAATTTTCTTTTGAGAACTGAATGCCTTCAATTGACTTTTTAATGCAACCCATTTGAAAACACACACACACACACACACACACACACACACACACACACACTGTGCAATGGATACTACTTCAAAGAAGGCAGTATTTAATATCAACTTATTCAACAGCTTCGACAATTTTCATTGCAAAACTCTATTTCACAAGAGCTTGAAAAGCCTCATAAAATAAATACTTGTCAGAAATGATTTTATAAACTTAAGTAATTAGCAACCTAAGGTGCTGTCTCATCATGTGGCATTACTTTGTGTCAACAATCATCCTTTCTGATCATCAAAGCTGAATTAATCGTTTAGTTGCCTCTAATATCACATAGATCTATGACATTATCTGAGTGTTTGGTAATGAACCCGAGTCCAGTGTAGTGCTTTCTTCAGATCTCTGAATATTTCAAAAGGCAGAATCTTTTGTCTCTCTGGAAATGTGCCACACTTGTAATGCAATTGATACCTCTAGAAAAGATGGCTGCAAGGAAGCGCACACAGCCCTCTGATTTCAGGTAAGCCCAAACAGGGCCTGAGACCCGGAAATCATCCCACGTAGCGGCTCAGAGTCATGAAAGTTTAGATCTAATACTATATTCCTAATTTCTGAAACAAAAGCACTCTTGCTCCTATGTTCCAATTATCAGAAGACATTTGGTTAGTAGTTAATTGGTAAAAATCTGTCAGTGCTGAAGGTGAAACAGTAAGGAGCTCAGTTTTCATCACTGCCGAATGGTGTGATGTCTCACACATAATATTTAAGTCGGTAGCTTAACCTTCCTTGTATATTTAATGCAATATAAACTACCAACACAGCATTTTCAAGTATTTAGGTAACTATATTTGGATTGAGTTTGAATGAGGAGCAACATATTTCTTCTAGAAACATTAATAAAAAAGAAAATAGCTGTGTTATTGTCCCTATGCAAGTCATTAATTAAAATTGGCATATGATATTTGAATTTTATTTTTGATATCAGACATTGGATTATAGAGGTGGTAAGAATTATTGAAAGATTCAAAAAATAGTGAACAATCCAACTCTAAAAATACACTTTTCTGTAACCATGATAAAATCTTCCTTAAGGAAAGTTCTAAATAATATTTCTCATATTTTTCAGACTTTGGACTTTTTTTCCTACTATCCTGGAGGAAAACAAACAAATAAAGCAACAACATCCCCGCCCTGCCCCCAAAAGGCATTATTTTTTGGAAAAATTGATGCTTCTCTGGCTCTTTAAACATTGAGCTAAGTACATGAGTTATTGAGGTGAAATAACTTGCTTTCAACAGTTGTTAATATATCATTAATAATCATACATGCAATAAATAACAACACGAGTTATTTCCTAAGAGATATATGACTGCAAATTGCAGTAACAAATCACAACGTGTGTAAAGAATGCTCATTACTCTAGTGTGTACAGAAGCTGTTTTAACAACTGTATTCTTTATGGTGAAGCTCACCCTAATTAGCCTTGTAGATTCCTTAGGGAATGTGTGCGGAATGTTTGACATTGTGATGCTCTAGCTAAAGTGGGGGAGGAGGATATCATTTCTGCACCAAGAAAGCACCAGGCCACAAGCCTGGCTTTCTACTCTGTCACTTGTTTTAATGTATGCATTCTGGTGAAAGAAAATAGTCTTTTCAAACAAGTAGATAATAAAGGTGTTTGGAATTAAATGACTAATTAAATCAATACTAAACATGTAAGCTAGATGGCAAAATGGACTAACCTTTTTTTTTTCTCCATGGTGCCCCTTCCAATATAAAAAGTACATAAACCAACTTCATGTCTGTATGTGCTTGAATACCAAGATTTTCAGCTGCAAATGTAAGCGGAAGACACTCCTAGTCTCTATTGTATTTGAAAGCTAAGTGGACTATACTTTTTTTAAAATAAAAAAAGAGAAAAAACAAGGTTGAAGCACACAGAAAAGCAGCATGTTTTTTTTTCCCTTTCAATGAAACATTATATGTGAATTCTGTTGCTGTTAGCTTATAGCTTGTTACTAAATCAGACCTTTCCTGCAGTGAAAAAAATTGCATCTTTTCGTTGTAATCCTTGACAGCTTAAAGTTTAATGGAGGCTTTTTTTTTTAAAGGTATATAATGGGTTGACACCATGGAAGGCTGCTGAGAGCTCACAAACTCAGAAATAACATGAAATGCAGTAAGAACAAGCTCTTGCTGATTTTTTTTTTAATCATAATTTCCTATTCTTGATAGAGAAAGCAAGTAAAGGAAACAGCTTTTTGTTTTCTTGAAGTAAATTGTTTGTCTCATCCCAATGAAACGATTCTCTTCTACCCTGGAAGAGTTTCAAAGTGGGGATTTGTTCAAAAGGTAAGAGTAAGGTTATACAGCTGTTAATAGAGAGAAAATTGATTTCTGCCTGAAAGTAAGTGTAAGTAGACTATGAATTGCCAAGAGGAGAACTCAATGAAAGGAACATATTTCACCGCTTTTGGAGAGAAGAGACAGGCAAGAGTGAACCAATGTCGCCCTGCTTGACACCTAAAGGTCATGCTTGGTTACATTTCAATTTACAGATTCCAAATTCCATCTCCAGATAACACATGGTCAGGAGTGTGGCTGAGGAGAGGTCAGAGATTATACCTAGAGCAGGCTTTAAAACTATCTTGACAGTTGGCACCAAGAATCCTCTTGGGGAGATACAATACTTTGGTTTATCTTGGTTTGGTTCCTCTTAGGTTAGAATAATTCTTTGATAAATGTTTAGAATGATTGGGTGGGCTGGGGTGATAAGTAAAACTTTAAGGGAATATGATTGCTAGAGATAAGAAAACAAGACTGGTAACTACTTTATATAGTAATGAATAGGAATATAAGGGGTTGAAAAAAGAAGGGAATAGAGGAAGGAGAGGAGAGAGGAGAGTTCAAAAATATAACATGGCACAAAGTTTTTCTTCTTTTACGAACAAAGCTATGTATTATTTAATTTTAATTTTTTTAAATGGTTATACTATAAAGCTTGTTTTTCTATAACATTCAGGGAAATCTGCCACATACACATAAAACACCTTTCATGAATACTAATTTATGGAAAATAAAGAAAGGACAAATGGAAATGTTTCTTGAATGAATTGATATGGAGCAAAGTGAAGGAAACATCCAAAGAGGTGATGAATAATAACATAGAATATTCAGCAAGCGAGAAGTAGAGTGAGAAGTAACTCAGGAAAGGAAGATGTAAGAAGGTAGAAAAATACCTGAAGGTAAGCCAGAAAAAATTTGTTTTCGATATGCTTACTTTACACTTCCATTGGAGAAAAGTACATTGTTCCATTATACTTTCTGATACTTTTCTCAAAATCCTGGTAATTTCAGTACAAGTGTGATCCCCTATGGAATGACAAAAGTTGTGATCATGAAAGTAATCATAATACCAATTAATTTTTTTGTTGGCTTTAGAATAAATTGCAATGCCAGTTCTCAGGTTAAGTGATTGTTTTCTACAGAATAGTTCAGATTGTGCTCAAGTGTTGAAATATCATTTAAAACAGTATTTATCATAGAATTTTTTAAAAAATCAACTGGGAAAAAACAAATGAGAAAGCTATAATTTCCAATAAAAGGTAATCTGAATATAAGGTTATTTTCTAAGTACATATTCCCAATATTTTTGAAAGCTTTTAATTAATTTATTTAATTTTTATTGAGAACATACTGTAAATCAAACAGTATTCTAAATACACAGTAGACAGTACTCATGGTAGATTTTGATTATCCAATATTTGAATTTTCAATTTTAAACCATGTTTTTTTATTATCTCCTTTTAAAGTACCTATGATAAAGTTTGGATGCATTAAAGTTTGGGTACAACTTTTCACATGTATTTTTTGAAACGTGTCAATAGATACAAATCAAATCCTAAACTAAATTTTAATTTCGGACTTATGCTCTTCAGTGCTTCTTTGCATCTCTATTGAATGTCAAAGTTTGCATTTAAAAATATAGTTCAATATCTTTCAAAATGATCATAATATTAAAAGAAATGTTGAGGGGCCCCCCTGAGTTTCTATTTTACAGTACGCAATTGTAAATTGATAGAATAGAAAAATGTACTGAGCACCTACAGTGTTCAATGTACTCAACTAGCACTGGGTATGATAAAATGTTGAAGTAAGACATCGACTTCAAACTTAAATAATTTATAGGCCAGTAGAAGAAATCTCTCATATAAGTGGGCTATTTTGAAGGGAGGAAGTAAGAAGTGCTTCAAGAAAGCTAACAGAGTAGTACACAAGGCAAAGAAGATCATTTCCAATTACTGTGAAGCCTTCCTGTAGTTGTGCTAGACCCTGACAGATAGTACGGGGATATGGAGAGATGTGATAAAGAGGGTTTAAGCTGTCCAGAGCACATGGAGAAAGGCCAGCAGTTGGGAATCATGGTGCATCTATAGGGAAGAGCAGGTACTTCATGAGGATGTTGAACTCTTGATGGGAAGTGATGGTCAAAAGCATTAGGAAAGTGAATGAAGGGATGAATGGTGATAAAGGTGATAAATTTGGACTGTATTTGGTAGGAAATGGAGAGTCCTTGCAAGTTAATGAGCAGAATAATCAATGTCAAAGCCACACTTTAGAAAGATTAATTTGACAGTAGTGTGCAGGAAATTGAGATGGGGTGGTTTGTTTATTTATTTATGAAAGATTTTTAGTTCCACAACTGGTGGCACAGATTCTTCCCATTTTTGGTGTAGCCCATTGCAATGTAATTTTATACAGAATCAGAGCCAACCAAATATTCATATTCACCCAAATTTTTACCACTTTTAAAAAGCACTCTGTCTTTTGGAAATGAAGGACTGTTCACTAGCAAGAAGAACAACAGATCAGAAAGCAAGCTCTTTTAAAAACTTACTATTACTATTTAAAACACATTTAATAAGAGTGAAGTAGGCATGATTAAAATAAGACAGTAAAGCCACCATTTCTTGAGGTGTCAGTGATTGTGCTAAGTACATGTATGAATTGCCAAATTTAATCTTAAAAACCACCCCAAGAGGCAGTCGTGTTATTATTTCTATTTTATGGATTTGGAATTCTAAGCCTTTGTTAGGAAGATCAAAGAGACCAGCTTACAACTATAATATCTACCTCAAAATAGCATATTGGTAGAAATCCATAGGTGTGCACTGTATAGGGACCACTATTGAAATAATTAGTGTAGAAAAATACTACAAATGCAAGACACAGATAATGATAATGCCTGTGATTAATTGAGCAAGCACTAGCTCTGCCAGTGCCTCAGGTGGGTTACAGATATTGTCTCTGGACTGCTAAGTTAGACTGGCATACCACTGTTGATGTAGGTGATGTTGGATCTGCCGGCAGTTTCTGGGCCAGGATCGTGTCTCGTGAAGCTGAAGAATGGAAACACGGACCAGGGAGAGGCAAAAAGTTTTCAAAAAGAGATAGTTTATTAGCAGCAGGAGAAGAGGTTGCAGCTCCCGAGCGGGAGGGCATCCCGAATGGGGTATGCCCCATGACTGAGGCAAAAGCTCTTACTTTTATACCTCCCCTTGCCTGCTTGGGGAAGGGGAGCTGTTTGAAGAAGGGAACTTGTTTGAAGAAGGGAACTGACGCCTTCTAAAGAAATTCGTCTACCAGGTTTGTTCTGCTTGCCCATCCTAAAGGAATTAGCAAAGTAACCCACTCTTTATCTATTGGATCTGCTCCATTTGTCAGGCCAAAAGGAATTTTATGATTAACCTCAAGGCCTTGTTACATTATGTCCTGGAGCGAAGGAGTGATTTCAAAACCTGAAGTTTTAGGATATGACTGTCTTTGTTTATTCCACCAGGGACCTCCCTGTCTACCTAGGGACATGCTAACTCTCATGTATCACTGTCACATCCACAGTATGACCATGAAACACTAATATGGGGCTGCTTTTCAGGGAGGAATAGAAAAATGGAATCTGTAATGCTATGATGCGTGAGCTCTAAATAGGAAGACTTCCATTTGATGTTCTTTCAGGCAGGCCTTTTATTTATTTATTTATTTATTTATTTATTTATTTATTTTATTTATTTTTTTTTTTTTCAGGCAGGCCTTTTTGAGGCCAAAATTGGGGCGGAGGGGTGGGGGATGAGCAGAATATAGAGAAACCAGAGAGGGTTTTGCCAGGAAGGAGCAAGTGATTAAGATGGCAGAAAACATTTCCTATGAGAAGCAGTGGGACTGTGAGTCAGTATTAACACGTTTTAGTGCTGCTTTTATTACTTGTTGGTCGTGTAACTTTGGGACACATTATTTATCTTTTTGGATCTCAATTTCCTGTTTACAAAATGAGGGCACTGTTAGAGGTTTCTTAGAGTAAATGTGAAAGTTAATGAAGGAGGAGTGTTGCCCTAGGCATAACTGAGGTGGGAAGGGAAATTTTTCTGCTCAGGGAACAATGTGTACAAAGAGATCACAGGAAAGGGCAGGCATGAAGCATTCAAGGGATTGTAAGTACACAATTTGTTATGGCAGGAATGAGTGGTGAATGTTTCAGAGTTTTGAGAAGTGAGGATGAAAAGTAAACACTTCAAAAAGAAGCAAAGAGGGGCTATAAGCAATAGTGGTTAAGAGCATGGGCTCAGGAACGAGATTATCTGATTCAAATTCTCCCTTACCGTTTATTTGTTAAATGATATTGGGCCCGTTACTGAATGTCTCTTGAATTCCATTTCTTTATTTGTAAAATGGTCCTAACCTCTAACATTAATGGCACAGTAATAGTCCTAACCTCTAACATTGTGAGCATTAAATGAGTTAGTCCTGTTGATAAAAGAGGCCATCACTCAATATCTAAAACAAAAAGCTGACTTTATTGCTTGGTAAGCAATGGAGAATGGTTCTTCTAGAACATTGTCTCTCTGAACAAACTATTAGAAGTTTGAGGAAGTGTGGAGGTCTGGGATTGGCAAACTTTCAGAAGCTGGAATATTTAGCCATGGAAAGGTGGCTACTGCAGTGTAGTCCTTATGCATAGCTAATTTTCAACGTGGTTCCTAGAGTGAAGCTGCTTCTCATTGGACCATCACTGATCAGCTGGCTCTCAGAAGTGTGTTTTCTGATAGATTAGTATCTAATCAAATTGTCTGACATTACGATGAGCTTAAAATTAGTTCTAGTGGTTACTTGCTACTGTCACCAAAAAGCAATTAGCCTTTTACTTTCTTGAACATAGGATCATCATTTTATTCTCAATTCATTTTAAGAATTTAGAGTGATGCCTACTCTAAGTTCCATAAATTATCCATTTTAAGTAATGTCTCCATATTTGTTATATTATTATTAATATTTCTATTTATTTATTATTTGACTGAATTGAGAACTTTTTTTTTTTTTCAAATAATCAGAATGAGGGTTGCTTTTTTTTTTTTTTTTTTGCCTTAATGCAATGGATGTTACCATTAAAGGATCTTTAGCGATGGAATGGTATGATTAAATTTGTTTTAAAAACCAAAAATGTCTCTAACATTCTGGGATCGATGAAAAAAAATATATACGTATAAATTATTTTGTTTCTCTGGGTTTATGTGTGTCAGGAGTTTTGATCTCAGATGTATTTTCTATTCAGTCATAGTGGTAAAAAATGAGGAAAATGAAAATAAATATTAGTTACTTTATATAGCCTTGTGGCAAAAACACCTCCCTCACCAATTTTACCAATAAAAATAACTCACTTTGGAAGTTCCAAGGGATTTTCACATTCAGGGAGTAAAAGGGAAATCAACTAATGCTCTAGTCGAAATTAAATGAAAATTCATTATACAAATTATTGTTAAATTTGAAACAGGTGTTTCCTTCCTACTTTGGAAGATAAGAAATGAGAAAACAACCAGAGATTTTTTATTGATTTAAAGTGTTCTTAAAGTGAAGAAAAAATTATATTCTCAGTGCTATGCCTCTACATTTTCCTCTGAGGAAGTCCTCTTTAATAAAGAGAATTTATGGAACATCAGAAAGAAGAAAAAAAGATATTTGTTGTTTATAGTATTTGGGTCTGCCAATGTGGTTGGCCAAAATATCAGGGAATTGTGGTGCTACTGGTTCTAAAAGAAAATTTTGATTTATTAGTTAGTGTCACCCATAAAAATGATGTCTCTGGTGTCCGTGAGATTTTGGAAATGCCCAGTTCCACCCCTGAAAGGAATACAGAGACTAAAAGTCCAGGACAGCAACAGGGAGCTTCTCAGAGTGCTCTCATTCTACTGTTAAAAAAAAAAAAAAAAAGGTAGCACAGAAATAAAAATGTTATACGTGAATCTGTTGGTAGGAATCTGTCTTCACAAAACTCAGCTGTTTTCGTGTAACTGTAAGAACGCCCATGAAGTTTGAATAAAAGCAGACATTCCTCTTTTATACTGACCTCACTTAGAAGAGATTCAAGGGATCAAGGAGTCTTAAAAATCTCAAACTGACCACTAATAATAACACAGTTTGAAGTAGAATTCTCTACAAAAGAATCACTAGTATATAACTTTATTTTGTTGCAACATTCCTCTTCTGGAAGCATAATATTGGGTGATATCCTGATGCTCTCATGATAGGATAAACAAAGGACAACCTGAGGAAAAGCATTGCATGGAAGTGAAACACACTTAATGTCCAAGTCGGACTGCAATGAATAATCCTGGATCCTGTAAGTCAAGATTTCAAAATCAAGTAAATTCTGTAGTTGCTACACAATTCACACTTCCCACCCACAAATCAAGTTTATTTAAACGTATGCGCCCAATCTAAGCCCACCGTATATATTTTCCAACAAAAATCAACTGTGTCTTACCTGCCTGCCAAGGAAAGTAAAATTAAAATGGAATTAATGGAGTAATGGTGATTTGGTATAATTGTATATTGAAACTTGACTAAGTTTGGTCAAGGACTGTGACTTTGAATACTAGCATTTACTCCAGCAGACTGCTGTGGGTGCATTGTGGGAACAAACAGTATTGAAATTAAGAATGGATGGTTGCCTCCATTTGAATTACTGTAACCAGCATCTTTTGATGGTGTTATGTAGATCCATCATATGCAGAATTCCAATTTAACATCAGATAATTGCTAAATGTACTGTTCAGCACACGATGAACATTCAATAAATATCACAGAAGAGTGGCGTCAGTGTGGACAAGTAGATGTTAAGACAAAGGAAAAGTTCAAAGTCCTCAATATGCCTCCAAAACTGACCCCTACTTATCTCTTCAGCAACATGCATCACTAACTTCTCATCTCCAAACTTGAAATTCCAACCACAGTAAGTACTATCCATCCCCAGAAGCATCTCTTCAGAATATTCCCTCTCCCCTTCCCTTTGTTGCCTTCTATTCATTCTAAATTTAGTTCCCTTGAGTAGTCATCCAGGATGCATTCCCATACCTCTTCCCCTAAACTTGGTGGCTCTTCTGTAGATTATAATTACTCTACAATTACTCTGTAATTCCTTTATTCTAATGTTTATCCTACAATTAATACTTTCCATATTATGTAACTACTTTCCATATTATGTAACAATTAATACTTTCCATATTATGTAACTATTTTTCCTATCAGGCTATATCCCTCTGAAGAATAGGAACATTAACTTTCTTGTTCACCATTTCATCAAAGGCTTTAGTCCTATGCCGGGCACATAGTAGATACCCTAAATATTTATTGATTGAATAAAGGCTTGTATTGAAACATGGATAAGTTATCAAATGGTTTACAAGTAGGGTATCCCTAGGTAAATATTACCTCATTCTCCATGTCTGTAGCTCACTTGAGATTTGGCCTGGTTCTTAGTATAATGATTCAAGAAGACCAGGGATGGGGGGACTGCACTTTTATTCTGAACATCCCAATCAGATTATTTCAGAGAATCTTGAGGCAGCCAACTCAGCCTATGGTATATTCATTTTGATGTTAGATTTCCATGAAGTCAAACTTCATTACAATATGATTCATCATTATATCTAAGGTACAATTATATCTCTGGCCAAATAGTGTCCTCTGAAAACCATAATCACAAACAAATAATGAGAGTTTTACAGGCCATATTAAAATATAAGCTTTGTTATTTCATAATCAGAGTAATATGAGTATTAGAGCTATTTCCATCATGAGCTTTTTATAGAGATCTCATTTAATGAAGTTCCAGAATGTCTTTTATAGGAACCAGTGGAGGAAGTTGGTTTTCTAATGATGTACAGTCAATTAAATCTTGACTCATTTCATGAATCAGATGCCATTCAGTAATCCCTCTGTATCTGGATGAAGTTTGGACACTATAGATTTAGATAAACGTTTCCATTTTATTTTTATTTGAAGAAATATGACCTTGTGTAGAAATACATAATTTTCAAAAGTACAAATATAGAAATACTTTATTCTGATTTTCTGGTAGGAATAATGATTTTTTTTAAGTATGCATAGTTGTTTTTTTTTTGTAAGTAGATGATAATTAATGTAAATCATTCTACAAAACAATGTGAGCTTATTTTCACATTTGTTTGGGATTAAACTGCATCCATAAACTGCTTCCACATGTATACTAATTAACGCTGCTTTAGAACAAACTATCCTGCTTTGAGGATTACAGACAAAAGATTTATGAAATCTTACCTTTTCAGTTCAAACTTTATCCCATATTTCTGGTCAACAGCTCTGTTAAGAGTAAGTCTATTTGGGGGCCATTTGTGGTTCAGGGTATTGGTAATAGGCTATGGAATCTTTCCCTTGTAGATAAAAAGATTGAACAAAACCAGCCTGATATAGTCCCATAGGTATGATTTGATAACTGTCAGTAGTGGATATAAAATGAGTTAGTAGTTTTCTAGCAAATAAATCTTAATGTAAAAAAAAGTCAACCTCCCATTAGTATTAAATGGCATCACTGCTAGGAACTACAGGAGGCCAAAGATTGAGTGGGTACTTAACAACATGCACACCTCCAGTAATGGTAATTTTAGGTCACACGTTAGCAATATTATTTTGATGACTTCAGGAGGTTATAATGTTCCCAAGCCCTATTTGCAATGGCTTGTTTGTATTTGATGTTTATATGTAGCTGTAGAAGAGTAAAGTGAAAATGAGTAAGTGCTTTTAGTGAGTTTGTGTTTGTGGTGTGCAAGGGAGAGACCATGTTTTAATTATAGTCCCTATTTAACTATCACAAATTGTCAGTGAAGTGGATTTTAATGTTTATTGTAAAAATCTTTATGTGCTCATTGTGGTAATGCTTTATTTTGTTTTGGAGTAAGTATGTAAATAAAAATGTTAAGGACATCTAGTTCTATTTTGATTGAAATGAGTCAGATTCCTCAAAATTACAGTTTCATAATTTCCATCATCTTTACATAATTTTTGTAATTATTCTGGTAATAATTATGAGCAAATAATGCCTGTCATAATACTAACCAAAGCTTTCAAGTTTCTCAGACTAAAACAATATCCCAGAATTCCCATTATTACTTCATTTTTTTAGTCATGCATTCATTCAACAAGAGATTACTGAACATCAATTCTGTTCCAGAATCATACTAGGTACATGCGTAAATGTAATGTATATGTGTGTGTGTGCATGTGAATGTGTGTATATAATTAAAAATTGAGAAAAACTTTGTCGTGGCAATTTAAAGGATCTATGAGAGAATTAAGAGGAATTTACCTAATTTAGATTGAGGGCCAGGCAAGGCCTCTGAGCATGTGCACTACTGAAACTTGATTCCCTCGCTATCTTAATGACATTTACTTGGCTTAAAGGATATTTAACGAATAATAAGGAAGAATATTTTGCCCTCAAATGTGCACACTCCAAATGCCTTTGGAGCATTTCTTTCTGTAGTATATTGGCCACTGGCTCCCAAGATACCTGAATAAGAGAACACTAGAAGAGTGGAAAAATGAGAGGGACCAAATTGTCTAGAATAACTAGCTCTTTATATGCCCTCCCCTCTCAAACTTTCCCTTCTGGATGCACACTCTGATTAGCTTCCTTATATTCATTAGAGACATGAAGATATTGCTACATTATCCGAAAGTTAACCTACTTGGAGAAGGGAATAATTTAAAAATGGAATTTAAGATCGAACTGTATACTTTAGGCTTTCTTTTGTTGTTGTTTTCTTAAATTAATGTTAATGGAATTATTGGGTCAGTATTGGCTCAATTAATATTCAGTTTCAATACACAATTTTTTTCCAACATTGTTTTCCCTTTGTCTACAGAAATACTACTTGCACATGAAAATACTGTGCTAATTACACCTTTTGATGGTAAAAAAAAAAAAAAAGAAATTGGAGGATTAAACATTTATAGATTGTAATTACCTAAAAGAAAATGAATCTTATTATCTCAAATATTTTTACATTTTAAGCAAATTTTCTCTTTTGGTGTGAAAAGAATCTTCCCAATTACTGTTCCATCTCTATGTTGTGCAATATTGTGAAGTGGATAAATATCTGTCATATTGTTTTGTTTACTGAATATTTTGAATTGAGATAAAGGGAGGACTGTTGAGCCAAATCTCAGTCCCTGTGAGTTTCTCCACTTTATAAAATTATATACACCTACACAACTAATATGATGAGGGGGGAAAAATCTGGGTCATAATTGCTATCATCCACACCAGAAAGAAAAGACATTTATCTTATCAGACCATAAGGATCCACTGAAACAGGTCTGAAAAGGGTCTGAAGCTGCTGACAAAACCACAACACTGGGCCCAATTAACAATACCCATTTTTAATTAACAGTTGCTGACTCTTTGCCATTGAAATATTCACGCTCTAGGTGTGAAATGGCAACCCCCATTTGTCATGTCTGTCAAAATTAATTTTGAAATCCCATGGTCTTCCTTCCACAGGATAAAAGTGAATAACTGGCGCACATTTCCTACCTGCCAAAGTTCAGTTCCAGGACAAAGAGTAGGAAAATAGAACCTAGAAAACCGGTTGGGTAAGCTCTAATAGTACAACTCATATAAATTATTTTCATAGCATTTCTAGTGCTGCAAACTATGCCAATATGTATTCCACACCTTGGGAGAGTGCGTGAGTGGCATTTTAAAGTTCTTACTTTTCATTCTTTTTAATTTTCTCATTCAAAAAAATATATTAAGTAAATAATAAGTGTTAGACATTATCTGACATCTTTTAACCATGAGGCCACAAATATGAACAAGACAGGGAAAAACTGCCAAATTTCTGTATATATGAATATTGGGAATGAGAATATGATCTTTTTACAGAGATGTGAAAATGCATCACCATTAGTGATAGCATGGTTGGGAAGGAAGTTAAAATAAGGATAGAGTATGAAAATTGTATAAATATGGGTAAGACTTTTTGCAAATGAAGTCTTTCACACATAAAAAGTTTGCTTGGCTTCAGTAATATTGTTGAATTGGAATCATTTGTGTGTATTTATTGAGTATTTAATGTAATTCGGGGGAGGAGAGGAAACAACACAGCATGTTCTACTTATCTCACTTGATTCTCCCAATAATCTTATAAAGTAGATGGTATTATTTTCATTATATAAATGAAAAGATTAATTTCAAAGGCCTAGTTGATCATCCTAAAGTTAGAGTTGGCAAGTGGCAGAGCCAGTGCTAGAATAATCGATTGACACATTAATTCATGAATTCATTTATTGAAGGATCACTATATGCTCTGAGGTATTGGGGACTAAAAATAGAGATGAGTAAAGCAAATGTCCTGGTCGCAAAGCATTTAGAGAAAAAATGCAATATGCATATTTTACCATGTACCAGGGCAGCAGATTAAAGAGTGGGTGCTAAATTCCTTCTGTGGCAGTAGGAAAGTATCCCCCCCAAGAAGACATTTCTGACCCATTTCATGATTTTCTCCCACCAGTGTCTGCCTTCTTTGTCCATTCTCTGTAAGCTCAGTTAGCATTAGAGAAGAAAAAGATCTAAAAACATTGCATTGTTCTAGTACTCAAGTTTGTATTCTAACTAAAGAATAAAATACCACCCTTGAAGCAACAGAGGAGCAGTGGAGTTCTCAAGGTTGTAATCATTGCCTAGGTCTCCAGCTAAACAAAAAGGAGAATAAACAGTTGAGAATGGAGAAGCTCTCTGAATCCTCTACCACTGGGGAATTTACTACAACTAAAGGGAGAATTAAGCTGAACGTATCAGGGTAAAGCAAATTGAAGGATGTTAAATTCAACAAAAGGTACCTGGGAATATGCTGGTTTGTTTAAAGCACGGAAGTCTTTCATTGGGTCAGGAATGGGAACACGGTAAAATCCCTGCAAGATTTTAATTGACATTTCATCTATTGTTATCCAAATTATGACACAAGCACAGATACACAGAAACACTACTCACTTGGAAATTTGAGGCTTTCAAATTAATAATTAATTTAGCAATAACCCTTTACCCCCCACCATACATGTTAATTGTTAAAGCGTTAGTAAATACAGGTAGGCAAAAGGAGAAAAAATCATATGCACACTCTTTCACTGTTAATTGGATGCACATACTTTAGTGAGATGATACTATATATGATTTAACATGAATATTTTATGTTATAGGCCATTAATATCATCTTGAGTTTTATTTATAATGGCTACTTTTTTCACTGTTGTAAAGGATAAGTGTTCTCACAGCTAAATCCTTCATAGTTTCATGGTTGTTACCTTATGAGAGATTTTTGGAACTACAACTATTAGATCAATGAATAATGACTATTTTAATATTTTTAGTATGTGTGATCAATTCTTTTAAAAAATGCACTAATTTATATCTCTTTTGGTATTGTAAGAACTTATTTTCTCCAAATTCTGACCCTTATTAAAGGTCATTTAATAAGGCATGAAAGGAAAAAACACTGTATTGTTTCAATTCATGTTTAATAATTATTGGTGATGTGCAATGTTTTTCTTTGAATTTCCTCTTTTGTTATTTTTGGTTTTCCTCCTCTGTCCAGGTATTTGCTGGATACTCTTGATTTGTAAGAAATGTTTACATCTTAATTCCATTGATTCATTACTCTCCCATATACTACAATTATAATGGATCTTTTTACTTTGTATTTTTTTTATAGTGGAATACAACAGTGTTTTTCTTTATACTTTTTGTTTATGGATATCATATATAAAATATTTCCATTCCAAATTACATAACTAACATCTGTATTTATTTTATGTTATTTTTTGAGATCTTAATTCATCTAGAATTTTAATATATGATGTGACATAGGAATTCAACTTTGTTGTTTTCTACTGGTTAACAATGTTCCCAATGCTACTGAATTCTTTCTCCACTGATTTGGCATACAATATTTATCATATCCTCAATTATTAAATGTATTTTTATCTGTTTCTGATCTTTTTAGTCTTTACCATTGATCTATTTCTGCTTTATTCTTTTATTTATTAAGTCTGTTAAGTAATTTTTAGATATGCCATAATGTTAATTCTCAAATATTTTAGAGCTAGTCTCATGCATATATCCTCCAAAAAAATCCTTTGAACAATTTTTTCAGATATGAAAAAAAAACAAATTTTCTTACATTTTCTATATGATTGTATTAAATTGACATATTAATTTGGGGGAGAATTGGCATCTTCACAGTATTTAGCCTTTTTATCTAGGTACATAGTTTCTCTTGCCATTCATTTATTTTTTTTCTTGTATTTCTTCGGAAATTAATAATGATTAGCCCCAGAAGAACTTGTATGAGAGAAATAATAGAACGCTATTATGCAGGATTGCAAAAACTTCTGTAATACCCCTGATATTACATAAAGGCTAATTCAATCTTGGAAATGTTTATATATTTTTCTTAGAAGAGAAAAAATTGACCATTAGGATATTGCCAAGTTAAACATTACATAGAGACACAACATGTCTTGCAGGAAATGATTTTTACCATTTGCAGTTTTGAATCAATCATCTTCTTTTTTCTCTAAATTAATACAATTGATGAAAACTGTGCTGTGAAATTTTCTTGTTAAACCATAAAACCAATTAGGAAAAAAAAAGTGCTGAAAATGAAAGAAACATTTGAACACAGAAAGACAAAAATACCCCAACATATCAAATTAGTGAAGTTAGATGTCTGAATTAGATGTGTGCATGGGTGAACCATGAACCTCTAGTCACCATCAGAGGCCAGCACTAGTGTCAAGGAAGGTAACCAAATTATGTATTCATCATGTGGTATTAAAACATTAGGTCAAAAATGAATATTTAGAATAGTACAAAGGCGTAAAGAAAGAGTCCAAGAGCCCTGAAATGAAGAACAAATTAGGATTGTGATTTCATGGAGAAATGTTTCTAGATACATCTCAAGAAACTATATAAGGATATATTCCAAGTGCTGGTATAGGCAAAATTTTCTTATTGAGTCATACTATATAGAGAAAACTCATAGAGGATAAAATGAAATAATTTTGCATTTTCTTTCTGTATAAGTTTCTAGCAGCAATAATTATTTTGTGTTTTTTTAATAGTAACATATGAAGACATGCCTACAGACTTTGAGTCATTTCTTTTTAATAGAGATGGATTTCTCTGAGCCATATCAAACTCACACAGTATACCATATGGCAAAGAGGTGCATTAGCAATGCAAATGTCTTTTTAAAGAAGCAGGAACATGACCTACCCGGAGATAAAGAAAAGCAGGTAATAGGAACTGTCTTCAAGAGAGCTCAGATGTTGGACTTAGCAGACTACAAATCAAATATTATAATTAGGTTCAAAAATTAAAGAAAATTATGTTCAAAGAATTAAAGACGGGATGACAATATCTCATGAAATAAAGATTAGCCATAAAAATATAAAAATTATTATTTTTTTAAATAGTAAGTCTGGAGTTGAAACACACTTTCACTAAAATAAAAAAGTTCTAGTGAAGGATTAAACAGTAGATTTGAGCTGGCAGAAGAAAAAAACAATGAGCTTAAGGTAGATCTATACAGATTATGTAATATGAAGATAGAGGAATAAAAGGAAGGAAGTAAATTGAGCCATCTCAGAGAGATTTAGGACATCATTAAGTGAGCTATCATAAATAATGAGAGTACAAGAAGACAGAAAAAGAGAAAGGAGAAGAAAAAAAATATTTGAAAAAATAATTGCTAAAGACTTTACAAACGGAGAAACATTACTGTAAACATCCAAGAAGCTCCATGAATTACAAGTAGTATAAATATAAAAAGATCAACACAGAGATACATCATAGTCAGAATGTTGATGATAGTCAAGGACAGAGAGAAACTTTTGAAAGCAATAAGAAAACCTCATCACGTATAAGGGAATCCCACTAAGATTAACAGCTGATTTATCATAAGTAATGGAAGCAAAAAGACAATGAGAGGACATATTCAAAGTGCTGAAGAGAAAAATTGTGAACCAAGAATTTTATATTCAGAAAAACTATCTTTCCAAAATTAAGGCAACATAAAAATATGCCAGGTGAACAAAACTTGGAGAATTTGTTACTAGCAGACCCATCTTATAAAACATATTAAAATAAATTCTTCATTCTGAATTCAAGTGACACCAGAATAATTTAAATCAACATGAAAAAATAAGAAGCACCAGTTAATCTAATTATGTCAGCAATTATAAGACAGTATTAACTGATTTAAAAATCAATTGCAAACACGATCTGTATATAACTTTGTTGTTAAGCCTGTAGCATGTAGAAATGTATTTAACAATAACAGCACATTGAAATGGAGTAAGGAAGTGACACTATATGGCAACTGGAATCCACAGAAACAAATGAAGAGACATGGAAATGGATAATTTGTGTATGATAATTTTCTTTCAGTTTGAATAACTTTCTTTAGTATTTTCCTTTAGTATATCTTTGTGTGTGATTTACTAACAACACATTCTTTCAGCTTTTGTTTGAAACTCTCTTCCTTTTGTCTTTATTTTTGAATGACACTTTTTCCAGGTACAGAAATCTATTTTGACAGCCATTTCATTCTTTTCCCCTCATCACTTGGCATTCCACAACTTCTGGCTTGCATTGTTTCCGATGAGATGTCAGTCATCTTTTTTTATTGTTCTGTGTGTAAAGTGTCTTCATTCCTAGGCTGTTTTTTTTTTAAGAATTTTTATTAAAAATTTGGTTTTTGGTAATTTGACTATGATGCAATAGTTTTAATTGTATTTATCTTACAGAGTTCACTGAGTATTTTTTGAATAACATAGGTTACTTAATTTTAAAAATTATTTCTCCTCTTCTAGCTATATAAATGCTATATTGTCTTACATATCCTTTACAAGCTGTTCATAGATTTTTAAAGTATTTTGAGCTGTAGGCTTCAACTTGGATCATTTCTGTTGACCTATTTTCATGTTCACTGACCTTCCTTCTACTGTATTCAGTTTGATATTAAGCCCATATTCAATAAAATTTTAATTCCAGATTTAAAAATATATTCTAGATTATCAGTTTGATCTTTAGAGATTTTATTTTTTTATTAAGAATTTTTCCTTATTTTGAATATCTTCTTCAAAAATTTTTAATGTATTTATAAAGTAATTTCAAATCCATGATCTGCTAACTCCTATATATGATTCATTTGTCGGTCTTTCATATTTTTATTTTTCTCTTTCTGATAGTATGAAGAAATGCATATTTAAATGAGCCAAGGAATTTGGAGTAAAAATCATTTTCCTCAGAGAGGGCACATTACTTTCTGTCAGGGAGCTAGGGTGAAGAGCTGATTATTTTTATCCAAATAGATTATTCAGGTGGGTTGCAGCCTGAGTTTCAGTTTACCTCCAATTTCAAATGTCTTCTGAGTGAAATCTTTTCTGAGTAATTATAGGCAACCCCTACGGGGATATTTGGGATTGAAGCATTACAATACCTGGAGATTTCCCTCTAGTTTCCAGCCCAACCCATACATCCATACTCTCAGCAAAATTCTCTTCGGGAAGCATT
Source organism: Rhinolophus hipposideros (assembly GCF_964194185.1). Lineage (NCBI taxonomy): Eukaryota > Metazoa > Chordata > Mammalia > Chiroptera > Rhinolophidae > Rhinolophus > Rhinolophus hipposideros. Next base: position 41,971,219 of record NC_138053.1, read on the forward strand.
TCCTGGTCAGAGCATCAGCTCTGAGTTTGGGGATACTATAAATTCCAGTTAATCATGCCAGCCCATGCCACTATAAACAACTTCTCCATATTATTTGCTACCTCAGCAGAGTTCTTCTGCCCATTTTTTTTGCCCGTTTATTCCCAGACATGGCTAATGCTTGTAGAGAGGGAAGTGGCACTGGTATTTGTTCAAAAAGAGCCTCTTTTCTGTCTGGAAAAGAAACTAGTTAATTTAGACTTCTTTTTCTATGGCTAACATATATGGGCATATATCTATGTGTATATACATTTTATCCTGTTTTAATTTGTTCTAATTGGTATGGTGGTAATTATGATCACTTGTACTTCCTAAATGGATGTGGAACAATCTAATATCTTATTCATGTTCATTTAATGTCTTACCAGTAATTGATATACAGTCGTTGTTTTTATTTATTACCAAAAAAGTGTGTTTTACAGGTTACAGTAGCTTCCGCATAATCAATGAGTGTCTGTGTCATAACAACAGCTATTGTTTGTGGAGTGCTTACCATAATTAAATTAGACAATACATGTAAAGCACTCGTAAGTGTGCTTTTTACACTTACCAGTGCTTTACATGTATTGTCTAATTTAATTCCCACAGCAATTCTATGAGTTAGGTACTATTATCACCCCTATTATACTAATGGGAATACTGAGTCATGGAGTTTAAGTGACCGCTCAAGTTCATGTAACTTGTAAATAATGGCATCAGAATTCAAATCCAAACGGTTTTTCTCAGAGGGCAAGCTCCTAGTCATTATACTATATTGTGGTCTTAAGAGAACACAACATTTTTTTTAACAAGGTTGTCCTGCACTCCTGTCTACCCTTCAGACTCGAAAGATATCTGTTTTATATAATTCTCTAATTAAATCATTCTGTTCCATATTTCACTTTCTTTCTATATGCTGTTTAGTCCACTAGGAATTACTTCTATTCCTTTTTTTATAGAATAAACATCTATCTTTTCTTTAGAATTTAGCTCAGCTATCACCTCCTTCAGAAACTTTTACCAGTCAGTTAGAATTTGAACCCTGTACATATATCAACCTTAGCATTCAACTTACTGTATGTATTGTATTTATATATGTGTGTCTCATCCATTAGTCCACAAGAGCCTTGAGACTAGGAACTGGGGCTTATCAATATCTTTCTACCACACCTAATGATTCCTGACATGTAATAGTCACTGAATATACATCTAAGAAATTGATTTCAATCTCTATCTGTTTCTAAAATTGATTCACAATAGGTATTTCAAAGGTTAAAACTCTCTGTGCTGAATTGCACTTATCTTGCTCCAAAAGTTAAAACATAATAGATCTCAAAATAAATGTTGTCATACATTTTGGAAGATCATCTTGGCTAAAGTTAAAATAGAAGAAATGTGGTTATTTAAAAAGATAAAATTATTCACTTTAATTTTTATGTTTTTAATAGTTAAAAACAAAATTCAATCTTCTATTTCAAATTAAACTACTATTCACTCTTAACTAATAATACCTTTATGTGTCTGACACTTCAGGTGGAATGATTAAATTATGCACCTGTAGAAAGATCTCAGAAAGAAATGACAGGTATTACAAACCTACTATGTTCCTGAGTACTTAAAAAAGTGCCGTATTTAAAATTTAAGACACTGATTTTAATTCATTGTTTCTCTTGTAAATGACATTCTTCTTTTCTTTTTGATTCACACTGGGAGGTGTACATTTTTATTTTCTTAGCTTTTCATTGAATTTATACTGTAGAATATTGCACTGTTCAGCTTTGTTAGATAGTTACTGTAAGCCAGCAAGAACCATTTCTCTTGCTCAAATAGAAGAGACTTTGAAAGGACATTTTGAAGAAATGGAGAGAATAGTGGCTGCACATGGAGATATAAAGTCAGAGCATAAAGTCTTTAAAACCATTCTCCCTGGTCTTTGCATACCGACTATGTCTTGCTGCATTGAACGGATTAAGTATATTTTACTCCACTCATTTTTAAAATTGAAGTTCTTGAATAAAAATTGGGGGTAAGCAACCCCAAATAACTTCTCAGTTAGCTCTTGCAAAATTATTTATGCTTATAACCCTCTTAGATTTCTTTAATGTCCCACTATGGGATGTATACAGCCTCCAAATGTAAAAACTGCTGAGAATGCTGGTCCTCAGAAGGAAGAAACAGAAAGGTTAGTTTGATCCCTTGGGGTCTCCAATTTGTGCTGAGTTCCATGCCATTCTTTGAAATTATTCTCTATTCTCTATTTCTTTCTAATTTAGAGTCTTTATTTATTTTTTTTAATGTCTGAAAAGGAAGAACGTAGCCAAAAAGCATGTGAATATTGTCTTCATAAAACTGCCAGTTGTGTTTTCTCTATGGAACAGAAAAAAAATGTAGAAAAATTTCCTTTGGATGAAGGTGTCCAGGATGGGAGAGAATATTTTTCAAGTGTCTCTGGCAATACTGTCATTCCTTTTCACTAGACAGGTTGTAGTATTTTATGTTAAAATGATTTATTTCATCTCCCAAAAGGAATTGTTGCCTCATTGAGACTCAGTCTTATGACTTAAATTTTAATGTAACAAGAAAAGATTTGTCTGATGATGCATTTCCCATGTCAATCAATGTCTTCTCCAATCCAGGGGCAGCAGAAACACCCAACCTGAAACTCATTCCTCTTCCCAGATCATGTGTAAAATCAGTATATCATAATTGATTCTTCACCTTACCCTGAGCCTTTACAGATAGAATAGGGGACAAAGATATTTTGTCTTCTCTTCTGCAACCAGTGGTAACTACCTATACTTCTTGGTAAGCTTTGGTTCTTATTGAGTGAATAATAATAATAATAATAATAATAATAATAGAGAAGGTGGAGTGTAATTTTTCCCCTTGTCCCCAACTTAAATCTCTTTATACATATCTGAAAATTATATATAAAAGAAAAAAAGAATAAAATTATATGGGTATATATGAGTGTATTTATATGTATGTGTGCCAATGTTTATATATTCATACATTTATTGCTTCCTCTAATAAAAAATCACTATCACTATTAATTATTTTTTAGTAATGAAATTTGAACTTTGGAAACAAATCTGGTTTAAAATATTAATTTATAAACTATATGAATTTCAACAGGCCAATTAACCCTCATTAGACTTAATTTTTGATATGAAAAATGGGGATACTAATACTCATAGGGCTGCAACAAGGAGCAATGGCTATATGAAATAGCATAATTCCTGGCACATTGTAGGGGCCCCCAAAGTGGTAGTTATTATTATATTTACCCTGCTACTCTTGTCACTAGACTTGGTGCTCAGATACAGAATCAAAAATTGTATAACCTCTCTTCTCAAGAGCCTCAAAGTTTCCTGAGGAAGACCAAAATAGCATCGAAAACCAAAAACATAATGTAATAAGTGCTATTAAAAATATTAAAGTTAGGTATTTTTTTTAAGTAAAATGGAACAAAGCAAGAACCTGGGCAGTGGTTGGCAATAAAATTTGTATCTTTACCAACTTAATTGAAACTAGTTACTAGCCAGGGGGGTTTGTGTGGCTATCAATAGTTTTGTAATTTTTTTGACTGTTCTTATTGTTTTATTTACTTGTTTGTGTTTTTATTTAGAGTTTATGTATTTTTGTAACGCTAGGCATAAGAATTTGTCCTGCCTTTGTTTGGTCTTGAATATCAAAAAAACAGAGGATACCCCTGAACACAGAAATGTCTTGTCCTGGAACTGGGAGAAGTCTTGTACAAACATCTCTTAGACTACAATAACATTTGTTGGGAAAGAGGCATTGGTGTGGACTTTTTATAGAGTGAATGTTAATCCGCTGTATCAAAATAATTTCAGATGTTTAGAGATCATCAATATTTTCCTATCAGTTCTATAATATTGAGACAATTTCCCCAACTCCAAAACTTTAAAATATAATAATTTAATGTTAAAGAAGATGCAATAAGACACAGTGGAGCAATTTGCAGAAAACTCTAAACTTCTGAGGCAAAGGAATGAATGTGATCTGGACCCAATAAAATATAACTCTAAAGCTTGCTGGGAGTTAGGATCAGCAGCCAGAATTAAAATAATGATGCGGCATACGTAATCTCTTCTCCATTCCTCTGAGGGTCTGACAAAGCTTAAAATGTGTACATTTCTCAGAGTATCACTCTTTATGCTTTCTGGGAGACAATTAAAAGAAATTAGGACAGTATGAGCATTTAAGTGATAGAAGGGAAGATAAGAGAGAAGGGAAATCTGATATTGTTCTTTTTCATTATTAAATACAAGTGAGAGTAACTGGACATGGATAGGAAATTAAGTACTTAGAGATAAACAAACATAAAAGGCTAAGAATCAAAGAAAATACAAAGAATTCAACCCTGGAGAAAAAAATGAGAATACTTAGGAATCAAAAATTGAGAAGAGATAAAACAAAACAAAATGGAATATATGAAACAGAAAAATTGACATTGATACAATCTTTTTAAAGAAAGAAAACAAAGTCTTAGCTGAAATAGTCTTATTATAGTTCCCTTTATTGTTTTTCTCTACTAGTTTCTAGCTAGGAAAAGCCCCCACTATTTTGCTCCTTATTTGCTTGCTGTTTTTCATAGCTAGGAAAACGGGGACAGAAAGATAAAAGTCACCCAAGGTGAGACATCCACAAAAGGGGCTGAGACAGGACTTTGACCCAGATGTACTCGAGTCCGTCACACCACCTGTCTTTTCTGAGTTGTAATTGTGGTTTTTTACAAATCTAGATGTAGGCAGTTAAATGTACAGATTTTTAAATGCTTCCTATCTCAAGTCTTTGTACTCTAACCTGCTCCGTCATCTGTCTTACGCTAAATATACGTCTCGCTTTGCTGGTTTCCTCTGATGCGGGAGTTCACTTGAGGTTCAATTTTAGGAAGTCGGAGTTTTAACAAAATTTCTTTAAATGGTTTCCATATTTAGCCTATCTTGCAGTTCTTAACTGTACATGGAAGAGCAAATAGGGAGCTTAAAAAAAAATTAGGTTCTTTAACAACTAGATGAAACCAAAATTTCGGCTCTCTGACTTCTAAGACTTGGAAGTAGTGTTGGCAACCTAAATTTATCAATAGGTTAACATAACGCTCTTCACGAAGGACTTCTTTATCTTATCATAGTAACTTTTACATTTCCAAGAGTGACCCTTTTCCTATAACTGTTTTCAGCTCTTTTCTGAAGTGCATTACTTCCGGTCCTATGCCACTACTGCATATTAATTCATATATATGAAGAAAGATGTCAAACATGGAAGAATTCATTTCTGACCCTGTTTTTAAAAGACAAACCAATCTAGGCTTATTTTTTAAAACTATGTGAAGCTTGGCTGTTTTTATTGTACACAAGTAATGCTATCCCTCGGTTTTCTCTAATGAACACTTACACAAAAATTAAAGATTTTTTTTTTTTTTTTCCGGACTGTTACTTGGATTCTGCAGTGTGGTCAACTCTAAGCCCTGTGACTCCTGGTGGTGTGGAGAGGAAGGTGGACAGGAGGCAGAAGGATGGCAAGAAACATTTTATGATTTATGGGAGTTTATGTAACATTCTCTCTTTCCTTACTGCATAGTGTTACTATTATTATCATTTGGTGGGCCTGAGGCCCTGGCCACACACATCATCTACCTAAAAATAATTCTACAGCCTGTCTGGGTGTCATTATGGTGTTTGTTTCATAACAACTGCCTATGAATCTTTATTCAAATTCAAGTGGGCTGAGACTTTGAGCCAACAATGGGCCACGTGTATACTAATAGAGCACAGTTTGTCTGTGGGAAGGCTCTGGCAGGATCAGAGTAGGGTGTGTCAAAAACTAGGCACACTGCAAAGAATCTCAGACCCAGAGACTCTGAAGAGACAGGATGAGACCACTGAAATGTATTTTTCCCAAACAAGAAATGTGGTATTTAGCTCACTCCCAGAATGAGAAAAAGTAGATCTGCTGAGCTAAACAACCTAGTTGAGAATCATGCCATCACTCACCTTGCTGACTAACTTAGGGGAGTGAATGGTGAATGTCAGGGGTTTTTCTTAGGAAGATTTCTATAAGCACAGAGGCATAGGATTTTTAGTAGATATATTTTACCGCCATAGGGTTTAGATGGTGGTATAGCAATCTTTATTAATTGCATACATTCTTTCATTTTGAGATACAACATGCATTTATGAAATAAAATCGCCATAAAAATCCAGGGAATAAAAAGTGTGATGTTCACAGACTTAATCTCAAATTAAATACCTGTTATTTTTACAAGTATTTTTTTCTGAATTAAAACGTTCCTAAAAAAATGACTATGAAGACAGATATACAACTGATTCTGAGCAAAAAATACATAGTTGTAGAATTAAGGTTAAGTAAAGGTTAAAAGGGATGTATTTGGTAGTTAATTGCTATCTACTCCATTAATTACAATATAGTAAATGTGGGAGAATTTAGATACCACATGCAGGAAAAAAACACAAAAAAACTATTTTCCATCATCATATTGAAGTGATGACATTAGTATTATTTCACTAGGGCTTTTGGGCTTGTGTGGTTAGATAGCACAAATGAGTAATTATAGAATATTCTAATTCTATCATACTTTATGTAAAGAAGCAAATATAATGGTAATATAGAGAAAGTTAAATTAAACCCCCATTGTTTTATATTCTATATTTGAATTAAAAGGATCAATTTGAACTTATGAAATATATTTTTAAATAATATATCATTTACATCTGTTTATATGTCTCTTGCTACTTACTAAAAAGGCTTAGAAATAATAACACATTCAGTAACATCTCTCATCTCCAGATTATGATCTGGTGACATCATTTTTACTAAAAGAAATCAAGACATTTCAAAGAAATGGATGAATCCATGTCTCTGGTAGGAAACGTACAAAATGAGTTTGGATCATCTTTCATGCAGGAAGAATGAAAGCTGTCAAAGACTACTAGTCATTTCAAAGGATGAGATTGCAGAAATGGGGTGCTGCCATGTTTTAGAAAATTATGAGTACTCTTTCAGTTATGTTGATTCAAAACAGAGAAGCTATAGAAATGAAAGTAAAGGCAGAACTAATATGAGAGTTAAACCTAAGAACCAGAAGTTTTAGTAAAGCTGTTTTTGACAGCACCAAGGTTTCTGAGCTCTTTCTTAGAAGCAAAATTAAGACTGAACTATTTGCCTCCAAGTTCTTGATTTCCTATAACGTCCTTCATGTTAAGAACATCATGTACAATATTTTATGCATCAGTTAAATTATTCTTATTTTGTTCTAGCAGATGTTTAGCTGAGTGCTATGTGAACAGTAAAATAATTTTGAAACTTAATCTTCTTAACTAATGAAGGAAAAGGGTAATTTTTAATCTCTGGACTGTTTTGTAGGATACAAAAAGATTTTGATCGTTAATAAGTGTTGCATTGTATTTTGAAATTAAATTCTTTTGTATGTTTTTGAAGGAAATAAAAATAAATAACTTGCTTTTACTTACTACTTTGTAAGTAAATAGGATTGAGCCACAACTGAGGAGAAATCTACACAAAATTATGAAAGCATTCAGGGGAGGTATTCCTTTGAGAGAAAAAAAATATTTTTTTCTTTAAAAAAGGAAGACGGTTTTGAATTCTCAGCAAGGAATCACCGTCTCAATTAAAAAATTGTTCTGAATAGGAACTTAAAAGCTTCTAGTTCATTTCATTTATGCTCTGGCCATTAGGAACTTAAATTAACAGATAGAAATTAAAGTGAGGGGAAATTAGTTTGAATTCTGTTTGGTAATATTAAAGAATAAAAGCAAAGTTGCTTCTCAAATACAGTGTTATATTTTTTATTTTCTATGTAATATTTGAATCTCTCATTAACAGTTATGTAATCAAAGAGTCAAAGACTTGGTGTTTGAACCAGTAAACCTGATTGACCAGATGGTTGTTTACACATACAGTGAGAGGGAGATTGTATTCATGAAACTCCTGGGAGTGAAAATGGCTGTGAACATTTTCAGTAGGGGTTGGTTTTTACCTGTATGAGGAGAATAAAGATATCTCTGTTTTCATTCTTCTCATATGATTCAGTGTCTGAAACAGATTGAGACACTTAAATTGAAACAGAGATTTTCAGGAGTCATTTTTTAATGATTATTCGCTATTTCAGGGAGACACCCATGTGCTTATGTTTGTAGTTCTCCTTAATAGTAAAACAATTATCAGTACTCTAAACTTATCAGCTTTTACTTCCACAGATCCTAATAGCTATGTTATTAAAGATGTTTAGAATCCTACATTTGGGGGCTTTCAAGTTCAAGCCCTCTTCTTGTCCATTCTGTCACTAGGGCTGCAGTGCACAGTGTACGGTTCATACCCAGTATAAACTTAGGGGGTGACTTTCATATTGTTGTCCATCTGAACAATGTCCCTTAACATGGGGAGGCGGGGAGGAGGGAACTAAATATGACAGCCTAAAGAGAGTTAACATTAAAATGGCCTATCTTTTGTAAAATTACTGAATTCTATGAAACTATTTAAAAATATATTCCTATATTTTGAAAATAAAGTATTTTAAGTTTTAAGACCTAAGTTGAAAATGAAACCAATCTGCATGATATAAAATTCTGGGTGTTTTGTTGTATTAGGCATCTAATACCAGACCATCTTATTATTAAAACTGCAAAGATCAATAACTGAATCTTTTTATAGTAAATACAAATTCACCACAGTGGAAGTATACATTCCTGAAAAGTGGTAAGAACAGAAGTTGGTATGTAATGGAGCATGAGGGGACTAGAGAAGTGGTTGCTATCATCGCTTGTTTTCTGTTAAGGGAGGACCAGGGGCAAATTGATAACCTAAGGGTGAAGATATAGGAAAGCAGTTTTAAGAGAAGCAAAGGAAATGAAGGTCCTCATATTCATCTTCAACAGCAAAGTTTATTATTAGGGGTCACATAGGATGCAAGAAAAATATCACCACTGGTTGTCTCTTTTACAAACCCAAGTATACGTTTTGGTCCCTGTGCTCTGGGACCTAAGTCATGAACAGTGAGGTAAACACAGTTCCTCATATTATTCTGTTTTCCTTATTTTTTAAAAAATCAGTGGCTGTGTCATTTTTGAGTTGGCATTTTTTACAGACAAGGTACACACATTTCCTTTTGCTTATGGTCTCACTACTGATTTCATAGGGAATAAAATAGTAGTTACTTGCATGCTCTTTACTTGGCAATATATTGCTACCAGCATCACAGATAAAAATAAATGTGTTCAAGAAGAAAATTTTGCCCTGCATCCTTACTTAAATAATAGCCCCATCGTGAGAATCTGATAAGCTTTTTCAAAGAAAGAGCTTATATATTTTGTACTAAGTAAAAATAAAATGTGTTTAGATTTTTGCCCTTCTCATGTTCAGCACTTATACTTTTATGTTTATTTGGGGAAATGTGACTTCAACTTCAATTTGAAATGTGTTTTAAATTTATAATTAAGTTTCTTTTTTAAATGCCTGAATAATAGAGTAAAAAAAGAATATCCAGATGTTTAATTAAATTCCAAAAAGTGTTTATATGTATCACAACTTCTCTTTGAGGACCTGGGTTAGTAATAAGACCTTATAATTGTTTGGTTCTTTACAGTTTACAATAAGCTTTGTAGAGTAATTCGTATAAAGTTAGTGATAATAATAATGTTCTCAGTTCTTGGATCTGCTGAAAGGATGACAACATGCTCCTAAACACCAATTAATAGAAGGTTCTTTTGAATTCAGAACGTCAACATTCCATTACTTTTTTGTTCAGGAGTGAGCAGTGGAGAGTTTTCTCCATCTCTCAGATTCAGATCATGTATTATTAGATTTTACAAATTGCCATGAAGAAATGGTGGCAGTAAAACCAAATTTGAAACTGGAGCTATGTGTTATATCTTTCATAGTGCCTTGTACCAAGTATTTTTCAACATATATGCTCTGTATTTGATCTGATCATCTTTTTTTCTCTTTCTATAATTTCTTCTGAAAGCTTGTGTGCGTATATGTTTGCGCACAAATGGGTACTATATGCAAATGGTGTGTTCTTGCGGCATTTGAGGATATAGTGCAGTAGACTAAGTGAAATTCTTAAAAGAATGGGCATAAGTTATTGACCCTCTTGTGAAGGGGAAGTTTCATGGTGTTGATACTAAACATTTGATTTTCAAATGAGCCATAGCATGCTAATGACACCACAAGATCTACAAACACTTTTGACACATACTGTAAAGGACTAGGAAATATTTGTGTTCAAAGGGCTGAGCTAGGAACCGTATGCTAGTTTCTGAGGATTTCTGTGAGCCTTTTCATCTTGCCCTTGGCTGACTCAATTCTGCAGCGAAGGAGGTGTGTGGTAGTGTCTTTGGAGACTCAGTCTCCACTGTTAAAATAGTCTCTACTGGCTTAACGTGTGAATGAACTCATGCATTCCAAAAGCAAAGATGCAAAAAGAAACATATAAACATTTTTTTTTCTCTTCACTTGCTTATAATGGGGTTTATTGTTAGTGAGGAGAATTTTTAAAGAAATCTTCACTTTTGAAATGGAATAGAATAAATAGAACTTTATCGCACCTGGGAATGAATGTTCTTTGAATGCATTTCAAATGTGTTTTGCATACGTTCAAGACTAATATGTTAGCTTTCAATTGGCAGAAATGTATTTCTGCTATGCCCTTTCTTGTCCAGTCAACCTAGCAATTCATTAATTGATATCTCAATTTACTGATCTGTCATAATTTATTAAAAACCTCCTGTGTACCAGGTTTACAAAACAGAATAATACTATCTAAGGATAAAAATTCTATTACATGATGCTCAGTTTCCTACCACCTAGGGATGCAATAAGAAACAGAAATAGTGCTTTCAAACATTGCATCTTTCCCTTATTGTGACAATGACAAAATGATAAACAGTCTACTTTGGTCCACACATGTGATTCATATTCAAAATATTTGCTTGGTCCCAAATTCATGGACAGATATGTTTCATGCAATTAAAATGTTCAAAAGTATCTCTTTAGCCTTGTCTTTTATTTTTCTGATCTATATGCTTTTCTGCACAATAAGCTGATAAATATTCTCGCCAGGTTTTTCATTAATTCTTTTTTGCTTTCCTTTTGTAGCTTTTGACTGACATCTATTCACTTCAAGGGTGATTTTCCTGTTGGCAAGAGGCAGAAGAGACACACCAAGCCTCACCTTCAGGAACAAGCAATTTAAGTACTATAATGAGATGGGTCTTTTCAGAGTCTATAATTGGTGACAAGGTATGGCAGCTTCATATCAGACAAAGATGTACAACACACAGCTTATTAATGAGGATGGAACGTCATACTCCAAAAAGCTTCCTGTGACTCTGAGATGGGAAAATATAGCAGATAGCGTAGGCTGTTACTAAGTCCAATATCTCGAATTTGCATCATAAAACCTTTATGTAAGCCAATTCAAGCTAATCCAGGATGGGATGTTTTTCCCCTTTAGAATTCACTAGGGTAGCCAGCAATCCATCACTTTGGATCCCAGCCCTCACAGACAACAGCAGTAATCATCTAAACTTGCAGATATGTTCAATTTAATTGGGTTAGTTTAGTAACCTTCCTTGTATTAGAGCCAACTTGCAAAGAGATGTAATATTTTCGCAGTTATGAAGACATAGCAGCTGGCCATAGTAAGATTTGATTGTGGATCAAGAAATCAGATTTTCATCAAGTTAAGAACTCTTCATGGAAATATATATGGAATAAATAATAAAGTAAAATGATTAACAAGGAAACCTACAAAGATACTGGCAAGGCATACGAAAACTGCCTCACTGACAATGCTGAAATCTCTTACTCAGCTTACTCTGATGGTTTTTACTTATGTTTTTTGGGGGAAATATTGATTTTAAATAAAACCAAACTATTAAAAAGTGAATATTGAAACAATGCATGATTTTAATATTTAGAAGTTCTATGAAACTTCAAGATGTTCAAATTATGTTGTAAATATTAATTCATTAAGATTTATACAATTTTCTAAGAGCGGTAACAATGTTTTTTAAACATTATTAAACATTTAAAAGGTAAATAAGTGCAGTCAAATGCAATTTCAAGGAAAGTCAAGAAGAGAACTCAGGTGTTAGGTTCCTGGTGCTTTATTCTAACTGAGAAATGATACTTTTTTTGGTGAACAATAGAAAAGTAGTTAGAAAATAAATACCTCTTCTTAAATGTAACACTGGGGCCTCTTTTAATGAGGTAGGTGACTAAGATGCCAAAGAATAAAACACAATCCCCTCACCATCTGCAGCATACTAACAAATTTCCAAATTACCAAAAAAAAAAATAATAATAATAATAATAATAATAATAAGATTAAAATAAAACGGAATTAAAGGTAAAGGATTGTCTAACTTAAGATGTCCCTTTCTTGGTTATCAAGCATTCATTTGCAGAGAAAGCAGTCTTCATTTCAGCATGCACTGTTTACAGAGGGGTCTTTCTGTTTATAATTATCAACCTTTTATTCCATTAAGTTGTTGGATTTTCCCTTGATTGTCACTATATGGTTATGTTTCTAGGGAGTTCATGAATTTTTCAAGTAATTGAAATATCTCCTGAAGTCCAAATTTGGCCTTCTTTGATTATAAGCTAGAAATCACAGCTCAATAAAATTTTTAGAAGCATTTAAAATTATAATTGTACATTGATGAAAATGTCCAGGATCACATTTTAAACTAGACTGATTGCATGGGTATTATTACTAATGCATCACATATGACAAGTTATGAGAAGCTAGAAGCATTTCCTTCTGGGCATCAGGACTAGGGGAAAAAGAGTCTCAGGGGTCAGAGACTGGCTTCTCTTGTTTGGTCAGGAGCAGGTCAAGGCTAATAAATTAGAACTACAGAGTCTAGGGAAGATGGAAAGGCCTGTATTGTTTCACTCCCTCCAACCAAACTTTCTTCTTTCCCTCAGCCATGTGATATATGAACTAGTTCATTCCCTGCTTGATTCAGCATTTACAAAGTTAGGAAATAAAAGGGAGGGAGGTGACTCATTTGGTTTATTAAGACCATCCAATATCTTCGGTGATATATTTCAAATAATTGCTATAGGATGTAATCTGACATAGACATTTCTGATTTAGTGAGTCCACTTGGGTATTACATTTATATTTCATGGGTCTATTGTACTTGTTTCCCATTTTCTTTTCTAAGTAGGTGAATATACAACTGAGTTTTAAAGACTCAAGTTTAAATTCTTGGGTCCCACTTTATTACTCCGTTCTCCCCAGAAACAACCTTGGATGCAACCAAAGATGCAGCAGCAAAGTACGTTGAGTAGCGTGCGGGCTTGGATATTAGACCAGTCCTGAGAGAGAGCACAGGTAAGCTGCCCAGCTCAGCTCCTGCTTAGTATGAGAACCATAGACAGCTCTGCCTATCTGAGCATTTATAAGCAAAATGTTTCTCATTTATAAGCAAAACTAATCATGTCCACTTTGTAGGACTGATTTAGTGTTTAGAACTAATATATGTAAAGTGTCTATCTTGGGAACTAGCGTTTAGTAGATGCACAGTAGATATTCCTGATGTTATTATTTCTACTATTATTGTATGAGGGAGAAGCTCTCTGGGCTGGTTAAGGACTTGTGTGGGATCATGTGATGGATGTCTTTTCTTTTTCAAATATCTTGCTATTGTGACAAACTATGTTTATGCCTTTTCTCCAAGTGATTCATTCACATCTTGCCAGGCCACCTGCTTTAACCTCACCCCTCTTTCACTTTCACTAAGTGTTCAGTAATAAAAATAAGATGACAATTTGCCACTTGCAAATGTGGTGACTCAGCTCTCAGCATTGTTTGTGAAGTCACTTGCCATTCTCTCATTTTATGCAGTACAATGTTGGGCGTGATGATGTTAGGCAATATAAACTGTTTATTTTTTTCGTATCCAGAAACTTAAAAAAAAGAAATTATTTTTTAACGTGTCTTATCTTGTCTTTGAAATAATATTTTGTTTATAAGAAAATAAAAGAGGAATTATACAAGTATCTCTAAATTATTAATATCAAAATTGAAACATATTTTTGGTTAATAAATATGCAAGTATCTATTGACCCAGTACTATTGTAGATGTCAGTGTTATAACAGGTATAACAACAATATTACTTCAGTAATGAGACATAATAGAAATATGAGGAATTTGAATATAAGAAGAAGGTATTTTTAAGAATCTAGTATTAAGGGAAAGAAAGGGCTAAGAAACTAACCAAGAATGTCATAAATGATTGTTTTCAGTTAGAGGAAAATCTCTTATAAAATATGCCCTTTAAAATGAATGAAGACATATTTTATCCTGTCATTTATTCTGACAGGTGTCATTTTCCCAGGGCAAATGTTTGAATATCTTAGTTACTTTTAGAAAGTAACAGCTGCTAGTGTTTTCTGAATTTTGAAACTGGTGACCACAGTCCATCAGGTGTTGAGTTGAGCTGAGACTTCTTTCATAATTGTTGGTGATTTTTATTTTTTCTGCTCCTCTAAATGGCCATTTTTTGCAGAGAGTCAAATATCACAGTATCGCTGGCTGAAAATAATTTAAAACCGGAGTTGTTAAAACCTACCTATCTATGGCGATATCCTACTTGTTCAACTTTCAAGAGAAAAAGAAAACTTTTAAGTTCTATCAAACATTTAAATCTTAACTGTTGTCATGTTTTTCACATTTCAGGGAACTTATTTTCTCTGAGTAGTTCTCCAGGCTTTACATCTGTACTCCTGAAGAAATTGTTTTAGCTCTTTGATCCTCCTATGTTGTATAACTTATTTAAGAAACTCCTGGGTTTTGTTTCCAGAAATCTGGAGAAGTCTACTTTTTATCTATGAGAAGATGAAAAAAAATATTATAAATTGTTCACTTTGCTTCCCAGTTTATTCCTTCTTCAAGTTAATATTGTCTTCTCCCTGTGCATTTTTCTCTTGTGAGTTATATGGTAGGTAACAAAGAAAACGATGTTCTGTTCTGCTTCTCATTCTCTAAAAGGGTTTAAACATTGCTGACCATGAAAGAGGTAGCAGGTAGACTTCCAGAGAAAGAGAAGAGAGTAGCTGACAGCTCTTTGGTGGCAATAGCAAGCAAATGTGTTGTCTTGATTTATAAAGGGTTTTAATGTCATCAATAGTAATTCAGCAAAGACAGAGTTGTAAAATGCAGCTCAAAATGTAGCAAATTGCATCATTGTTAGTGCTTTAGAATTTTAAAATATCTGCAGCAGATGGTAGAGTGTTAGGAGCAATGTCTTGCTTTAGTGTCTGGGAAAAGTTGATGTCATCATAAACCCTAGCATGATTGTGGCTTCGTTAGCCTGCTCAAAAAAGTTATTTTCCCTCAAATGATAATTTGCTTTTCAAAATATTTAATAGAGTATCAAGCAGTCAGGACTTCTAAGAGAAATGGTCCACTTTTCAAAGATATAAAAAAATAATATATAGTATCCTTAGAAATGGAGAAGTGTTTTGAAACAACTTAATAGAGGTCCTTTTCCTTTGACAGAAAGTTCTTTGTGATATATTGTCCAGACTAGTTTTAAATAAGGAAGATGAATAAGGAAACTATTTCTATTTAAAAAAAAATCAGTAATGTTCAAACTCATCAAATTTTAGTTTCAGAAGCTTCCTTAAATATTAACTACTCTTACCCATTATTTACAAATGGTGGAACTGAACCCCTCAGGATTTACCCGAGAACATACATCTGGGATTCGGCTACGGGAATTGCTTCTTCTCCTTCAACATAGTTTTTTGTTTTACATTTTTCTAATGCACTAAACGGAAAAAGAAATTAATAAAATAATTGATATTTGTGACCAGTACAAAAACTTCCTAAATTGAAATCGTAAATTTTCTGTGTAATAATTCTAGCTATTAATCTGCTGGAACCTGAAAATACTGGTTCATACCCAATACTGGGTTGCCTTACTTTTGAGAATCACGCAAAAATAAAAATAAAGAATATAATAAAATGACATTTTATTTGTTTAGAAGGACCAAATATGACCAAAAAACACTTCAAAATATAAAATATTTCACCAGGAAATACTATGCACAAATGTATAAATCTTGGTGGCTATTAGGAGAGGCTTTGAAGGCAGTCTACCTGGGTTGGAATCTCAGCTCTGCCACTTAGTGCTGTGTGAGTTAAGCATGTTACTTAGCCCCTCTGTGCCATTGTTTTCTCATCTGTCAAATGAAGCTACTCATTTAAAATTCTTTTTGTGAGGATTAAATGGGATAATGTAAAACACTTTAGTCTCTGAGAAACAGCAAGCTTAGGACAAATTCAACCACTTATTATTATTATATTAAATTTCATGCCTTATAAACTCATTCCAGGAAGACAGCACGGCAGTGGCTAAGATGAGCAGGAATGCATAGGGTATTATGGGGAAAACTAAATTGTGCCAATGCAATTTACTAGAGAGGGGTTCCAAAAATCATTGTCTACTTTATCTGTCATATGGAAGTATCCTAAAAGCAGACAGAATTGACTGTCTTGACTGTCTATAGTTTCCTTTTTAACTTGTGTTCCAATGTTTTGTACTTTAGTTTAATTTTCTTTATCTGGAGATTCATATATATTTATATGCATATATATATATAAAATGCTTTTTTTTTCTTCTTTTTAAAATTAAGTATTCTGGGAAGACTATGATTCCAGTGGAGGCTACTGGAAAATACATTTGAATAAGAATAAAATAAGGACATTCACCTTACTGGCTTTTCTGTCTTGTGCTCAGCCTCCCTTGATAATACTCAAGAGAGAAAAGATAAACTTGTGTTAGAAGAGCATTTGTATTCTGCCCGATAGCATCACAAAAGTGTAAGGTAGCGTCGACTTCAGTTGTAGCTCACAATTCAGCTTGACTCCTGGTACCAAGGGACCAGCTGAGCACCTTCACTAACTAGTTGGTACCCCCCACTCCCATCCCACACCAATCTTTTCCTTCCTAAAGGCCATTCACCCTGTGTGGTTCTCCTGCTCATAGAAAAAGAAGGGGAGAAAGTAAACATTTAAAACAAAGGCAGAACATGTTGCTAGGCATGCTAGAGTTGTATTTCCAGAGATCTTTTATTCTGAGCCTTAATACTTAACTTGTTGCCTTAGTCACCAGTCTGTAAAGATTCTTTGCTTTTGATATAACATTTTGACCTGTATCTTACACTGTCTTTAGTTACATGTAAAGTTAGTTGTCAGGATTTAGCATTCCTTAGTCCTTACCCAGTGCTTGTTACTTTCCAATCAAGGACAAAGTCATTGATGCTGCTGGCTGATGTCCCTGCGTGTACCTGTCACCACTGACATTCACCTTTCTGATTGTCACTCTTGAAGAACAATATATCATTTTTGAGGGTCCTCTCTTTTCAAAGATTTAGCCCTCAATGTATATGAAAAACAGCCAGTCTTTCTCCACTATCTTCTTCATCTATCATTTTAGCCCAGCTCTCTACCACAAGATACAAAAGAAATCTGTTAGACCATGACTCATTTTCACATGGGTTCACATATCAACTTAGAATTAAAAAAAAAAAAAATAAATTGAGAAATTCAACCAAATAAGAGGCAGTGAAAATATGGTTCCTCTATACACTAAGTATAATTTTGTCACCCAAATCATTAGACATGCCATTTCCTATGCCAGAGAAAAATGCCGAGGACAGAGCTTTTTCTCTTTTTGCATCTATTGTTGATGTTCAGATGCTCCGCTATCCTGGGGAATGCCTTTAATTCATTCCAGTTCTGTGTATAAAAAAAATAGGGTCTTTTTGTCATCTTCTCTATAATGCAAATATAGATGAGCACATGGGATTGTCAATTTCTACACTTTTCTTTGTTGATGCACAGTAAATATTACTTATATGTTTTCCTTTGGAACTAATACATCACAAGAATGAAGTATATGTGAAATATAGGCAGTCTTTGATATGTAAATATTATTTTCCTGTTTTGGAAGACTGGTAAGATAGCAAAATTCTTATGACACAAAAGTATGTGTTAATGGAATGATCATTGCCAAATTAGTACCCTACCCTCTACTCTTGGCATTTAGTTCCTATTTATTATGTCTTTATTGACCACTTTCAACTGTCTGTCAAAAGACAGTGAAAATCAAAGGCAGGACAAATGTACTGCTACATGAACCTGAATCTTGTAAAAGAGGCTAGGTTTTATTAAATCAGTAGACCTTGGAGTAATTCCCCATTGTCTTCCTTCATACAAACTGAGTTCTGTTTTTGTTTTTTTGTTTTTTCCTGGCACCTACACAAACCCTCATCTCCTGAGAAGAATTCTAATTAGAGTATCCACGTGTCTTGTATTACTCTCTTAACTATCATTAATCTAAGATGAGCTTTTGACTTGCTTATTCAATAGAAGAGAATGACATCTGTCTTAGGCTTTAAGAGGAATGGCATTTTCTCTTTCATGTATTCTCACTTTCTTCATTTGGAATTCAATAAATAATTCTCAAATACCTCTGGAAACCTTTGTTGATTATAAGGGGACCAGACTTTGGGTGAGACCTAGGATAAAGAAGGCAGGCTGAGAGAAAAAAAAATTAAAATTAAATCAATAAGCTCTTGATAGTGTGTGATTAAGCACCTGTTATATGGTATCCAGAGTACCTTCTAGCTACAGTTATGTGTGCTAATTTATTTCCTTGCAGTTAATACATTTTTGAGTTGAGAATTTCAGGTATTTCAATCAAAAGCACTATAAGGTCATACATTGAAAGTTATACAGAAGAATTGTTGGATTCATAAGCAAAAATACAGGTAAATCAGCACATGGAAAAATTAGACCAGTTACCAATGACAAAGGAGAACGTTTCCAAGGACAAGGATATTTTATATACTCCAAAAGAGAATATTTGGATATCAGAAAATCAAGAGAAGCTTTGAGGAAACGTGATCACTAGAATATTTTTTTTTCAAATACATCTCTCTTTATGATAAGGCGGTGTCAGGAAAATATAAAGCTGTTCCATCTGCCCTCAGATAACTTTATTGGAAAAAATTTTGCCTCCTTCCGAAGAACTCCTGTTTAATTCTCAAATTAGTACACAGTATCAATTAATATTAATGTATTGATATTTGAATAGATAAAAATGATTTTCAAATATGTGGTTTTAGTTTTTCAATGTAAATTTCCAAAACATGAATTATTTTAAATGAATTCACTTTTACTTGATTTTTCAGCAACAATTAATATCATATACAAAGGATGTTTTGCACATACTCAATCATAATTTACTATGTCCAGTTTCAGATAGCAATGAAATTGTAAATGAAATCACTAACTATTTCTACTTTAGAATAAGTAAAGCACTATCATGCCATAGATTTAAATGAGGACCCAAATCACATATTTCACAATAGGACATGATTCTAATGTCATAGCAGATATAATATGGTTAGCTTACAAAATGATTCAAATTTGGGCCAAGAATTTGTATTTAAACAGGACTTCCTTCTTTGAGTCCAGGCTTTCTTTCAAACATTATTTTCTCTTATCATAATAATCAATCATAAACATTTTTAAGTAACCAACATTTGCTAGGCACTAGAGAGTCAAGGAAATATGGGTCATGATCCCTTCCCTCAAAAAGATATTTCTGGTCTTATAGATGAAACGCGATATATTATTAAAGTAGAATAGAGTGAAGGTTCAAAGCAGTGCTGAAGTTAGCAAGCACTGTGGGTGCTGAGAGGAGAGTGTGGTACCTATGCACCAGGCTGAGCACTCCCTAGACACCAGAGAGATTGGAATCCACCTGCATTCTTGAACTTGTCATTCAAAGTGTGTTTATGGATCACAGGCACCAACATCATCTAGGATCTAGTTAGAAAGGCAGACTCTCAGGCCCTGCCCGGGATCTACTGAATCACAATCTCCATTAACAAAAATCCCCAGGTGATTTGCATGTACAGTGAAGTTTGAGAAACACCACATGTAGAGGATAAAAGAAAGAAAGATTTTGCTCCTCCTTTATTCAAAATTTTCCCCGCATTGACTGTCTTTAAGGGTTTAATGCCAGCCTTCATGTATGCACTGATTTCTTATTTACTTTTCAAGCAATATTTAAAGGAATATTAATGTTCCATGTGCAGGATGACTGTTTGCAAAATGGGCACTCCACAATCTCATTCCAAGATATAACCTCATGGGTTCTGTCTTCATCACCTCTAATTTGCCTGCAAGTAGGTAGGGAAAAGAAGAAAGAGCTCTGGACAGGAGCCCTGGTTTTGCATCTCAGTTTGGGCTCTACATTGCAGTATGATCTCAATCGCACAATCATTTCATGTAATAGTTTTTTATCTATAAAAGGACACTGAATGATCACTAAGTCTTCTTTCAGCTCTGAAACTTAATAATTCAATTTCAGATTATCATACATTGGAAGATAAAATGAACGAGACTAACACTACTTAGTCTTCCACACAATTTTTCAGAGAAAAGATTGTTGAAGAATTGGTATTATGTGTGGAGTATGCATAAAAGCAGATTGTTGTTGGGTTAAAAACAAGCAAATGCTGAGATTATTCAGTGTCATGTTGTTATTTAAAGGAATTTTTTGCTTTCAAACACAAACCAGATTTTTTTTTTATCTTCAACAGCCAACTTTGAAATACTGTACATATTTCTTGTATAAGCTAACCATCATTTGTTATGACTCATAAATAAATGAAAATACTAGTGAACTTGACCTTGCCCTATATGCTTATTTTCTTATTCACTTCTTTGACATAATTTCCTCAAATTTTCTTTTAATATTTAGAGTTGTTTTATTTTGAACACTGGTAGCTTCTTATTAAATACATTGCCTTCAAAAATATATAAAATAAATGATTATCGAGTGTCTCTTAGCGGCAAGGTAAGGCTAATCTTCATGTGACATTCAAAGAAATAAAACAAGTACACAGTGTTAACATTTTTGAGTAACAGAATAGTGTAATTAAGGTTATAAATTCAGACATTATTGATTGAGGAAACACTTGACCACCTATCAGGCACTATGTACAGCAGGTATGAGAGCATGCATGACCTCATTTAATCCTCATGACAATGCTACGTAGATATTATTATGTCTGTTTAACAGGAAATACCTGAGGTTTAGGGAATTAAGTTACTTACCAAAGACTGCTCAGCTTCTAATTCAAGGCCCAGTACATCATATTCATGCCACATTAGAAAATCTTTTCTGAACTTAAAAGATGTATTGAAATAAGAAAATACTGCAGTATTTAAAAAAGGAAGAAGGAGGAGGAGGAGGAGGAGAAGAAAAAGTTACTGTAATAGTCCAGCAAACAGGCAATAAAAGCTGGAACCATGGTATTATGGGTTGAACTGTGCTCCCCCCGAAAAGATGTATTAAAGTCCTAACTCCTAGTACCTCAGAATGTGACATTATTTGGAAATAGGGTCATTGCAAATATAATTAATTAAAATGAAGTTTTCTTGGAGTAGGGTGGGCTGTTAATCTAATGCAAGTGATGTCCTTGTAAGAAAATGGTCATGTGATCAGAGACACAGAGAACACCATGCACAACAAAGGAAGAGATTGATGTATCTACACACCAAGGAATGCTAAAGATTGTCAGCGAACCACTGGAACTACAAAGAGTCAAAGAAGGACTCCCCTACATGCTCTAAAGGGAGCATGACCCTGCAAACGCCTTGATTTTGGACTTCAAGCCTCCACAACTGTGAGATAATAAATTTCTGTTATTTTAAGCCACCAAGTTTTTTGTATTTTGCTACAGTCACCCTAGGACAACAATACACATGACAATAAAAAAAATGGACACAAGAATAGAGAGAAAGGCATCTAAACTACACTGAAAAAGAAAAAAAAAATTGATGGAATCATATGCGGGCAATCAATAACTATGCAAAGGTGAGCCAAAAAAATTTCAGAAGTTTTGAACTTGGGAGACCACAGAATATAGTGCTATCTTTAAAAACTAGGAGTTAAGAGACTTTTGTGTTTGGGTGAAGAGTAGAAATAGAGAAAGGGTCTGTGAATAACCACAGAACACATCTTAAGGAAAGAGAATAATTCATAAAACAGTTCAGAAGACAGAGAAGTTGTAATCAAAGAAGACTGGAATTTTTGTTAAAAATATGTAAGATCACAGTGATAAAAATGATAATCTATTGATTGCTTTTGTGTTTAAGGTACTGCACAGACACTATTACCCATCCTCACAGCAATGCTGTAAGATGGAGTAACTCCACCAGATCCACCTCCTTCTTCAAAGAAAGAGTTGAAGCTAGAAAGTGGATACTTAGTCGGTGGTGTTTCCTAGTCCCTTGTACAGGTGGGTATGATTTTTTTATGGTATCGCCTTGTTTTAATTGACAGAATATGAGCAGAATAATGTGTACAACTTATAGGCTGAGCATTGAAGAAGCAGGTATACTTCCTTCACACCTTCTTTCTTGTTTTGCTAGCTGGATGCAGGCAGACTACAAGACTCTAGAGCTGGGGTTGGCAAACTAAGGTCCATAGACCTTGCTGCCTATTTTGTAAAGGATTTTAGGGGAACAAAGCCACACCCATTCATTTACATATTGCCTAGGGCCACTTTGTGCTTCAACAGCAGAGTTGAGTTGCCACTGAGACCTTATGACTTGCAAAGCCTAAAGTATTTTCTGTCTGGCCCTTTACAGAAAAAGTTTACCAATCCCTGCTTTACAAGTTCGCAAAGTCAAGATCTGGAAGCAGCCTGGGTCCCCAGAGTACTGAGAGGAGAGCTACCACCAAACTGAACCCAGATTTCCCAGACTATTACATAAGCAGGAGGAAACAACAACCAAAAAACAAACAAACAAACAAACAAACAAAAAACCCTGTTATATTTGATATGTTAAATTTCAGAGTTTATTTATAACAACAGTTTATCCTATCATTAGTATTGTATCCATTTACAAATGAAAAAAAGAAGTAAGTCAGAGATGGAGGTAAATCTAAGTCACTTAGCCAAGAATACATTAATAAGTGAAAAGAACAGGATTTGAATGTAGGTCTGGGTGACTCCAAAATCTGCCCTATATCTTTAAGAGCAGAATGATCTTTTTTGGCTGTTGAGTTCAGAGATGATCTTTATTGTCTTTTTCGCATTCTCATTTATTTATTTCTAATAGTTTCATTGAGGTATAATTCACATACCAATACATTTACTCTGTTAAATGGGTTCAGTGGGTTTTCATATATTCACAGAGTAGTACGACTATCACCATCATCTAATTTGAGAATATTGTCTGCGCTTCAAAAACATTCCATTAGCAGTGACTCCCTATTCCTTACTCCTCTTATCACCTGGGAACTATTATTCCTCAATTTTATTCAACAATGCTGAATCACCTCTTCTGGACATTTTATATAAATGCAATCATACTATGCATGGTCTTTTGTGACTGGCTTCTTAGTATAAAAGTTTTCAAGGTTCATCCATCGTGTAGCATATATCAATACTCATTCCTTTTTATTGATGAATAATAGTATTCCATTGTATGGCTATATCACATTTTGTTTATCTATTAATCAGTTGGGTTGTTTCTATTTTTTACCTAAAGAATAATGTTTCTATGAACACTTGTGTACAAGTTTTTGTGTAAACGTGTTTTTTTTTTTTTTTTTCATTTCTCTTGGGTACATACCCAAGAGCAGAACTGCTTAATCATAGGGTAACTCTATGGTTGACATTTTAAACAACTGCCAAACTGTTTTCTGAAGTGACTGCACTGTTTTATAATCCCGCCAGCAATGTATGAAGATTACAGTTTCTCCACATCCTTGTTAACACTCGTTTTGTGCTTCATTTTTATTTTAGCCATCCGTGTGGGTATATGAGGGTCTATCCTGGTTTTGATTTGCATTTCTCTAATGACTAAGGATGTTGATTAGCTTTGCATCTGCTTGTGGGCTATTTAAATATCTTCTTTAGAGAAATACCTACTCAAACTCATTGCCCATTTTAAATTTAGGTTATTCCTGTTTTCACCATTGAGTTCTAAGAGTTATTTACATATATTTTTTCTGAATTCTGTGGTTTTTTTTCACTTTTTGATGGTATCCTTTGAATCACAAATTTTTAAAATTTTGATAATGCTCAATTTATATGTGTGTGTGTATACACACACACACACACACACACACACACATAGTCACTGTGCTTTTGGTGTTATATTCAAGAAACCATTGTCTAATCCAAGGTCACGAAGATTTATAGCTATGCTTTCTTCTAATAGTTTTAACTCTTACTTTTAAGTCTCTTATCAATTTTGACTTATTTTTTGCATAAGGTGTGATGGAGGGCTCCAACTTCACACTTGCATGTGAGTGTCCAGTTGTCCCAGCACCATTTGTTGAAAAGATTTCATGCATTTTAAACTTTTAATTAATATGTATTAGTTCTATGATTGAAAACATTAAATGTCATAAAAATTATACCAAATGTTTTTCAAAATTAAATTTAAATATATGTAGGAGGATAATGGAATGTCACAGAAATTGAAGGCAGAAACCTGATTCAAGGAAAATAGGGAAGGCTAAGCTGTCATATGCAAAATGGAAATCAAAGAACTTAAAGAGAACAAACTTTTGGGAGAGTAATTTTAAATACTGGATTTGTTTCATTTAAGGAATAAGTGTATGAATAATGTGGAAATAAAAGCAGTGAACATGGATTATGTTTTCGAGAAATCTGGTGATGAGAAAGAATCAGTTCAAAGGAAAAGGAGAGATAGAAGGAAGATTCTTTCAGAACATATTTTTTGAAAAAATGAGACGTTTTAGTTTGGAAAAGTTTGAGGATGCAGGACAGGAAAAGGGGGATATTGATGAAAAAAGATGTGAGAGAAGGGGTGTCGAATAGAACACAGTCTTGGGAGTAGAGCTGTGGTTCATATTTGTTGAATGTAAGACAGCAAAAGAGTAGAAAGATTGAGTGATGGGTTGAGAAACGGAGACGGGCAGAAGAGAAGGTATGGGAAGAGTCAGGGAGGGAAGAAGGTATGCAATGAGAATGGATGGGTCAAAGGCAAAAGAGGACGAGTTCTTTAATAGATGAAGAGAATTTTCTTTCCCTGACAAGGTATTCTGGTGTGACCATTGAATCTAAGTTTATCAACTTGATGAACTGTTGCTTGCTGAATTCACCTGTATACAAGGGATAACAAATGGTAGTTTGTCCTAGATATGAATTTTGCTTATATATTCTGAGTTAATCAAAACAAACAAAAACATATGACTTCTCTGAAAAACAAAACAGCTAGCAACCCTGAGCCAGCATCAAGAAATAGCAACTTTCACTAAGGGGTTCAGGTTAGTTGACCTCTTTAGATAGAGAATCCACTTCACACTTTGCCTCAGTCCTTACCACTCCTCAGTCCTTACCACTCATTATTATGTGGGATAATAATAACGAATGAATGAGCATAGCATTAAAAGCATAGATTATATAAGCAGAGATGATTCTCTGCTTATTCATTTATTAACTGCTGAGGGTGCAAAAAAAATGTATACACATGACCTGTATTCATCTTTTGTTACCAGTATATACCGAGTATTACTCTTTTAATACAGTTTTTTCCTTTCTTAAAATGTGTATTCATTTTTTTGGCACCCTCTGTATTCAGATTCACAATGTTGATAAGGAGGAGTGACACATGTTTATTTAGTGAAATCTATAATATGGAAGGCAGGGTAAGGGAGAGTATTGCTAATAATAAGATCTGACTTCATTGTGCCTAGGAATTCGAAGGCATTTTACCCAAGAAGTGTAAGCCATGAATGGAAGTTGAGTGGGGAACAAAATAGATACAAAGATACTTTTTTAATTAGAACAGTTCCACCTTTTCCCACCTCTTCCCTATGATAATGAGCAAAGAATCAAATGTAGACAGTCCAAGATCCTCTAATTGCCAGCAGGCTAACTGGTACAAATGACTATGGCAGTTTCACATTTCTCAGAATCTAACAAGATAAGTACATTTTCATATAATATTAGTTTTGAGTGTTTGTTCCAAAGTAAGCCTGTTATAAGGTTATGGATAGTATCTTTTTAAGCAATGCAGATAATGAATGACCCTGATTGGTGTAAATTTACAATGATCATTATAAGACTTTTGTACAATTCTCTAAACTGCTCATCTGTGAACTTGAATAAATCATTAACACTTTCTCACTGTGTTTCAAATTTTCACTTCTGCAGTACTTGCAGTCTTCTTTCCCATCCAGTCATATGCCGGCCTTCTAGCCACTAGAAAAAATGGATTGGGACTTTCCGGCTTTTATTTATGTGATGTTTATGAAATTTAAAAAAAAAGTGTTTAATGCATTCACACATTTAAATCTGCTCAGGCACAATGGATGCTGCCTCCATCGTTTTCTTTGAGAAAAGTGCAGAAATGAGAAATGAGTCCTACTCCCCCTTCACCAATACTGTAGAAATAGTCGGGTAAACAGAATGGAATACTCAGGACATGGGGTAGAGACCCAGAAAGTTGTTAGATTTCTTTCCCTTTGCTTCGGCATCACATTGTCGCTTTTCTGGTGTTTTGTGGTCTAGCTCTAGTGTTTTGACTCTGCTCTGTGGGACCACCCACAAGTTGTCTGGTTTTGTCTTTTGATCCCGAATGTGTTCCTTTTTTTATAAACTTCCATATGATCAATTCGGGAGAAGTTAAAAAGAAAGGCAGTGGATGCCAGCAAACCTCATTTTCTGCGTAATTTAGAATCTATATAATATTGGCGCATGGGAACAGGTATTCTGTATTTGCACATTTCTTTTTAGTCACTTACCCCCATCAAGAATAGATAGACCTACATTTTCCAACTAAGCTCTCCAAAAACACATAAATAGCAAGCTGTTCCTTCACATGAATCTTTACAAAACAGTATCAATAACAACAAAGGGAAGAAGAAAACCACTTTAGTATTAAAGGAATTTTTTTACAGTTTTTACTCTAGTTGATTCTAAAGATAAATGTTAAAGAGAGAAATTTGAATACACACACGTACACAAACAAAAATTTGTTTACTGCCTTCCTCCACACCCACCAGTTCCCAGGATGGGGAGGGAGGAGGAAGACCATAAAACCACAGATTTAATCATGTTTGGTGCTTGCAGCAATTATTATTGTGGAACTCTCATCATTTCTGTTAATACTTTTCTGTTGTGGTGGTGTTTATTTTTACATGCACCCCAGAACATATAATTGGATATTTGAACATATTCCTGTTGTTATTGAGGTTGTTTTGGGGGATGAGTGATACAATGTCACCTAATTGCTACATTTTAAAATAGGGTTAGAGTTGTCTATCAAATTAAATCACTTAGATATCACTAAGATTTCAATCAGCTGGTGCTGAGGAGTATGATAAACAAGGAGGAATGGTTAGGCGTTTCTGAGAGGCCAGGTATAAAATTACAGCAAAATTTCACTTCAGAATGTGTTGAGAATTTAAGCATGAAAATAGCCTTAACCATGAGGTTTCCTTCTGAAATAAGTTGCTTTGTCACAGTTGCGTTCCAATATTGTAGAAATGAAAATTTCCAAACCTGCAAACTTCTTTCTCCCACCTTTCTTTCCTTGCTTCCTTTACTACCCCCTTTCTCTCTTCTTAATAACTTGGGTTTGTATCCACCTATCTTAGGTTGATGGAATCACTAGTTAATAGGGTATTAGTAAGTTAATGCAGTCTTTACCAATATTTTTAAAATAAAAGTTCAAACGTTTATGGAATTTTAAGAGAAATTTTAAAAGATTATGAAACAGCCCTCCTCTTATTTTTAGAGAGAGGTTAAATCTGAAATCTGGAAGCATTTGTCATCTTCCAAAAAACTGAATGAAAACTCTTTTTATTCCAATTTCGAATGGAATCTCAGTGTTCCTTATTGGAGGAACTGCCTTTGTGTCAATATATTCTAAATATTTTAAAGTGTTTTAACCACTGATTTTCTACTTGGAGATGTAAAATCACTATGCTGTTAGAGCAATAAAAAAGCATTTTATATCATTTAAATTATGAGAATTAGTTGCTGCTAAAGCCATTATTTACCATCAGCAGCTTCGCGCATTGAAAGGTCCTGCATTCTTGGTTCCCTTAGGCAATAAGAAACAGGCATCATTCTAAATTGACTTTTACAAGACTTTTACAAGTGCAAGAAATATACTGATCTAAAAATTAACTAAGAGGGAGACCAGCGCGTCTGCCCCTATAGGAAACGATTTTTGCATAGTAAGTGCTGATCTGCATAACCGTATGATCATCACAAGTGCTGATTATCAAACCTGAATCATCATTACTTAGCAAACTTCTATAAATACACATGGCACCATGTAATATATTCAGCTGTGCTAAATTAATGACAAAGTCCTCACCCCAAGGAGCTTGGGGGTCTAGAAACAAAGAGCGACACAAAAGACAAAAATGTAGAACACACATTGAGCTGGGAGAGATTTTCAATGAAATAAATTCAGTGAAGGATTTTTATGGTTTGTGGCAACCGAGTAATTAAGGATCCAGATAAAGTTTGCCTTTGGAATTGATCTCACGACAAGTTAAGGGCTGGCCTGTGAAAGAACTCCAATATTTTCATGTCTTGACTTCTCATGAATCTCAGGCATATATTTCTAACTACGTTTTTTTAAAAAGTATCTTCACATGAGTATATTTAAATACCATAAAATCAATGTATCCAAAACAGAACTCATCTCTTCTTCACGTTTTGTTTTGTTTATGATTTTTTCATATTCCTTAAATAAGTTTTGCCTTGGTTAAAGGCACAGTCTTCTCCCAGTGATTACTCAAGAAATTTCAGAAGAACCTTCTCACCAGTCTTCTCCCTCACCTGCCACGAAATCCTGTACATTATCAAATTGATGCCATATTCTCCATTTGCACATTTTTAGTTCTAATTTACATCTTCTTATTTTGTTTTAAACTATTATTGTTATCTTTAATCCATCTCCTCCCTAAAGTATCCCTAAAAGTCACTCTTCTAAAACACTTCATAGCCACATCTGGTCTGGGTCTTGATGGCTCTTATTATAAAGGCAAGAACCCAACTCACACCTCTTTTTCCATTCATACTTCCTACTTATCCCTACTCACCATACCTTAAAACTCTTACCTCATTTAAGCTTATTTGCATTGATTTATTTTATATGGCTTTATATCTTCTTTCTACCTCTCTGTCTTTTCAGACCTAGGAAAAAAATGTTTTTCTCTTATGAAACTTTCTCGAGTAGCCCAGGAGGAATAAATATTCTCCTGCATATATAACATGATAGACTTTGTTCTTGTCTAGTAGATTTTGGTTGGCTGCCTGCCCAACAATAATGCCCCCCTTATACCATTGAGAGCACCCAGATTTTTCCTTTCTCATTTGGTTGGCACTATAATGCCTGAAATTGTTTTATCTGTGTTTTCTACTGAGGAGAATCAAGCCTGTGGTTAAAGTCAACCTTGAGTAAGGCGAGATGAGAGATTCATTTTAGTGTTACATTTTGAGTTGTTTATCAAGCTGCTTCCCAACTCGGATTCATCTATAGACTAATCTGTCATGTGAATTAATTACCTTTCCTCTTTGCTTAAGCCAGTCAAAGTTGGGTTATGGGACACATGCATCCTGAAAAATCATATTTCTATCTGTTTGGATTTTCTAAAAACTATTTCCTTACAATGTTTTCTCCAGTAAAAACTATAAATTCTACAAGGACAGGGCATTGTCCTCGTATCTCCTGTGTCTCCTTATTATGCCTAACCTGGCATATTGGGTTATCAGTAATTTAAGCGGAGAAGATATGACCATGTGTCAAGAATGCTTCCACAAGAAATGCTTCAGGGATGAGAGACTGGACTATAGGATCTGAAGTGTTCCTTCTACCTTTCATCATTTTTTATGACTCTAGATTTTAAAGGCTCCAAGAATATTTCATGTTGCAAATTTCACTGTGATGATGAACACACACACACACGTTATAATTTCCTAGAGCACTTATAACAAAGTACCACCAACTGGGTGGGTTAAAATAACAGAACTTTATTATCTCACAATTCTGGAGGCTAGAAGTCCACAGTCAAAATGTCAGCAGGATCATGCTCCCTATGAAGGATCTAGGAAAGAATCTGTTTTATACCAGATCTCTTAGCTTCTGGTGGTTGGCTGTCAATGTCGGAGTTCCTTAGCTTGCAGCTGCATAATTTTATATGCCTTCTCACATGGCATTTTCCCTCTATCTTCACATGTTCTTCTTATTAGGACACCAGTCGTATTGGATTAGGAGCCGAACCTACTCCAGTAGGACCTCATTTTAACTTAGCTATTTACACTCTGCATCAGCCTAATTTCCATATATGGTCACATTTTGAGGTTGTGGGGGAGAGGAATTCAGCATATCTTATTTAGGGGGATACAATTCAATCCACAACAAATGCCAACAGCTAATGTTTTCTAGGAGGGAGTTTCATTAGGGCTCCTAGCTCTACAGAGGGGAATAGGATAATTCAGACTCTGAGGGAGAAATGGAAATGATTTAAGCGAAGCAAAGAAAGTACTGGTATTACCCATAAATCGAACTGACACCTAGTAACCAATGACCATTTTTTTAGTATATGTGCTGCCGAAGCGAGCACAGCAATGACCATTTTTTTAACAGATAATTTTTCCATGATTGGCATTTACATATGAAAGAAAAATAATCCCTATGGACACTAGCTCCATCAGGCTGAAAGTGATTCATGTTAACAACACAACCTTACTGGTGAGGAAATGCTTTTATTCATTTTTGCTTATGAATAAATTAGCTCTTTAAAAAATTCATGAAAGAAAAATATCATATTAAGTTGTTTTCACTTTTATGGAGATTATCTGTTTATCCAGATGAGGGCATTATGTAATTTTAATGAGTGAAATGTAATATATATTCTTTGGTTTCATAACAAGATTAAAATTGATTCCGAACATAATACAGATCTTCCCTGTTGAAAGGCAAACCCCAAGGCTTTTTCATCTTGATGGAGGTGTTGTCACATGCTTGGAGACATGGGTTCTTAGTTCAAATTCCACCTTCACCAACATAATTGTCATGTGATCTTGGACAAGTTACTCAACTTCTCCAAATCTCAGTTTCCTAAACTACAATCTCAAAAGATTGTTGTGATGATTGAATTAAGTGCATGCATGCAAAGCATGCACTTATTACCTGGCACATAGCACTTACTAAAATTTGGTCATCATCATTATTATAACAGGCTAGAAAAATGTCTCTTCAGAAAAGTTTGAAGCAGAAACAAAAGAGAGAAACTTAAAAATACAATAAAATATTAGGGAAATTATCAGTTTTCCAGGCTTCTTTTTGTAATTATTTTGTTATGTAATCACATGTAGGACTAGAATTCAGTTTTCTTCTGGGGGGAAAAAAGCATTTATCTTTTTAGCACCATAAAAAGAAGAACTCATTCAAGTTACTGTTCCTTTTTATCTCTGTGTCTGCCACCCAATGGTAAATGTAGACTTCTTTGTACACCTTAATTCAAAGGAGATAGGCACCAGCTAATTCAGAGAGAAACAATGTGCTTTGCACTATAGTAATCTGGATTGATTTTTTTACAGATGTAAGCAACCAGGTAATGACTAGTCTGCCATGAAGACAATGTTCTCTTATTGTGTTCCTCCTACATCCTGGCCACTTCTCATTTTTACTGAAGGCTCTTGTCATCTATTTGTCTGTCACATGTCATGTCCCTCAAAAATGTTTAAACTCTTTTCTTCTTTTGCTCAACATTTTCTATGACTGATCTATCCTCTTCCATGTTGTCAAATATCACCCAAGTACTGATAACCACCTAACTTTTGTAATGAGCCACTTGCCTTCTAGATTTTTTCCACCTGGTTATTAAAATCAATAGAATGTGAGCTACAGGGATTTATCTGTATTATTTACCACTATGTCCAGTGTTTACCAAAATTTTCTGTTTCCCAAGCACAGAGTAGGGATTCAGTAAAGATTGTTTGAACAAATAAAATGAAAATATATTGCACATGCACCATTGACCATTTTCCCTCCAACCTACTCTCTGCTCCAGACACCTAGGGAATATTTAGTTCTTTCCTTCCTTCACTTTCCACATCTAATAAAGTACTAATTCTGTCAATATCACCATCCCTTTGAAACATGTCATAATGGTCCACGTTATACTTTTGCTCAGAATACCATAATCTTATGCCTCCATTACTGCATTCTCCCCTATCTGTTCTTCCTACTATATCCATTTTTGCATTGAATAACCAGAATGCACAGGAGTGAAATCCAAACTCCCCTTTGTTATGTTGCATATCCCCTTGAGAAATTTTCCAGTTTCATCTCTCAACACTCCCCGTTTTCCACTCCTTTTTCTAATCATGCTAAATGACTCCCCATGCTATGCTTACTTTGCCCTTCAGTACACTGAACATACCGTGCCCTTGTCTCAGAAGGCTCCTCCTGCCAACTACTTGTTTAACTAATTCTTTCTCTGCCCTTGATCTGAGTTAAGACATCACCTCCTTTGGGAAACTCACCCTGATTTCCTTCAGCCAAGAAAAGTGTAGCTGCTGCCCCCTTCACCAGAACCCAGAGCATGGAGTTCTGATGTCACTTAGCATTTAATCCCCAGTATGGCCATGGCTTCTCTCCCCAGGCGATGCTATAGGCGTATTGCGTGCCAGAACTGTGTTTTATTCATTGATATGTTTCCGGCACCTAGGACATTCTTTGGCAAATAATCAACACTTAATAAATATTTGCTGAAGGAGTGTTATGTAGACATAGTGCAAAGTAGCCTTTGGCCAAAGCAACGATTACAATATTAGCAAATCTGTGCCTTTTTAAAATTTTCGTTCAGAACAGTTCACTTTGATTTATCTTGAACTGTTATGCAAGCTGTAACTAAAAACGACTGCGCTTGACACTGACTATAAAAATACCACTGTGCAGACTGTGTTTTTGAAAACCAGTATTGAAGCTCAAATCATTTATAGTGGTGTCCATATTAAATGCTCGCTACCTACGTACGTTCACTAAGTGTTGAAAGATTTTTTTACATCTTTCCTACAGATTTTTCCTCCAGCTGCTACCATAAAGCTTCCCTTACTTGGTTCACACTTGCTAAATGCAAACAAATCAGACTATGTCACAGAAGCCACCTGACACCAGGAGTAAGCAAGCAGTAGTCCTATGTCTCATCCATCGACTCACCCAGCACAAGCTGCTGTGAATCTCACCTGGTGTTTGTAGGTATGTGTGGAGGTTGGTCTGACCCTTGGAGCGCTGCCTACATTTCCTATACTTCAGAAAGCTTCAGATTTGGAGGTGTTAGGGTAAAATAGTGCATGCCTAATCATTGTCTCTTCCCTGTACATGTATGGAATGTATTTTGAATTCCTAATGCTTCTTCATACTTGAGGTTAATTATTAAATCAGCTACAATCAGACTTTCCTCTCAGGTGCAATTGTTTTACTCTTAGTCCAAAAACCTCTTACAGTATTACAGTGGACCAAATGCCAAGTGTAAGTTATTGAATTTGAAAATTCTTATATGTCCTCAAAGAATTATTACGGATCTTTATGATGTCCCCATTATCACATTTTACGTATTTCGTTCACCATCAAAAATACCAACAGAATTGTATTTAAAGTACTCCCCGCAAAGCAGCGTGACTAACAGTACAGATAGGACCAGAGATGGAAAAGCCTAGCGTTAAGGGCTGAATTGTGTATCCCCCAAATTCATATATACAAGTGGGTTACACAATGTGACTATATTTGGAGGTAAAATCTTTAAAGAAATACTGAAGTTTACATGCAGTTATAAGGGTGGGGGCCTAATCAAATAGGACTGGTGTCTTTATAAGAAAAGGGACACTGGGGATACACACACCCCGAGAAAAGGCCACGTGAAGGCAGCTAGATGGCAGCCATCTGCAAACCAAGCAGAGAGGCCTGAGAAGAAACCGAATAAGCAGTGACCTTGGTGTTGGGCTTCACACACGAGCCAGCCTCCGGAATGGGGAGACAATCAATTTCTGTTGTTCAAGCCGCTTAGTCTGTGGTATTTTGTTATGGCAGCCCTAGCAGATCTGGGTTTTAAAACCCACCTCGGTTTTAGTTCTGGTTTTAACACTTACAACTTCATACTGAGAGGGGAAGATATCTATTTCCTGAATTTTATTGACTCATTTCTGAACAGAGGGCAACTAGAAATGCCACCTTTATGGGGTCATTGTGAGATAAGTTACAAATTATGGTGATGGTGCTTTGTAACTTGGTAAAGTGTTATAGAATTAGTTTTAGTTCTCTTTATCAAATGATATTTGCTAAATAAGAATTTGTATTTTTTTCTTTAAATTCAAAGTATTTTTGAGTCTTTTTTTTTTGTAATATCAAATTTTAATTTTATTTTGGGACAATGGTCCGAAGAGAGAAAAGAGCCTGTATGTTGAAATATCACAAAACATATCCCCACTTGACCAACTACTACCCTTGAGTCCTATAGCAAGTTCCTTCTCAGAGTCTCCGTTTTTTCCTCCATAAAATGGGTCTGAAAACAACTAGAGCACATGGGACTGTAAATGAGAATACGAAGTCCCTGGCACATGTCTGCATCTAATCAAGTCTGTGCTGATAGAATGAGTGTGTCTCCCACAATATCTAAGTTCCACTTTGCCCGGCATGTGGGAAACTCGAAACTCTATCCAAACATTTTTGTCTTGCTTTCCTTTATTTCCTGGAGAAAAAATAATACCAATAACACAAAAGCTAAGAATTAGTGAGAGCCCACCATGTGTGAGGCACTATAATAAATGCTTCAACTGAATTAATTTATTTAATCTTTACAAGTCTCCCATTATTATACTCATTGTACACAGAAGAAAACTGAGGCCCAGAGTAGGGTTGCCAGGTTGAGAATGGCCAAATGTGGCATGGCATATACTTATACTAAAAATATTTATTGTTTATTTAAAATTCACATTTTGTCTGGAAATGCAGCCCAGAGAGGCTAAGTAACTGGCCTAAAATTACACAGAAGCTAGGCTTTAAACCCTTGCACATGACCCACAGAGCCCCACATCTTATCCTCAGTGGATTACTGATTACATATAATTTTAAAGAGAGACAATTAGGGTAAGAGAGAAGAAATTAAGCTGAGAATTATTCTAGCTAATAATTGGAATATCTTCAAAGATTGGGCTGATTGTAAACAAGGTCAAGGCAAAGCCTTCAGGAAAGTTCAGGGCTCTGAACTGAGAACTTAGAGCTCTCATTAGTTGGGCAATCTGCTTTGACATGAGGAGCAGAACAAAGTTTAAAAGCAAGGTTTCTTTTTTCAGAGTTGTTAAAAATCTCTCTCTCTCTCTCTCTCTCTCTCTCTCTCGCACTGGAAAACATTTCCTGAATTGGAAATAATGCTACAGCTGAAATAGCTGCAAGCAAGTTAGAAAATGGCTATTAAGTGTGCGTCTTTGTAGAAGATGGGTGCCGTATGATCACTTTGCCAGCAAGTTGTAACGAATTGAAGCTTTGAAGCTGGAGCTCTGCCCATGTATGGACAGGTCATTGAAGTATGTAATCTGGTTTCTTCAGCCCTTAACAGTGAAACAGGAACTGCTGCTGTGCTGCTGAATAACCTAGAGATCTGTTAATTACACCAATTATGAGGTATGCATATCATTTACACTTCTCTGTTCCCCTCCCTGGCAGCAAAGAATGTAGCCAAAAAGTAGGCAGAAAATCTGGAAAAGGACATTTTGTAGGAGGAAAATTTGAATTTAATTAATGTATATGATTTATTTTTCCATCACATGAGTGAGTGAGTTATTTATTTATTTATTTATAGAAGACCAAGGGGAAGCTTGACAAATATAACCACCTGCCTGCTGAGCATATTCATATTTATATGAAAGAGAACAAGGGAAGAACTAAATAAAGCTTAAAATAAAATATAAATAAAAACAATATGTGGTTGAAAAGTCTGAGCCAAAAGTGGAATTGAAAACTATCAGCAATTGATTCTTCGGATGATCAAAGATCATGGGTTTAAAAAATACTTAAAGAAACGTTTAACTTTTAACTTTAGAGGTAAAAGTACTGATATCAAGTAACTTAATTTTAAATATGCTTTGAACTGCTGAGATGCTCCCTAAATTCATGGAGTGTGTTTCTAAAGATTTTGGTTTTGTCTTTGTTTTTACTTAATTATCTCGAATTTGGAATGTGTTTTACTATAGAAGCAAAATTACAAATTATGGTGACTTTCCAGGTTAGCCCACAAAAATCTCCTGTGGGGACAGAGACAGGAGTGCAATTTCCAGGCTCTCGGCCTCATGAGGAAAGGTGCTGACTCAGGTAGTAGATGGCCATCAGCTGTGGCTAGCTGGCCGTCAGCTGTAACCAGTGAGCCATTGGCCACTAATACAACTGCCATGACTATGCTAGCAAAAAAATGGGGGCTAGCAAGAAAATGGTGGCTGAGCCTGCAAGCGGAGCAGTGAGGGTTGTGAACAGTGTGGCTCCTGCTTCTTGTGTCTCCAACCCAGCCACCAGCAAGCATATAGTGGTATGACTCCCCTATCTATGGCTCCATGGGTGTTCATCATATCCTATGTTCTTGTGTGGGCAGCGGTAGCTGAGACCCCGCAGGCCGCTCTGCATGACAAATGGTGCAGCGAGCAGGGTACAGTGCTGGCCAAAGCTCTCCGAAGGGAACTGGAGCAGTTTGTGCATGTGAACACTGTCTCAGGAAGACCAGGAGGAGCAGCTGCCAGAGAGCTGGACCCCTGAGAGCTGGACCCCGTGGAGTGGTGGAAAGACGTGGACGGTTCCCCAACCAGCAGAGGCCAGAGAAAGCGAAGGTCGTTGTGTCCCTGGGGGCTGGGAAGTGCTTGCTGATGCAGCCTGGATGCAGGACTTGTAGTCCCACAAGGAAACACTTACTGAGTCCTCCTTGGGAGATGAGGGTGAGGTTGTCCATCACCCCCAGGACAGCCCTGGTGAATAATTATGGACTATGGGGAATTGCCTTCCATCCCTAATTTAATGGACCACTTGACTGTTTGGGAACGTACCACCATGTAGTGGAACTGGCGGATGTTTGCTTTTGTGTCTAGACTGGCCGCCATCAAGAATATGTAAGCACC
Source organism: Rhinolophus hipposideros (assembly GCF_964194185.1). Classification (NCBI taxonomy): domain Eukaryota; kingdom Metazoa; phylum Chordata; class Mammalia; order Chiroptera; family Rhinolophidae; genus Rhinolophus; species Rhinolophus hipposideros. The sequence goes on from NC_138053.1 coordinate 42,008,510, forward strand.
TTGACTGTGAGCTGCTGTTGTTCCAGCACGGTACCCTAAGCCCAAGAGAGTGGCAGTGCCTTGAGAGCCCTGGCTGAGTCCAGGAAGTCTGGTTGTATCCAGGAAGTCTGGCTGTGCCCAGAGAGAGTGGCAGTGTCCTGAGAGCCCTGGCTGAGCCCAGAAACTCTGACTGTGCCCAGAGAGCCTGGCTGTGTCCAGGATATTGCATTCACTTCCAGGCTCCTCGCACAGGGTTCCACACGGAAGATGCTTGTCGCATAGACTGTGAGGTGAGACCTTGTAGGGGTGGAGTGTGGGGACAGACCCAGGGGTGCAGTTTCCAGGCTCTTGGTCTCACGAGGAAAGGTGCTGGCTCAGGTAGTAAATGACCATCAACTGTGATTGGATGGCCATCAGCTATGGCTAATTGGCCATCAGCTGTAACCAGTGAGCCATTGGCCACTAATGTAATTGCCGTGGCTATGCTAGCAGAAAATGAGGGCTAGCAAGAAGATGGTGGCTGAGCCTGCAAGCGGAGCAGTGAGGGTTGCGAACAGTTTGGTTCCTGATTCCTGGGTCTCCAACCCAGCCGCCAGAGAGAATATAGTGGTATGACTCCCCTACCTATGGCTCCATGGGTGTTCACCATATTCTGTGTTCTTGTGTGGGGAGTGGAAGCTGAGACCCCCGCAGTCCGCTCTGCACAACAAATGGCACAGCTAGCAGGGTACCCTGCATGACACCTCCTTGATTCTTAATATGCTTGAACTGATGTACTGGCATCAGTACAGCAATAAAACAATAGTGTTTTCTGGGTTCTGACCTCGGATTTCAATAAGGTCTTCCATAACCATTCTTGTCTTTTTCATATCTGTTCTCTTGAAGAGCAAGTAGTACAATTTAGCTGTTACCTTTAGAATAAAATCCATACTGCTTAAACTGAATTAGGGGTCCTATAGTCTGGCCCTTCCCTGCTCTCCATCCGCATCAAATCTCCCTCTCTGCTTGCTTCTAACCAGCCTCACTGGCCTTCAAGTGATTCATCATTAGCATCAGACTTTACTTGCCTCAAGGCATTTACACCTGTTTTCTCCTCTGTCTTTGTTTCCTTGCTGTTCACATAGATAGTCCTTTCTTTCTGAGACATTTATTCATTGTTCTTGTGAAAAATAATAAACAGAACCACTTTAAAATGGAGTTGGAGCTGCCCAGTTTTAGAATGTTAAAACTGGGCAGAATTAACGTTAGACTGGGCTTAAAGCATCATTATATTCCAAACAACTGTTTGTTATGATTGCCTTGCTGAAGATTAAAGATGTTCTTTACAATTAGTATGTGGGGACAAAACCCCAAAAAGCAGTTTCCAGGCTCTCGGCCTCACATAGAAAGGTGCTGGCTCGGGTAGTAAATGGCCATCAACTGTGATCAGATGCCAGCAGCTGTGGCTAGTTGGCCGTCAGCTGTAACCCGTAGGCCATTGGCCACTAATATAATGGCTGTGGCTATGCTAGCAGAGAAAGAATGGGGGCTAGCAAGAGGATGGTGGCTGGCAAGCGCGGACTGCTGTTAGGCAGATTATGTAGATCCTGCTTCCTGTGTCTCCAGCCCAGCCGCCAGCGAGAATATATTGGTTTGACTCCCCTATCTATGGCTCCGTGGGTGTTCCTTTTTGGCCTTACCGTGCCCTGCGTTCTTGGGCGGGGAGTGGGAGCTGAGACCCTGCACGACAAATGGCGCAGCGAGCAGGGTCCCCTGCGTGACATAGTATCACTATGTTAGCTTATCTACACATATAGAAATTCCTTCTTTAGTGTATTAACAGCCATAGAAATCCCTTCCTTCTATTCATGCATTTGTTCTCCTTCCCTTTCTCATAAATACCACTTGCCTTTACCTCCTAATAAGAATATTATCCGAGTTTCTGCCTGAACAGTGCTTCCCAAATAGCTATTTTTTTGGATCTCAAATAAATGCTTGTTGCTTCTCACTTTTGTCTTTTAATTTTAGATTAACACTCTATATGATAAAGATGCATTCCCCATTATTCCTTATAATGAAGATGGTTTGCTTACCTCAGAACACTTATACACATATCACTTATACTCCAATTAGACTAGAAAATTCTTGCAGGCAAGCCCCCTATCTGTATTACCTCTGGACTACTGCACAGCAGTATTACATCATCTGTGACACATAGTGGGTGCTAGAAAGATATTTGTTGAATGAATAAATGAGAGAAGAAAGGAAGGAATGCATTTGTGTTTCCTGCTAAATTAACCAATAGCAGTTGAAACAAGACTCTGAATTCCCCTGTCCTCAAGCCCGGGAGTCCTCCTGAAAAACTTGTGTCATTGTTTGGAGGGGATTCCAAACACTGGAGACCTTTAAGCTGTTTGCAAAAGCAGAACAGCATTTCTGAATGGGTCCTCACATATGCGAGGTGACAGAGGATGGATTAGACAATTAATTAAAATGAAAGCAACCTACACAATTCTCACAATGAAGAATAAAACACATTGGCGGGAGTATTTATATTTGGGGAGATCAGTTAAATGTCAACTACAGAGTCCTGGATAGGGTTGGTTGCATTTTGACTAGGTAGATGACAGTGGAGATTGAGAAAAGTTAACACATTTCAGAGTTTTCAAAAGGTTAAATCAGGAATTCTCAAACTTCAAAATAAATTAGAGATTGGTGGGTCCTAAAGTCAGTATTTAACTTAGAAGGTCTAAAGTGAACCCTGAGAATTTATATCTCTAACAAGTTTCCAGATGCTGTTTATGCTACTGGCCAGGGGACTACATTTTAAGAACCACTATTTTAAATTCACAGGATTTATAATAGATTGAATGTTGGGAATGAAGTAGAGAGTAGTAAAAAGATTGGCTTCCAGATTTCTGGATTGAACCATGTTGGTATCATTTACTGGAATGGGGGAACTGAAATTTTACAGGAGGCACTCATAAGCCTTGATTTATCTGATGAGTTTGAGGTTCACTTAAGACCTACAAGAGACAATGTTGATAAGGTGATGGATGGATGTGCCTGGAATTCAAAAGAGTGCTCTGAAATAAAGATAATTCTGGAGCTCTCAATATATTGAAGGTAATTAACATGACAGATGGTGACAAGTTTGCTGAACGGGAGCAAGGAGACTTAGGACTCCAACATTAAGTGGCCACATACAAAAGAATTAGTCCACAAATGTAACTGGAAAAGTATTGAAAAAGTATAAGGGAAATAAGAACAGTGAAGAATCCCAGAATTCAAGGGTGTACAGCCATAGAAACCCCCATGTTTCCACATGTATGCATGTGATCTTTAATGTCTAAGTGATTATGACAATGCCACATCAAAGGGCAGATCCCATTCCACTTAACTACTACTTGGATCTTTATAATATTTCACTTCCTTTATCCTTTTCCCACATCGCTATCCCCCTACAGAAACACACACACACACACACACACACACAGAGACCTTTTTCCCAATTACACTTGGCAAACACCCTCAATAACTCTTTGTCTTTTTTCTGATTTCAAGGTAATCTCAATTTCAAAACAACACCAATTTCCATTTTTATGGGTGTCTAGGGCAATATACGTGTAATATCGTGGAATATTACATGGAAAACCCACTTTTCTGATCATTTCTGGTTTATCTTTGGCTCCAAGGACAATTGAATCCAAGATCTCAAATGCTACAAGCTCACTTCTTGTCTCTGTTTCTGTCTCTGATTCTCTCTTTATCTATCTGTCATCTGTCTATCAATCTATCATCTATCTCTCTATCGCTCTGTCTATATATCTATATCTCATCTGTTTCTGTCTGTCTATGTCTCTCTCTGAGTTCACATGAAGGAGAATAAGATCACTGGCAGCTTTGGTCTGACATCTTTACTACATCATGACCAAAAGGGAAAGAAGAAAGAGAACTTCCTTTCTCCACTATAATAAATACTTGTGATTGGTTAAGCTTCAGCCACGGAATTATTCCTGTAACAATCACTGTAACTGGGAACATGAGCTAATCCAGTTAACCTAGCTCATGTCATGTTTCCAACCTTGCAGGTAAGGAAGGGTGGCCTTGTAATCTAAGTTTAAATTAGGGAGACAGTTCCTCAAAGAAAGATTACTATTACCAGAGGGAGAAAATGTTTCAGGAAAAATGAAGCAGATGTCCACCTTAAACTTGTTAGCTTTATTTCACAATCACCCTGTGGTAAGTAATAACACTCACTTCATTTTGCAGTTTTGTATGTATTTGAGTTGATTTAAAATGTGAATCCTATTCTAGGTTCCAGGAGGATAGGAATTACATCTTGTTTGTTCTCATTTGTATCTCCAGGGACTGGCAGGGTGACTAACACATAGTAGGCCCTTAATACATATATGTCTAATGAATTAATTAGTAAAATCCTCACTAATACCTTTTCTGTAGATGAGTTTCCTGTTCTGGTGTGGTATCTTTTCTCTCCATCCAGTTTTGTGGCACATTTTACTTACCACTTACCTATATTCAGGCTTATTATTTGAGGAGTAACTAAGGGTCTCAAAGTCTGATCCATTTATCTGTTCATAGGACTTCAGAGGAACTAAGGCAGAGGTTATCAAAGTTTTTCTGCAAGGACCAGATATTAAATATTTTAGGCTTTACAGACCATATGGTCTTGAATATAACTACTCAACAACTTTGCAGCATAAAAACAATCATAGACATAGGTAAATGAATGGATACAGCTATATTACAATAATATTTATTTATCAAAATAGGTGGTAGGTTGGATTTAGCTGGAGGTCTATTGTTTGCTGACCCCTGACCATGAGCAAAACTTTCTACTAGTTACCCCCAGAATAGCTCTGAGTTTATCAATGTATCCACAACTTAGGCATCTAATATCATGAGTCTGGTTTTAGCGATATCATTATTTTCTTCTTCTCATAATCCTTATTAGATAGGTTTCTGATCCTTTCATTAAGTTTAGTAAAATGAGAAGTGCTGCTATATGAGGAAGAATGTTATACTCAGAGTAAAAAAGAACTAAGCATAATTCAATGTTTTTGAATGACCAGTAAATGAAAAAAAAAGAATGTTTCTAGTTTTGAGTTATATTTTGACTATATAATCACATTAGCACTAAATAAGGATTGATTAGCATACGTCCTAGAGAGTGCACAGGATTGAGACAAGGTTCAACATTGCTCATTTTATTTAGAAAATTGAGTTTTAAATTTCTGCCATTTTAGCCCTGTTATAAATGCTTGCAAGGGTCCCTTAGGTAACTTGAGTTCCAGTTTGAATTTGATTGAGGGAAAGGAAAATAAAATAGGAGTGGGGCTTAGAAAAAAGAATAAAGAATGAATTAAACTTTCCTTTCAGTCACTATGTGCTAATGTACCATTAGAATAGCTCAAATGCTAGTGATGCTAGCAATGATATAATTTCTGAGGATACTCCTGCTATATGACTGACAGTCAATTTTATTACAGAACTCTGAATCATATGATGATATGAGAAGTTTCCACCTCTGATTTTTTTACACCCTGGGTTTATTCTTTCCAACCCAAAGGGGAAAGACAGATGCCTGTGGTACATGATCATGGTTGTGGAGAGCTTTTAATCATAGGTATGAAAATAGATTGATATGTGATTAAACACCTGGAACCATCAAAGTGTCTTCTTCCTAACTTCAATATGAACTGATGAAAAAGGATGACATACCACCCTTACAAATAGTCAAGAGAAAAAGAAAATCCTCAAATTATTCTTAATATATATATTTTTAATTTAGTAGCTTACTTAGCCGCTAGAGTCATTGCTTGATCCATATTTGAGGAAAAGAAAACAAAACAAACAGCTTACAATTTAACTTTTCTTTGCATTGAGCCTTTTAAAGTCTTTAGGTTTATAAAATTTTAAAAGGTAGAAGGGCTTACAGGCCAATCCCTTTGCACCCCCTTCAAAGCCAGGAATCCTTCCGGCATTTTTGACTAATGATGTCCATGTTCTGCTTGAAAAATGCTAAGCAAGGCACTCATTCTGTAACACTGCCCATTTTGTACTTTCCTGACTCTTTGAAATTTCCCTTTTTTTCTTATCCTAAATTACTTGTCTATAGGGTCCTCCTGTTGCTTTTACCACCCTTCCATCCTGCAATATGCAAGTTCTCATCTCCGTTCTACATGACAGCTCAAAAGTTAATCAAAGAGAGATAGGGTAGCTCCCTATGTCAGTAGTTTCACTTTCTGAGCTTTCAGTTACCTGTGGTCAACCAAGATCCAAAAATATGAGATGGAAAATTCCAGAAATAAACAATTCATAAGAGTTAAATTGCTCAATGTACTTGGTAGTATGATGAAATCTCATGCCCTCCTGCCCAGGATGTGAATCACCCCTTGGTCTAGCATATCCACGCTGTGTTCTTTCCCCTCCCATTAGTTGCTTAGCAGCCATCTTGGTTATCAGACTAAGGGTCGCAATGTCACAGTGCTTGGGTTCAAATAACTTATTTTGCTTAATAATGGCCCCAATGAATAAGAGTCATGGCACTGGCAATTTGGATATGCCATAGAGAAGTCTTAATGTGCTTCTTTAAGTGAAAGTTTTCAACTTAATAAGGAAAGAAAAAAAATGTATGCTGACTTGCTAAGATCTATAGTAAGAACAAATCACGTGTCCATGAAATTGTAAAGAAGGAAAAAGAAATTCATGCTAGATTTGATCTTCCAGAGGAATCTCCAGAAGGTCAGTAAGTAGCCTAGCAGTACGTCTCAGTGAGGAGGTCACTCACCTCACTTCATCTCATCACGTAGGCATTGTACCAGCTCACCTCATTACAAGAAGGGTGAGCACCATACAATAATTTGAGGGAGAGGCCACATCCACATAACTTTTATTATTGAATGCGGTTAAAAATCGTTCCATTTTATTATTAGTCATTGTTAATCTCTTGCTGTGGCTAATTTATAAATTAAATGTTATCATAGGTATGTATGTAGAAGAAAAAACATTAGCATATATAGTGGTAGGTTGTCCTTGGTTTCAGGCATCCACTGGGGGGTTTGGAATGTATCCCCCTTGGAAAAGTGGGGACTACTGTACACATAATCTCTATGATTCCAGGTAAAATCATTCTATTTTATCTTCCTGTTCTACATATTAGGTGATTTGCAGTCTTTTCACCCACCAAGTTCTTTACACAAGATGTGCTTCCCATTCATCAAGGTTCTGCTTAAGTGAGAGCATTGAATCTGGACTATGTTCATTCGAGTCTGACCTGTGAGACATAATGAGTGATTTTCTCTTATCAGATGTTATTTTATAAATATCTGGCTCATTAAAATATCGTCTCTTCGGGGGATGAAGGTCTATAAGGATATTATTGTTTCTAATATAATTTTTAAAATTACTTAATTATGTGTACATCAGTTGCATAGGATCAAATAGATTATATCATCTAGTTCATAGCACCTCATCATCATTGGTCCATGCAAGTGTATATTGTTGTTTTGTCTGCATACATTTTAAATATATGGATATGGTATTGTGTATTTATTTTTTGTTTTGTTTTATTCAGTACTATTTTTTCAAAAAAAAACCACAAACTACGTGTGTAGGTAGAAAATCTGTTGCACCTAACTTCTGCATAGAACTTTGGGGTGTGCATTTATTTAAATTAACCTGTCTGCTCTCCCAGTAATATATAGGCTGACATTCTCTAGTGGCCTGATGAAGAATGTAATAGTTGATAAGCTTCCTCAATGCTGTGTAAAGAATTTGGAACACAAGGTGTAAAGATATTACATTTTATTAAATAATGTCAGATTACTCCTCAGATTGACTACAATTGCTCCTTTCCCACATGAGGGTCTCTATAACCCCAACATTTGGTGTTTTCCAGGTATCTTATTTTTTACCAGTATAAAGAGATAGCTTGTTAATATATTGTTTCAATTTTCATTTTCTAGTTATGAATGAATTTGAGCATCTTCAGATGTTTGTTAGTGGTTTTTTTCCCTCTTCTATAAACTGCTTATTTGTTTACTTTGTGCTTATTTTTTCATTGGAGTTCCTATCTTTTTCTTGTTGGCTTCAAGACTTATTGTTTTTAAACATTGCAAATATCTTCCCTCCATCTATCATATGTCTTTTATTTTTGTCCATTTATAATTATTTGGCATATGATTTGTGTTATTTAAATTTTGCTTAAAATGTTTCTTTTTACCCATTGCAGTCACAATGATATTTTCCTGCATTTTTTGCTCATTAAATTGATAGTTTTTTTAATCCATTTAGAGTTCAACTTTGTATGCACTGTTGTGAACCAGTTTTATTTGCTCCCCATAATGAGCTGCTATTCCTCAACACCATTTAAGAACAAACCACCCTTTCCCTTTTGGGTTAAATCTATATTAAGTTCCCAGATATACATTTGTTTATCTCTGAGTACTTTCTTTTGATCCATTGGCCGGCCATTTGTCTGTTCTTGTGCTAATGCATGACTTTTATTACCATGACCTTGTAGTTTATCTTCTTATCTGGTTAGGAAAGTCTCCCCTCATTCTTCTTCTTCTTCTTCTTCTTCTTTTTTTTTTTTTTTTGTCTAAGAGGTATTTGTGGCCTTGATTTTCTATGTAAATTTCGTGTATTTATCAAAACATCTAGAAAATAAGAGTGGGATTGTATTGAATGTATATGTTAATTAGAGAGAATTGACATTTTTATAAAAGTAACTTGTCCTATTAGAGAAAATAAAACTCCTCTTCAAATATTCATACCATGTTTATAACCTTGGTTTTAAAGTATCTTTCAAATTGTTATTAAATTCTAGTTTTAATCTAATTTCTAGATATATGTATTCAAAGCTATACTTTTTAATCAATGTGTTTGTTTTTTTCTCTTGATTGTGTTTTACAAATTTTGGCACGTACTCTTTTTATTATCATTTAATTATAAATAACACAGTATCTCATGCCTGAATAAAACTGATCTCTGTAAGGCAGATCACACTCAGCCTTTCTGCACTTGGGAACAGTAGACAGCACTTTAGCACTACACTTGGGGGCCATTTTCAGTGGCAAAAATCACCAAGAAAAAGCACAAAAATTTAAAAACTGTGGCACTAAGGAGACCACAAAAGGGAAAGTTGTTTACAATATGAGAGCTGAAACAAGAAGGCAGAGTATCACCTTATTGGACCTCAGCCCATCAGGAGACTCAAATTTTTAAACCACTCTGCACATAATTGCAAATGACAGTTTTCGTGCTGCGGATATTAATTTGGGGTGGAGGAGTTACAGATAAATTTTGCCAAGCAGAGAAATTAGCAAATAATGAATCCATAAACAAATAATGAGGATCTGCTCAATATGGTGTCAATTTATATGTACAAATTGTCCATAGAAAGAAATCTCTCTCTCTCTCTCTCTCTCTCTCTCTCTCTCTCTCTCTCTCTCTCTCTCTCTGTCTCTCTCTCTCTCTTTCTCTCTCTCTCTCTCTCTCTCCCCCTCTATCGCCACCCCCCCCCCCGTCCCCTCTGCCCACAAACCCTTGAAATTACTCAAGGTACAATCTATCAATTACCCAAGTTTTTTTTGGGGGGGAGGAGGCATTAAGAATTGGGCAGGGGAAGCCAACAGACCATGTTAGTTGTCTTGACTAGTACATAAATTAAATCAGTCAGTAAAGTCATCAAGACAGATTACCCCATTTAGTTCTGGAGGTTTCTAGGTTAAGGGGTTGGCATCAGTGATTGAGATAGGTAAGTCTAGGACAGGAAAGATGGTTCTGGAACTAGCTACCAGGTTACTGACCAAAGATCATCACATCAGCAAGTAAGCTGAGGGGACAATAATGACAGGCAAAAAAGAGGGTATAGTGTATGGTATAGTGTATAGCATACACTAGGTATAGTGTATGAACAGAAAGCTAGGTATAGTGTATGAACAGAAAGCAGAACTGCACAGAGGAAGGAATCATAAACTACTCTGTTGATCCCAAACATCAGCTAGTATTGCTCTTGGGGGTGTGGGTAGGGAGAGCTGAATTTTGTCAGTGCCTATTTCCAACCCTCTGAAATATTTGTGCCTGAGGCTTTCCTTTCTATTTTGCTTCTTCAATGTCTCAAAGCCATTGCTGTTATTGTTATTTATAATTTTTTTTTTTGTATCTAGTGTCAATGACAGTTATTCTTCCTCTAGTCCAATCTATCTCAGTGTAATTCTCCCAAGATCACATGGTCTGGATTATTAGGTTCTCCAAAAAGGGCTGGCACCTATGTCTGAGAATCTAGTCCCTGACTTGGCACCAGATAATCTCTACATAATGCTCCTCAAATTTACTAGAATGATTTTGGCTACTACATTATCAGTCTACTTTCTCTTTCATTGAAAACAACTACAAATGCATCCACTTATAACGCTATATTTTAGTGTATTTTTCCCTTATTAAGGTACTTATTGGCAAGTTTAATTATTTTGTTAAAATTTTTCTTAAAATATAGCTAACACATAATATGATATTAGTTTTAGGTGTATACATCATAGTTATTCAACAGTACCCACCTGGCACTCTAGTTATTACCATATTATTGATTATATTCCCTAAGCTAAAGGAGTGATCACTATGATAAGTTCAGCATCCATCTGACACAGTACCATGCTATCACAATATTATTGATTATATTTCCTATGCTGTATATTACATCCCCAAGATTTATTTGTTTTATAGCTGGAATTTTGAACCTCTTATTCCCCTTTATCTTAACCCCTGTTTAAAATTTTCAATTACCTTTAACACTCAATATTACTTTATATTAATTTCAGGTGTACAATATAGTGGTTAGACATTTATATAATTTATGAAGTGATCCCTCTAGTACCCACCTGGCACTATACATAGTTATTACCATATTATTGATTATATTCTCTATGCTTTACATCCCCATGACTATTTTATAACTGCTAATTTGTATTTCTTAATCCCTTCACCTTTTCCATCCTGTCCCCAACCCCCTCCCAGATGTCACTCTGGTAAATCTAGTACCCATTTGACACCATACAGTTATTACAATATTATTGACTGTGTTCCTTATGTTATACCCTACCTCCAATGACTACTGTGTAACAACCAGTTGATGCTTCTTAACCCCTTCCTCTTTTTTATCTACCCCATCCTCCCTCCCATCTGGCAGCCATCAAAGTGTTCTCTGTATCTATGAGTTTGTTTCTGTTTCATGTTTTTGTTTATTTTGTTCTTTAGATTCCACTTATAAGTCAAATTATATGATATTTTTCTTTCACTGTCTGACTTACTACACTCAACACAATACCCTCTAGGTCCATTCATGTTGTTGCAGGTGGCAAGATTCCATTCTTTTTTACAGCTGAGTAATATTCCATTGTATATATGTACCACCTGTTCTTTGTTCATTCATCCGTTCAGGGACACCCAGGATACCTTCATACATATCTCGGCTATTGTAAGCAATGCTGCCATGAACATATGGATGCCCTCAAAGTAGCATTTTGAGTTTCTTTGGATGAATATCCAGAGGTGGTATGACTAGGTCCTTCTTTGTCACTTGCTATAGTCTATGTTTTAACGTCTATTTTCTCTGGTATAAATATTACTACCCCAGCTTTTTCATTTGTTTGTTTCCATTTTTATGAAATATCTTTTTCCATCCCTTTATTTTCAATCTATGTGTGTCTTTTGATCTGAAGTGAGTCTCTTATAGGCAGCATATGTAAGGGTCTTGTTTCGTAATCCATTCAGCCACCCTATCTTTTGATTGGAGCACTTAATCCATTTACATTGAAAGTAATTGTTGATAGATATATAGTTATTGCCATGTTATTTATTCATGTTTTTTAATTAATTAATTAATTTTTATTTTTTTAAGAAGTCCTTCTAACATTCCTTGTAATATTGGTTTGGTGGTGATAAACTTCTTTAGTTTTTTTGTGTTTGGGAAGGTCTTTATCTGTCCTTCCATCCTAAATGATAGCTTTCCTGGGTAGAGTAATCTTGGTTGTAGGTCCTTACTTTTCATAGTTTTGAATATTTCCTGCCTCTACCTTCTGAGCTGCAAAGTTTCTGTTGAGAAATAAGCTGTTATTCTTATGGGAGCATTGCTGTAGGTATCTAACTGCTTTTCTCTTTCTGCTTCAAGATTCTTTCTTTATCTTTACCCTTTGGCATTTTAATAATGATGTATCTTGGTGTGGACCTGTTTGGGTTCATCTTGTTTGAGACTCTCTGTACTTTGGGAGCTTGTATATCTATTTCATTCACCAGGCTAGAGAACTTTTTTGTCATTATTTCTTCAAATAGGTTTTCAATTCCTTGCTTTGTCTCTTCAACTTCTGGTATCCCTATAATGTGAATGTTGGTACACTTAATGTTGTCCCATAGGACCCTTAAACTCTCCTCTTTTTTTTTTTTTTTTTTTGATTCTTTTTCTTTTTGCTGTTCTGATTGGGTGTTTTCTGCTACCTTATCTTCTAAACTGTGCATTCGATCCTCTGCTACATCTAATCTGTTGATTCCTTCTAATGTAGGATTCATATCCATTATTGTATTCTTTAGTTCTAACTGGTTCTTTTTTATGTTTTCTATCTCTATTTTTATGCTTCCTATGTCTTTGTTGAAGTTCTTCCTGAGATCAATGAGCATCCTTATCACCAGTGTTTGGAACACTGCATCTGGTAAATTGCTTGTCTCCATTTTGTTTAGTTCCTTTTCTGGAGCTTTGTTCTTTTCTTTCATTTGGGATATGTTTCTTTGTCTCCCCATTTTGGCTGCCTTCCTGTGTTTGTTTCTATGTATTAGGTAGGGCTATTATTCCTCCCAGTCTTAGTAGAGTGGCCTTATGTAGAAGGTGTGCTCTGGAGCTCAGTGGTACAGTCTTCCTGGTCACCTGAGCTGCACACTCCAGGTGTGTCCCTTTTGGGTTGTGTGTGCTCTGCTCTTGTAGTTAAGCCTTGATTGCTGTTTGCACATCAGTAAGAGGGATTGACCCTCGGGTTCATAGGTTGTGAGTACTGGCTGTGACTACAGTGGAGGGGTTATGGAACAGGGGCTGACCCTACAGAGCAGGATCTGCCTCAGTAGGATTCTGGTGCCTGCCTAATCCTCCCCTTGTGTGTCATTTTTTGGAGGCAGCTGGGTCATACTCCATCTTGTTTGGAAGATGGATCTTGGGTGCGACTGCCCCAGGGCCATCTAGGAGGAGACCCACTGCAGGTCAATTTCAGCAGCAGCCCATACTCCCCCCTCCCCACCACAGACCAATCAGCAGGAGCCACAAAGCAATCCACTGATGGCCACTGCCAGAGAGGTGCTTGGAAGTGCCTGGAGAAGCCAAGCTGTGAAGCAAGGGTGGCTGCCACTAGTGCTGGACTTAAGGCTGCTCAGCTAGAGGTATGGGACATGCCAAAGCCAGATGTTCCTTGTCTGGGTTCTGTGAACATTTGAAAGACCCTAGGAAAGTCTGCAGCGTGAGCCAAGACAGGCAGTTTGTTCAAAAAAGCCACTGGAAGTGGCTTAGGTGTGCCTGAAAATTGTGTGGGTCTTGTTCTCAGAATCACTAGAGCATGGTGAATGGATGGTGTCAGTCAGTTTGATGGAGACTCAGATCCAGCAGCCACCTGTGTCTGCACGCAGAGAAGGGGGAAAGCTCAAGAAAGAAACAGTGGCTTCACCAGCTCCTCCATGGGAGAAAGCTGCCTCTCCAGCCCTCATCCTGAAGCCAGACAACTTAGGTTTCCCCCCCACCCGCCCCTCGCCCACATCCCGCATGTTCCTGTCACTGCTCCAGGTTTTGCTCCAGCACTGGAGTTCAGAGCCAGTGACTCTGTTGGTAAGTCCGTACTTGGTCCCTTTGAGGGACTCCAGCTGCCCTCCATCTCACTCAGCCACAATCTCTGCTGGTTTTCACAATCAGAAATGATGGGGTCTTCTCTGGAACTAGACCCTGGGCTGGGCAGCCTGGTGTGGCACTGGGACCCCTGTTCTTTTGGGGTGGGAGGAGCCTTTGCTGCCAAGATACCTCTTCTTATTTTTAATGGTCACATGCAGGTGTGGGACCAGACTATGCCCCACTACCAGTCTCCAGGTAGCTTCTTGTTTATGCCCTTTGTTGTAGGGCTTCAGTTCAGTAACATTTAAGTCAATTCTCAATGATAGTTGTTTTGTAGTTTAGTTGTAATTTTGATATGGTCACGAGAAGATATAAGCACAGCATTTACCTCCTATATCATCTTTACTAGCGCTCAAGTTTAATTATTTGTGATGACTAAGATCAAGCATAAATTTGTATAAGTTATTAAAATACCCAGCTGTGGATAAGTCAGTGTTTTTCTTTGGTTAGCTATTTTTCTCTTAAAAATATAGCCTTCACTTAGCATAAATGAAATATGTATACGGAATGAAAGCGACTGTTTTTAGCAATTTGTTTTATTAGAGTTGTCCCCCCAAAAGTATTGCCAGGCAAAATACTATTGTTTTGAAGAGACTTTTGTTTCTACCATGTAAAGGATTCTGGAGAGTTAATTTAAGGATCTTCAAAATCAACAGTAATAATTGCTGTTTGAAACCTAGATTCTGATTAGGTTGAATTTAATTCTCTCTGCTGCCCTGAAAATATGTATTCCCTCTTACCACACTTTGTACAATTTAGTGAAACATATCCTCTGAGGGTGGAGTGGTCATACTTTGAACACAGTCATCTTTTAAAATGCATCTTTAACTGCCAAATGGAAGAATAATGTGATCTGAATGTTGTCTTTAAAAATAGGTAAATTTGTTGCAACCATAAATTTAGGTGGCAGTGGAATGATTTGAACTTCTATACAGGATGAAAGGAAACTGTACACAGAGCAATTTTTCTGTGAAATATTTCGGACAGAATTGTTTGACTGAAGGATCTCTTTTGCCTAAGCATGGATACACTATGTCTCAAATTTCTGCAGGTTATGTTTTCTCTAGCATTTCTTGTTCCATTTCTGAACCATTTTTAATGCCTGTGTGAAAGAAAAGAAAAGTTTATTTTTGTGGCCAAAAAACTGCTTTTCATCTCTGCAGCAAGTTGAGCTTTTGTATTTATTTTTCAGTGCAAGAAATCATGATAATTTGAATTCTGAATTCATGGAATTGGACTTAGAAAACAATTGGGTTTTGGAGCTTCTAGCAGTAGAATCAACTGGGAGGACCCAATTTCATCCAATTTGTAGCTTGATTTCATCCAGCAAGACATACTTAAGCATAAAGACCTAAAAGTGGTAGGTGTTGTATTTGAAATAGCATCGCTCTTAGGATGCAATGAGGCATAAAGTAATGCTGAATGCTTTACATTCACTAACACGACATTATTCCAGCATGACACACAATCCAAAGCTTTTGCAATTACAGCTGTGACCCCAAATTAGATTTTAAAACATGTATATATCTATATGCATTTTAAAATTTTCCTTTCATTTTATCTTTTAATAGTTTAGAAATGCAAATGCTGGTGGCTTCTTAAAATAACTCTTTTCACCCAGAATATCATCCATCCCCTCAACTGACTTTTCTTTGGATAAAGTCTGGTCTTTTGGGGGATGCGCAGGACAGAAGCTTGGCTTTTAGGGGATGAAGTTAGGGGCTGAGGATCCCCTGCTTCTGTTATAGTGAAGCTCCACTGTTTACCTAAAATAATTACATTTTTCATTCATATGGGTGCGTGTGTGTGTGTGTGTGTGTGTATGTGTGTGTTCCATATACATTAAAAACAAGATTAAAATCAGGTTTTTAAAGTGACAATGACAGTGGCAGCTGTGCTGATAAAATGCCCCTCTTCCTCTCCTGTGTCAGGATTAAGTCACAGGGGCTCTTCACTGCCTCCAGGCTGTAATTCTGAACGACATGAGCTCAGAGGGGCATCTTAACATTTTCTCTGAGCTTGTGGAAGCACTTTTTTTCCCCTCAGAAGGCACTTTCCATCACCAGGAGCCTCAGACAGGGAGGCTCTCCCCACTCCATTTGCTGTATCCCCCTAGTATTGAGCCACGGAAGGCTTGTATTGACATGCGTATTGTCTAAATATGCCCTATGTGTGAGCATTTCATTTGTGCCTTATGTCCCACAGCTTCCTGCCTCCCTTCGAAGATTATATAATCACTTATCTTTTCTATTTTTAAAACAGATTAATTTGATTTAGTAGAGAGGAGACAAGGGAGAAAAGAAAGGAATAATGGGAGAAAGCCAATATTATTTTTTTCAAAGCAGTTTGGTTTAGAGTCATTTTAATAGGTCTGAAAAATTAGAATTGGAAAAAGAAAATCAATTGTGATGCTATATTCTAGTTTGGAAGGGAACATAAATCCACCCTGGCACTGACTTCCTAGTGCTACATAATGAGGACTGCTTTGTTCTCACGTGGGAGCGCCATGGGACTCGTCGGTTTCTTAAATTTATTATTATTATTAACAATGTCATGAACACCAAGAATTCTCTTAGGAATACAAGATGTTTACAGGATGCATCCATCATGGGAAAAAAGGGGAAGCAGCACGTGTACTCTCCTGTGGTTACAGGAAAGGCCAGCGCCCCAGCAGTGGCATCTGCATGGGACTTTGCCTCCCTTTCTCCCACTTGTTGAACATCAAATTAATTCCCATTATCTCCTTTCCCCAGGAATATTTCTGGAGGTTTTTATCCTCAAAAATTGTTCTGAAATAGTAAAATAAATGCAATCTATAGCTTGAATTTTTACGTAGTCTAAAGCTTGAGGAAGTTCTTTTTGGGTTTAGACAGTTTATTGTTCCTTTTATCTATTTCACTTTGATAATTTCAAAACAAAAACTAGGTTTATGTGACTGAGAATATGGAAAATACGTTTATTGAAGGTGGGGAAAGTTTCAGTAGTCATAGGGGAAGGAATATTCTAAGAGAAAAAAAGGAGAAACAAAGACTGAAGAGTAGTACATTGGGCAAAATTACATCCTATGAAGTTGCTCAAAGTGATTCGGAAAAGAAAATGAGAGAAAAAGTGGTAGGGTTATAGGAATAAAAGAAGGAATGCTAGAATTGTCCTCTTGGAATGGACAGAAATGAAAATGGTGAGAAACACATATATAATTTCTAGAACGATATAACTCTCAGTAAAACAAATAGTTGGTTATGAGAATCAAAGAGGAAAAGAGAGATTGTGTAAAATGCTGTCGGAAGCTGAAGTAAGCTTGGAAAGTGTCAAAGAAAAATTGTACTGTACAGTGTTAAACAGCCAAGGAAGACTTAATTTAAAACTATTGCTGTAGTGGAGAGAAATTGGACTGGACTCCACTGAAACAAAACATGAGATTTTTTTTTTAAATTTATTGGGGTGACAATTGTTAGTGAAATTACATAATTTCAGGTGTACAATTCCGTATTAGATCATCAATAAATCCCATTGTGTGTTCACCACCCAGAGTCAGTTCTCCTTCCATCACCATATATTTGATCCCCCTTAGCCTCATCTCCCTCCCCCCACCCCCCTTACCCTGTGGTAACCACTAAAGTATCGTCTGTGTCTGTGAGTTTTTGTTTCATGGGAGAGATTTTAAACCCTGAAGTTAGCTAGTGGAAAAAGTAAGGGAAGGTTGGTCAATGTGATTAGGTCATCTGTGTTTGCTAATTGTTGCTTATGAAGGCAGGCTCCTATCCTATCACAGAGATGGGGAGATGGGGTGCAACCTTTCTTGATTACATTTCAAAAGAGTGGCTCCAAGGTCCTTAAGAAAGACTGGCAAAAAGCTGACAGAAGATTTACATCTCAGAGGGTCAGAGAAAGAATCCACAATTGCAAATTTTCTAAGAAAAGTGGGGGTGAAGGGCATATAGTCAGGAAAACAAGGTTTGGTTAAACTGAGAGGAACTCTAGGCTACTGTATTGGTAAAAAAATAAAAATAAAAAAATACCAAATTTGTGAATGTGGAGGATCCTGCAGGCTTGACTTTTATTATATAAAATAGAAATACATTAATCTACGCCATAAGATTGTTGTATAATTTAATTTTTTTTCTATGTATAAAACACTTAGAACACTGCCTGGGCTGTAGCAAGTGCTGAATACATATTAGCTATAATTGTTTTTGTTGTTATTTCTATGAATTATGTGGCAGGAGAAAATAAAGGGTACTAAGATATAGGGGTCCCACTCAAGGATTAAAATGTATTACTTGTGAATAGTCTTTTAAAATCAAGGTAGAAATAAAGGGTCAATAAAAACTTTATGTGGGTGGTGTAGGCCATTAGTTAGAAGGAATTTTGCATGAAAGGCAGAACAATGCACTGGGGCCAGGGTCTACTCTCTACCACCAATTTTTCAATTAATGAATACTGACAGTGTACAGACAGATAGATACCAAGGTATAAAAAGCAAGGCTTAGTTCCTGTTTTTAAGAAAGCCAAAGAGGAATAACAGAGGACAGTTACAATGCAACATTGCAAAGGCAATGATAGAAACATGCATACAGTATTTTTCCAATAGTCAGTGGAAAATGAATGGGCCTGGAATTTTCCTGAGTGACAGTCACAACTCTTCTTGCCCGTAGAGTTATATCACGAGAGAATCATAGGTTCACTGAATAATTTGCAGAAGTTTGAAGGCTGAATTCAGTCTTGGATTCCATGGGTCCAACCTGGAATGGTATTTTTATACCAACATTTGGTTTAATGGCCTCTGTCCATTCCCACAGGGAACAGGGTCAAATTTTACCAGGGGAGCTATTAAGAGGACAGAAATAGTAAACCCTTTAGTTCAGTGCAATGTTCCTCAATATTCCAATGAAATGGGAAAAAAAAGAGAAGATTTGTATTTCTATATTGCAAGCAGACCCACAGGCACTCATAATACAAACCCTCTGGACAAAAAATGGTGGAACGTCTAAGGGAATGAGAGAGTGGGAAAGGGAGTTAGAATGGACATTCACTGCCACAGTGGTAACACTAATAAATATTCCCTCTGACCAAGCCAATTTCCTAGGACTGGCACTAAAAACATTTCCTGGATAAGGGCCACACTTTTTCTTCTGGTTTTATGGTAATAACAAGAGAAGCCACTGACTGCTCATGATTTTTGCTGTATTTCTGAATGAATGCAAGTGTGGTCATTCAATTATGTTGGGATAGGCTCTTACCTTCTTACCTTCTCTTATGAGCTGCAGAAGGAAGAATGGTGTTCACTAGGAGAACACATGCCCATGGCTAGTCATCTGACACAACTGAATGATAAAAGGACATATGGACCTTCCTGACCCCAGTGTCCTGGAGCCTTAGCAAAGGAGATACATGAATAAGGAGAGCTGGAGTGCAGCATTATCCAAAAGAGACAAAGAAGAAGCTATATTGGTCAGAGATTATGCACAGAAAACAAAAAGTCCATGTCCTGTACCCTTGACTCCATACTGAATTTAAGTGAGCTTGGAGCCGCCCTACATTTAGTCCAAACTATCTAATCAATAATGGCTTTTTCAACTCATTCCTACCAATATCATCTTCAATCCCAACTGTCACACTGACTAATGAGCAATATATCACTAACACTAGTATAGCCAAGGGAATGGATTAGCCATACTTGATTATCTGCATAGTGTAATAATCTTATTATTATTATTTCTGTTTCTTTTTTCTTTTCTTTTCTTTTTTTTTTTTTTTTTATAGTCTTTTGGCCTAAATCTTCTTTAACCAAAGAACTTGCCCTTGAATCTCTAATTCCCTTCTGGAAATAGTTTCGACCTTTCCCAGCTCAGAGAACTCTTCAGATTAAATGTCAACATGTTTTCATTTATCTACGCTTTGTATAATTTTGGCTCTATATACTTACCAAATCCAACCAGAGGAAAAATAAAAACAAAAACAACTTGGAGAACGGAAAAGCAAAAGAACCTATTGAAAGATCTATTTTCCTGAAAATCTATAAGTCTCTGAAGTCTGTGTTTCAGCTTAACTCTTGGCTAAAAAATGCTCCCTCTACATCCAAACCAGTACTGCCAAATCATTGATTGTACAGTGTTGAGCAAACCTTCAGCTGTAAAAGGAGGCTCTAAAGAATATCTTTGAAGAGAAAGTAAAGGGGAGGGTTTTTCTTACTCTTGCCAGAATATTCAACTCTTACATCAAAAGCCAAACCTGCAAGCTTACTCTGATGCACCGTTGGATACAGTATCAAAGGGTACTTATGTGTGCAAAATGCCATTTTCAAGGACCTGTGTGACATTAGTTTTACAATCCATAAGCCTGTAGGCTATACACACCAAGAATAAAGTTATCTTCCCCCACTTGTCTTTTCTTTAATGTATGCTAGTGTACACGGATATATATTTACTTTCTCTCTCTCTCTCTCTCTCTCTCTCTCTCTCTCTCTCTCTCTCTCTCTCTCTCTCTCTCTCTCTCTGTCTCTCTGTCTCTCTCTCTCTCTCTCTCCAGGGCTAATGCAGCCTTTGGAATATAGAAGACAAATGTGCTACACATGGTCAAGCAAGGCCAAAAAGCACTTTATCCTAGTTTTCTCTAAGAAGCCATCTTGATCATTTTTGCTTTTTATTAGAGCTGCCACTAAACTCATGAATTCCATCTTAATATTTAAGCAGGGTGGAGCCCAGGTAAACAAGCAAAATAGGAGTGGGGTGCAAAGCAGAACCTCTTCTTTGGGCCTTAGGAATGTTACTCCCAGTGTTTTAGGGGTAATCAAACTAATTAATTATGTATGCTTTGAAGAGAGAAGTTTTGCTTTATTCAAATAGCTTCTAGTTACTTTTTTTTTTTTTTCCTTTTCTCATAATAGGTGTTTGCTGCTTATTCTTATCAGTGTGTAGAATATTTTCCAGGAATATATTGTGGGTTTCTTGAAGTCAGTATATAATAAATGGCATGATGTAGTTTATCTTTCACATTTGGAACAAATAACAGTATCTATAATTATTTTTGTAGCTTTATTTGAAGGGTAGTATTGTATTAATATACTGAATTTTTTATACCTGAACTATTTGTTTAAAAAGAAAAGTGGCTTTATGCAATGAGATGATAAGTGTAGACTAGTTGCTATGGTATTTTTCATATTGACTGGCCATCATTCACTAAAAGATGAGTCTACTAGTTTATCTTTATGTACAGTTTATAATTCAAATAATTTTAGCTTGATCACTGATGCAAGCTGTTATTTATTTATTTATTTATTTTTATTATTATTATTATTTTTCTTACTGGAAGCAGAAAGGGAAATATTTCAGGCTGTTATTTTAACATGGTAAGAAAATGGAAATAAAGGAATAAACTTTTTAATTGGTAAGAGGTTGTAAATAAGGATTTATCTCTGATAGGCTAAATAGAAATTCCATGTAGCAGAGTCTGCTGCACAAGCCAAAATTAAACATAACTCATGCAATGTTAGCCCTGTAATTCTCCCTCTAGAAAAATAAAGGGAGTTTTTTATCTTTCAAAAGTTAAAAATTTGGTTTGTCTACTTGTGTGCTGAAGACGTTTGTAGTAACAGCCTCTAATTATTGTCTCACATGAAAGTTTGAGCTACCTCCTGCTGGATTGTATGATGAGTAATAACAATCTCAGCAACTCTGTCTAAAGTAATAAGCTGTGGTAGCAAATGTCCACAAAATTAATTATGTTGAGGAAAAGTAATAATAATGCAAGAAATATACACATTAAATCTCCCTTAAAAGTGAAGAGTCATTGAAATCTAACACACAATTATTTTGACAAGTTTCCACAAAGAAATAAATTATTATTAGTTATAGGAAGGGCTAATATTAATGATAAAGTTGCATTTATCACTGTCTTTCAACACTTTCCATTGTGTAGTATGTTTACCCAATGCCAATGTAGAAAAAAAACAATGACAATGTAAAGAACAATGCCAATATAAAAAAAAAGTTGTGATATGTTGATGATACAAATAGGATGATTTAGACTATTGTAAACCACATAACTGCTACTTTTCAAGTTAGGCAATGTAACAAATGTGAGATTTGCTGGCATTGATACCCCCTACATTTCCATCTGCCTTGCAAACTATGGCAAAACATCCCCCCCCACCCCAATACTTCTATTCTACTCATATGAATAATCTGAGCACACAAGGCTTGGAACAAAGAACATACTTATTAAAAAGAGAAAAAAAAGAGCAACTGTTTCCATTGAATATTGTTAATCTTTGCTATATCCTCACAATGATATTATAAGGGTGTGAGCAATCATTGCTTTAACTCATGGGACCATTGTCTATATATGAATCATGAACATTTATGAAAGGTCAATTTAAAATCTCAGTTATTTGTTTTGGATTAAATGGTGTTTTATGACAAGGATGCATGTTCAGAATCATTCCAGTACACTGACATTTTTGGTTTGAGTTTGGTGAGAGACTACATAAAATATCTTTATAACCAAGCCAGTAGACTACTAACTTGCTAATTGATTAATTTAATCATACAAATAAATGATCAACATTGATAGAATTTATCAAGTATTTGGTTAAAGCTACCACATTTTGCCATTTTGCACATTGAAATTATCAGTTTTAATTACCATGAAATATTTGCCCTAAACAAAATTTTAAATAAAAGTGTTTGTTCTCATTCTTGTGATGTGGAAAATTTGGGTGGCAATTAATAGAAATCACTAAATAACATTTTCATTGCATTACCAACATGCAATCTTGATCTATAGATTTGAAAAATGAGTTTTGGTAATCTAATTGTTTCCCTCCTAGGCCTTTATGTTCCATATTGAACTTACCAAAGAGAGAAACAGAGGGCATCACATATTAGGAGTCATGTAGCATCTCCAGAAATTCAGTATGTTTTCAAGATGTCTGTCTCCTGAGTGCTGAGGTTCTGTCTTTTGAAACCCCAATATGGTTACCATTTACCAATGGAAGCATGTGGAAAGCAGTTGTGGTAAGAGGAAGGGCTCTTTTCCTATCTCATCCTTTCTGTATATTTTTGATTACAGGGAACGACACTTCTTTTTTCTCCTATAATCTCTTCAAACTTTCATCTGTCTCATATCTTCTTAACTTTGAATATGTAAACATCAAAGAATTTCTTCTGAGACAAAAAGTAAACAAAGCTGATGCAAACAAATGCACATTTTCAATGAATCTCAAAGAATCCTAAAGTTAGACTGTGATCTCAAAGCCTTTAGTTCTTACTCCACTTCGTACCTCAACATAAAAACCTCAACATAAAACCTCAACATAAAAACGACACCAATAACGTATTTTGGTGGAATGAAAAATGGAAAACTTCAAAAAAGGGCTATAGAAGACTATTTAACTTATGAATGACATTTTGTTTGATTGAACAAATGCTCAATTCACAACAAAATATTATTTTACCTTCTGCAGCAGTTTCCTACACCTTAAGCTTGTATTTTATAGGTACTTACCTAAAAAGCAAATTTTTTGTTTGTTTTGTGCAAATAAGCTTTTTTTTTTTTTTAAGGTGAGGTGCTATTATTATTTAACAGAACTAAATCTAAGAGACAGCAGCAGAGCATGAGGTATTGTAATCCTAGTGACTGATTTGAAACTCAGCTCTACCACTTACTACTTTGACAATACTGTAGTACTTCATATTTTCCACAGGCATATAATGCAAACAATAACAATATTTGCTTTAAAAATATGGACAGATTAAAGGCACTGATATGTGCAAAGCACTTAGAACATTGCCTGGCACAATGAAGATGTTACCTCTTATTAGTACCCAAGTAGCCTGAAGCTGAACCCTTCTCTCGTATCTGTAACTATCTGTAACTCTCTGCTATATGATTGCTTGACTGCATGTAAGGGAACTTCAGGTTGAACTAAAAGAGAGACAGAACAAACATGACTTTCATTTAAATAATCTAAGGGCAAATTAATCTTACACACTGCCAAGATACACTTAATGATTAGTCCCTAGGCTGATTCATCATCAGTAGTTTGTAGCTAGTTTGTTTCTTACCCTAGAGTAAAGCTGAAGGCACTTCTTTCGTTAACAAACTAGACATTAATTAAGGTAAGCAGAGGACCAGAATGTATAATTGCTATTGTAAAGAATAAAGAACATTAAAAAAAAAAACAACAACACAGTGAACTTCCTAATAAATAAAAATACAATTCTTCCTAAAAATAAAATAGAAGTGCATCTCTTTTTGAAGAAATGTACTTAAAGCTGTAGTAGAAAAAAAATTAGTGAAACTCTATTCTACCATTTTTTCAGCTTTTGATGCACAGAATGGAGAAAACTTTAGAGTGGACTTTGGTCAGATTCTTAGAAGTTAAGCAGGATAGTAATTCAGATCCACTGAGCCTGATACCTTGATTTCTCTTTAATTGAATAGCATTTCCATTGCATTTTTTTATGTCACTTCCTGAGTATCCCATTAATTTTCCTAACTTTTCAATATCAATTCTATGCTCAAATTTTACTATTAATCACGTATTACTATTGATTTCTTCCTTAATCTTCATAATCCAATAAATCACTAGTCATTTTGTTTCAATGTCGTACTAACTTTAAATAAGTTATTTCTGTACATTCCTACATATTATGGCACTATAGTTTAAAGCTCAATCTCTAGAATTGAGTGTTCTGCATATAAACCTCTATTCTGCCACGTGATCTTAAGTCAGTCCTTCCTTTGTAAAATGAGGATGAAAATATTACGTATGTCAATGAGTTGTTATAAATATTAATGCTATTACACATTATAGCATTATGCGTAATGCTATACTTAGCATGTTATACTTGTGCCCTGCTGTGGAAAGCTTCAACACATTATGGCTATTATTACTATATTGTTAATATTGTTGTTTACATTGTCATCACTGGTAGGTCTCTTCTGCTTCTTTTGTTTCAGTAGTCTTTCTTTTTTCAGTCTCTCTCATCATCAGTCATCCTGTACAATATTGTTAAATTCGTCTTCTGACTCCATACTGCTTGCCCAAATGCCAAATTGTTTGTCTTGGTGCAATACATTCTCCATTCTGTCTCACCCTCTCTAGTCTGTTCTTATTCTAATCTTTCTTACTCATTTTGTTTTTAAGGAGGGTGGAGCTCACAGTGTCCCATGCGGGGATCCAACCAGCAACCTTGCTATTATTAGCAACATGCTCTAACCTACTGAGCTAACCTGCCACCCCAGTCTTACTCTACTCTTATACACTGATGTCCTAATTGGAGTATATCTCATGAATATGCTAGATACCTTCCTGCTTTTGAACTTTGCTTATACTATGCTTTCTGCTTAGGTGCCTTTATTCGTTGCAATCAATGATATTTATTAATTCTTTAAATGCTACATCAAACACCACATCTTTCAATAAACTTCTGTAGGTTCCAAGTCACAAGTGATCTTTTGATGGTTTTCTTCAATTGATTGATCTTCTATAACATTTTATGTTTTCCTCAGATTGCTTATCTTTTTCATGATGTATCATATACTTCATGGTGTAGTTGGGGTTGTGCTGGCCATGTCTCCATGACTTTACTGTGAACTTCAAAGGGATGGATCCTATATCCTAAACATTTTTGATCACCTAGATCAGTGATTCTTAGAGTGCAGGGCGGAGCCCAGTGGTGACATGAAAGATGGTTTTATATGGTGCATAGTTAGGGACGTGAACAATATAGTGAGAAATGCATTACTTTTTAAAAATCCTTATGGTTACATCCAGAAAGAGCCCCCTGTTTGGTGTTTCAAAAACCTTTCTAATAACTTTTTTTTTAAATAAAATTGTATAGACTTCAGACTTAGAACCTTCAGAAATCAGCCATCTCTAACCAATACTTTAATAGTTCTGTTTTATTTTCATTGTATACATTTTTCTAGTTAAGAAACCATACTGACTAAACAACAGTACAGGTAATATGGGGATTTGGGAAAAGTAAGTGAAGATAGTCTAGCAAGGATCTAAGTTTGTCACATAGCTCTGTCAGACTGTTCCACTGCTGGTAGACACTGAAAAAGTGTTGAGTGATTCTCCCATTTCATATGTGTCAGAAGAGAGTTGTTGCAGAAGGGGGTCACTGATTCTTATCTTTCATTACCAGCATAAATAATCCAACAGTCACCACCACTAGTTTTTTCATCAATTGAAGTTTCTAACCTGGTGTCCAAGCCACCATTTACAGCCAGATAGCTTCCCTTTAGCCTCTTTTACATAGAAACTCTGTTACTACAGTGTGCTGGGAATACTCATCAATTCATGTTAAAATGCTCAGACTCCTTATGTTGTTTGCGCAGACCCTGAGAAAGACTGAATAAATCTTATTTTCTTTTGCAAGGAGTTGACTGTAATGATGGTATTTAACTCCAAAAAGAAGGCTGTTGTTGCTATGGATTGAATTATGCCCCCCCCCCTTCATATGTTGAAGCTCTAAAGCTTAATATGATGGTGTTTGGAGATGGGCCGTTTGGGAGGTTTCAAATTAAGTCATACACGTGGACCCTCATTATGGCATTCATGCTCTTATAGAAAGAGACACCCACCAGAAAGTTTTCTCTCCCTCTGCCTTGTGAGCTTACAGAGAAAAGAGGACTATCTGCAAACCAGCGAGAGCACCCTCACCAGATCCTAGCCATGCTGACACCTTGATCTCAGACTTTTAGCCTCCAGAATTTTGAGAAAACAAATTCCTGTTTTCTAAGCCATCTAATCTATGACATTTTCTTATGAAAGTCTGAACAGCCTAGTATAGTTATATAACTGTCACAATCCCATCACAATGGGACCAGAAGACATTCATAGAAGTTTCTAAAAGGAGGAGATATTTCAAAGCTTCTTTGGAAAACATACTGCTATTATGGCTCCTCTATCACCACTTCTGGCAACTATATAACGAGCCAGAATGATGCCGGCTGCCTCTAAAAACCTACATAGAAGAAGTCAATCAGTGGGCTGAGGATAGGAGGCTAAGAATATTTTCTTATTCCCCATCAAGAGGTATAACCTCTGAAAAATCTGTGCAAGTATCTAAAACTATGTATAGTACTTAAATTGGGAGAACATTTATATGCCTAAGCACTGACACTACTGCAGAGACCTGAGTAAAAAGGAACCAATGAGAATCCACCTTGTATTTCAAGACATAAATTGATACATCTAAGTGAGTAATAAAGCCTAATAAAAGGTCACTTGAACATGAGTTTTGGTGATGTTCCTAAACATTATCTATTCGAAAACCATCTTACATAAGATGAGGATTGTCTTACTGTTATGTCTTCATCTTTGCTGTCACCTAAATGAGTCAGCCATTGTTCATAATGAAAATACCATGAGTCACATCTTTTTATCACAGCAGATCATGATCTCCAGTGATTGATGTTAAAAGGATGGCTGGGTCCTTCAGCATGTTTTCTTCCTGGCAGTTCCAGCATCTTCCATAGTGTCATTAAGTCATCTACCACCTCATAACTTTTGCTTCTTTGTTAATTTTATTCTATCACTACCCGTTTTATTTAGAAAATATACAGAAATCAACAAAAAGAACAGCAACAAAAAATATTTTAATATTGCTGTTGGCCTTGAGATTAAAAGTATTTAGCTAAATTATTTTATTTCTTCATTAATGTCAAATCTTCAAAAATTCTACTGTTAATAAATTATTTGAGTAAATGGAAAGAAAATAAATGTAGA
Source organism: Rhinolophus hipposideros (assembly GCF_964194185.1). Classification (NCBI taxonomy): domain Eukaryota; kingdom Metazoa; phylum Chordata; class Mammalia; order Chiroptera; family Rhinolophidae; genus Rhinolophus; species Rhinolophus hipposideros. The sequence goes on from NC_138053.1 coordinate 42,036,151, forward strand.
AGTTAATTTATATATGCTAACAAGAAATCATATTTTTTCCCCACGTTGGTATTATAGAAAGAAACAACTTTTTAAAAACATGTGGTTAATGATCAAATACTACATTTTCAGCTAAAATATAATATGGGATAATACATTTAGGGAACAAAGTGAGTCCAAATTCATGTGTTAGTTCTGGATATTATAAATTATTTGTATGTGTGTGTTATAAGTATTGACTTGATAATACTTATGATTAAGAACACTCATTTACGTTCCAAGCAAAAAGTGAAAAAGATGAAAGGAAGAATGACATTTGCAAAATGCTAAATAAGACATCCTTTGCATGTAACTCCCCTCAATAACAATTATTTGTCATCCATCTACAAACAAAAGTGACTTTATGGGAGCTTTGGGATCCTGGTTGGAGATTATGACGTGATATTGTATACAGAAAACCCTAAAGATTATACCAAAAACTGTTAGGACTAATAAATGAATTCAGTAAAGTTGTAGGATATAATATAAACATATAAAAATCAGTCACATTTCTATACACTAACAACAAAATATCTGAAAGAGAAATAAAGAAAATAGTCCCATTTACAATAGCATAAAAACAATAAAATACTTAGGAATAAATTTAACTGAGACAGTGAAAGATCTGTACACTGAGAACTACAACTCTGATGAAAGAAATTGAAGAAGACAGAAAATAACTGGCAAGATATCCCATGTTCATGGATTGGAAGAATTAATGTTAAAATGTTCATACTAGCCAAAGCCATCTATAGATTCAATGGTCAAAGACTACAAGCTTCCAGTTATGAGTAAATTCTGGAAATCTAATATTTAGCACGACGACTATAGTTACAATACTATATTATATACATGAAAGTTGCTAAGAGAATGGATCTTAATTGTTCATACCACAAAAACAAATCATAATTATATTAAGCATTGGATGTGTTAATATCCTTATTATGGTAATCATTTCACGATGTATATGTGTATCAAATCATCATGTTATACAACTTAACATACACAGTGTTATATGTCAACTATATCTTAATGAAGTTGGAAAATGGGAATGATTTTTCAAGGTACAGATTAGGTGCAGGGTCTGGGGATTTATCATGCTTGGGACACTGTGAAATCCCCATTGTGTTTTGCTTTGTTTCCCCACTAAAGAATGTGTTGGAGACTTTCCCCCTAATATCTTGAGATTATATAATGTGACACAAAGGACTAAAATAAGAAAGCCATATTAAATTATGTTTATTTTTATTATTTATCAAGATTAAGGAGAATAAGTACATACAAAAGCAGACCAAAACTGCGAATCTCAGACTGCAAATGTCAATCAACAGAAAATAATGTCAATATTCAATAAATTACAAATATATTTCTAACTAAAAAAATTAAGTCTGATAGAAGTAATGTGATTGGATGAATGCATAACTAGACATCTGCCACTCCGAAGCTAATCTTTGAATTCTCACAGACTTTTGAAAACATCTCTTTGATGAGTGATGTAATAATGTTAATCAAAGTGGAAACACTGTTTAACAGCAACTACCTCTATTAAAGACCATAAACACAGCCTAAGGTGGGATATTAGTCAATAAACAAGAAATGTAAAATCTAAATTATTTATATCTTTTACCCACAAGAAATGTTTAAAAGCTGGAAATCAGTGTATGAAGCTCTTGTTAGTTGTGTTTTGTTTCTGTATTGATAGATTTTGAACATCAAGACTATAATTTTATTTAGTAATAGAAAATTGATTTGGCTTACGTTTCAGGGAGATATCTATTTGCCTCTACTTTTAGAATGCTTAAGCTACTACACATAGCAACAAGAATGGTGCAAGTATTTTTCAGTGGACAATATTATTCAACCAAAGCAGAAGTGGCAGAAGCATATCACCACAGAAAATTCCCCAAGAAGAGGCTAAATTATGGGGAATCTACAACTAAAATTACATTAGTGTTCTCAAACTGCAGGAAACTTGCTAATAGTTGTGTCCATTAATTTTATCTTCTTTGGTTCATCAATTTTTATGTTTTTGACTGTGAAAATGACACTGTGCTTCCAGCCTGAAGATTATGTCTTCCTTTACAATTTTTTTTTTCATTATCACTACTGGTCCAAATTAGATTAAGCTACATGTGTAGCATCTAAGCAAAACTGAGTAAATAAAGTGTATGTTTAATGAATGAACCAAAAGATTACCAATTAAAAAGAACAAGGCACTAAAATTTCTTCTATGGGAAAATGTTGCCCTCTTAATGAGGCCAAGACCAAGGGCAACAAGACTTATATTTGATAGCAATCACATTCAGATCAAATGACATTGTGTGAAGATGAAACCATAATATGATCACATTTTATGCACCAAGAGATAAGGTTAAGGCAGGTTAGACAAATCATTAGTTAAGAGCATATTTTGCTAAAGATGGAGATCTTTTGGGCACACAATATCATTTTCTTCATGTCCTTTTCAAGCCTGTATCTGTCTATGGAGGAAAAGTGGATATCTCCCCCATAAGACAGAAATAGGCTGTGGATATGCAGCTATGTCCAATCAGCAGCGATATGCATAGTAATATGTGGCACAGCTTGTGTAATGAAGTTCCCAGCGTGCAGTCTGGAAAGGTATCCTCCAGTGTGTCGGGTGATTTATTTCCTCTGTCAAGAGGCAGGACAGCCAGGACTTGTCCTTCCCTATTCTACCTGCAAAAATACTCTGTCATCTTGGGAAGTGGTAATGGTTTCTGGGAGGGTTGTACAGGGGCATTGTTTTGAATCCTTCATTTAGCTGGGCTATTTCCCATTCTGTTAAATTCTGTGACTGGAACATTAATGGGGATTTCTTCAAAAACAAAGCAATCTCTAGGGAGACGGACTATCAAATCCCACTATTGCCTTGAAAGCAGTATTTAGAATGATGACTACAAACACTTTTGCTGTGGAAAATGTATATAGAAAATGAGAAGGAATAGCTTTGTATATAATTTAACAACTTTCTCTGTAGTCAGGGTGAAAGAAAAACAATGTCTTTACTCTTTAAAATTATTTAGAATAGCTGTTATTTCTAGAGCTAAAATGTAGCTATTAATATAGTTTTTCTTAGGCATTTATATTATATTTTGATCTATAATTTTAATTGCCTTTTAATTTTTTGAATATATGGAAGTTTGTCTAATCACAGCTATTTTCTCCCAAACCAGAATTTTATTTTTATTTTTATTTTTTATGTCTAATATTTTAATTTTTTATACAGAAAATATATTCATATATTAGTTATATAATTAAAATTTAATTTTAAAATGAATACATCTGCACACAAAATAGCTTCCCACACATACATCATTATGATATAAGGAATTTGAATTAAGTAAATGAGGAGATAAGATGAGTTTATAGAAATTATTTAGAATAACTTTGTGTTAAGTGCAAGATGTATATTTTTCGTTTTGTTTTGTTTGTTTTTTTATGACTGCTGGTCTCTTTTAAAATATTTTTTATTAAAAATATAGCTAACCTACAATATTATATTAGATTCAGGCGTACACAGTAGTTATTCAACATTAATATACCTAAAGAAGTGATCACCATGATAAGTCCAGCAACCATCTAACACTGTACCATGCTAGCACAATATTATTAACTATATTACCTATGCTGTACATTACATCCCCATGGCTTATTTGTTTAATACTTGGAGATTTGGACCACTTATTCCCCTTCATCTTTTCTCCTCATTTTTAATTTTTCAGTTAGCATTCAGTATTATTTTGTATTAATTTCATGTGTACAGCATAGTCCTTAGACACATATAATTTTAGAAGCAATCTCCCCTGACTAGACTAGCACCTACCTGGTGCTATACATAGTTATTACCATATCATCAACTATACTCCCTCTGCTTTATTTTACATCCCCATGACTATTTTATAACTACCAATTTGTATTTTTAATCCTTTCACCTTTTAAATCCTTTCCCCCAACCCCTGCCCATCTATCCCCCTGACAAATCTAGTACCCATCTAATATCATACACAGTTATTACAATATTATTAACTATATTTCTTATGTTATACCCTTCATCCCCATGACTACTTTGTAACAACCAATTTGTACTTCTTAATTCCTTCACCTTTTTCACCCCCCTGACTTCTCTCCCATCTGGCAATCATCAAAATGTTCTCTGTATCTATGAGTTTGTTTCTGTTGTGTTTGTTTATTTTGTTCTTTAGATTCTACATATAAGTGAAATCACATTGCATGTGTCTTTCACTGTCTGGCAGACTCCACTCAGAGCAATATTCTGCAGGTCCATCCAAGCTGCCACAGATGTCAAGAACCCATTCTCTTCCATGGCCAAGCAATATTCCATTGTACATATGTACCACCTCCTCTTTATTCATTCATGCATCAGTGGATACCCAGGCTGCCTCCACATCTTGGCCATTGTAAACAGTGCTGCAAAGAACATGTGGATGCACACATCCCCTCAAAGGAGCATTTTGGGTTTCTTCAGATTGATATCCAGAAGTGGGATCACTGGGTCCTTCTTTGTCTCTTGTTATAACCTTTGTTTTAAAGTCTATTTTGTCTGATGCCAAAAAAAAAAAAAATGTGTGCACATTTTAAAAGAGGAAAACTGTGTTAAAATTGTAATACTCAATATACACTGATAAAAAAAAAAAGAATACAAGTCATGTTTGACTTCTGCAATTACAAGAGGTGTTCAAAGTGGTTACCATCAGCGTCCAGACACTTTTGATTATGGCAAATTACTGCTTGAGCAACGTTGACCAAAGTGTCCACTTGTATACATTTTTTGGCACCCCTAGTATTGCTACACCAACTTCCCCCTCCCCCCCATTTTCATGAAATATCTTGTTCCATCCCTTTTCTTTCAGTCTATGTGTTTCTGAAGTAAGTCTCTTATAGGCAGCATATTAAGGGTTTTGTTTTCTTATCTATTCATCTGCCCTATGTGTTTTGATTGGAGCATTTAATCCATTTACATTGAAATTAATTGTTGATAGATATGTAGTTATTACCATTTTTATTGTTGATAGTTTTACTTTTTTTTTTCATTAAAGAAATCCCTCTGACATTCCTTGTAATACTGGTTTGGTGGTAATGAATTTGTTTAGCTTTTTCTTGTCCGGGAAGTTTTTTATCTGTCCTTCGGTTTTAACTGATAGCTTTGCTGGGTAGAGTAATCTTGGTTGTAGGTCCTTGCTTTTCAACACTTTGAATATTTCATTCAAATCTGTCTGGCCTGCGAAGTTTCTGTTGAGAAATCAGCTGACAATATTATGGGAGCTCTATTATAAGTTACCAGTTGCCTTTCTCTTGCTGCTTTTAGAAACCTCTTCTTTTCTTTAACCTTTGGTATTTTAACTATAACGTATCTTGGTGTGGGCCTGTTTGGGTTAATCTTGTTTAACCAGGGCTTTTATGTCTATTTCTTCACCAGTTAGGGAATCTTTCGGTCATTATTTCTACAAATAAGTTCTCAATTGATTGCTTTCTCTCTTCTCCCTATGGTACCACTGTGATGTGAACGTTGGTGTGCTTGATGTTGCCCCAGAGGTCTAGTAAACTGTCCTATTTTTTTTTTCATTTTCTTTTTCTTTTTATGATTCCGATTGGGTGTTTTCCACTACCTTGTCTTCCAAATAACTGATTCAATCCTCTTTAATCTAGCCTGCTGGTGTACACTTCCTTCTAGTGTACACTTCATTTCAGTTATTGTATTCTTCACTCTGACTAGTTATTTTTTATGGTTTCTATGTCCTTTTTTGTGCTTGCTATCTCTTATTTGACAATCTCACTAAGTTCCCTGAACATTCTTATAACCAATGTTTTGAGCTCTGTCTCTGGTAGGTTGCTTGCCTCCATTTTGTTTGGTTCTTTTTATAGAATTTTCTCCTGTTCTTTCATTTAGGAAATATTTTTTTTGTTTCCTCATTTTGGCTGCCTCTCTGTGTTTGTTTTTATGTGTTAGGTAGATCTACTGTGTTTCCCAGTCTTGTCTGGTGGCCTTATGGAGTAGGTGCCCTGTGGGGCTCTGGCACAGTCTCTCTCTAGACATCTGTGCTGGATGCTCCAGGAGTGTCCCTTGTGTAGGCATGGGTTTCTTCCTGTTACAGTGGAACCATGATTGCTTTTTTCATCTGTGGATGAAATTGACCTTCATCCTGACTGGCTGTGGGGTTTGGCCACATCCACAGCTTATGGGCTGCTATGCAGGGGCCTACCGTACTGAGTGGGATTTGCCCCAGTGTGCTCTGATGCCAGTTGAGACCACCCTTTGTGTGTACGTGCTTGTGGGGCAAATTGGATGGTGCTCTGCTGTGGTCTGAAGCCAACCTCCAAGTATTTGTTTCTGGAGCCTTGTGCAGGCCCAAATCACCTACTGCCTATGACTGGCTGGGGATTAGCTGGTAGGGGCTACAAAGTGATCCACAGTTGTTCTCTGCCTGTGCTAAACCTGAAAGTGTGTGACAGAGGCCACACTGTGACCCGATGATGGCTGCTTACTAGGCGTGGGGTAGCTGGGCAAAACAATCAGAACTGTTTGCAGGCCTGATGCCATCTGCCAACTTCCTTAAAGTTCAGCTGCTGATAAAGTCTCATGCAGTACACAAGTTGGGTGAGACAGAATCTCGGGAGTCACTAGAGTGGGAAGAGTTGTGGTCACCAAGTTAATGTAGATTCTGGTTTGGTGCCAATGCTGAGCTTGGAGCTACTCAGCAAAACTCTCAGGGCACACCAAGGCCAGTTGCTGCCCCACTGGAGCCTGCAGACCTGGATAGTTTTCCAAGAAAGAGTGCAATGTGTGTCGGGCTGGCTTATCATGGGCAAGTGCCTCAGGAATTGGGGGAGTTTGGTGGGTTGGGGTCAAAGCAGAGCTCACCAGACCAATTCAGATTCAGATTTGACTTGTGAGGGAGAGTTTGACACAGGAAAGATGGTGCTCACCTGATGGCTACACTGGAGAAGGCCCATTCATAGGGAAAATGGTGACTGTCTCTTCAGTCCTTACTGCACAGCCACACAACTCAGTGTTTCTCCATATGTCTCTGACTCCCCCTGAGTCACTGTCCCTCTGTTGGAGCCCAGGGTGAGTGCCTGTGAGTGAGGCTGTGTGCAGCCCCTTTAAGAGGATGTCTGGGTTTCCCTTAGCCTTCTGTCCTATGTAGGTGGTCAGATTATCCACTTTTTTTTTCACAACCAGATGTTATGGAGCTCCTCTTCCTGGAACCAGCAGTGCAGGGTAGAGAGGCTGGTGGGAGGCTGGCATCTCTCGCTCCTCAGAGGGACTTCTATGGCCAAGATATTCTTCCTGATTCTCAACCGATACACATAGGTGTGGGACCAGCATGTTCAGCATCTCTGCCCCTCCTACCAGACTTGATGTAGCTTCTTTATATTCTTAGTTGAGAAACTTCTGTTCAACCAGACTTCAGATGGTACTCCAGGTCAGTTGTTCTATAATTTAGTTTTAATTTTAATGTGTTCACAGAGGAAGGCAAGCACAGTGTTTATCTACTCTCCACTGTGTTGGATCTCTCCAGAATTTTCTTTTTAAATAAATAAAGCTAAATAAGTAAACTGAAATTAAAAAATTTAATCCAAATAATTCTTCATGTTTAAATTTATTATCTCTAATTGTAATAATTATTAAATAATAAAGCATTCAATTTTTTAAAAGATTAGAAAATTAAGAGAATAAAATTGAACAGGAAATTTGCTAATATGGTGTATCTGTTACAACATTTTTTGATATAAAGTGTTTTTATATGTCCTTTACATTAGGTGTTTCCTCACAGAATTTATTATTTAGAAAACCATCATTATTTGGTGTTAGAAAATATATCTTACATTCTGTAGCTCTAGCATTTCAAAAGGTATATTTTAAAGTGTTTTTAAGAATTTTATTTGGGGAATTTGCAAGTGAAAACATGGTCTGATTTGTAGATAGATAAAACACACTGATGAAAGGCTAATAAGATAGAAAATAATTGTTTTTCCAGAGAAAGAAAAGGAGAATACAGAAATTGTCTTAATGTTCAAATCAACTACTTCTGATGAAAATTTTATTTGAGGCTTAATTCTAATAAATTTATCTTAGAGAAGTATGGAAGTTATTTGACCAAATCCATTGAAGAAGCACAGTGTCACAGGGAAGATCTTAGATGCCATGTGTTTAGGTTCAGACTCAGTTGGATCAAGTTTCACCAGTTACTAGTAGTATGCCGGTACACAGGTCGCTTTAAAAAGCATCAGATTTCCAATCTGTAACACAGGAATAATAATTTATTGGTTGTTATAGTCCATACGGTTTTACGAAGTTAAATGAATTAATTCTGAAAAGTTTTTGGCACAGCAACTGGCACTTAGTGAGTATGTATGAAACTCATACTACATTCAATAAGCATATCTATGCCACTTTAAATTCTGCTACACAATTGCCACTCTGCCACTTTGGCCACTAGAGTGTTTTGTTTCCTATGAGTTCAGATTCTAGTCCCTAATTTCTACAGAGCTAGTGTGGGGATCACTTTGATATTTCTGCAGTGTTTTCATGTTTTGTTTTGTTTTTCAGGAATTTTAGATAAGAAGTATCTTATTTTCTCTTCATTAATGACTAATTACTGACCATGGAGGGCTTGGTAAGGAACTGTTTTAAAGCTTAAATCATCTTCTTCCATCAGACAGTTCTAGCCGTTGTCTTTGAATTACCATTTCTTCTGTATTTTATTTTAATTGTATTTTAATTGAAAACTGTGTTAATAATCTCTGAATCAGGCTTTCTAAAAAATTTGTCACTACTGTAAGTTGAATATTCGACTCACATTTTTTCTCTAAATTACTGACCTTAGGAAAAATCAGTTTCTGTGACTGAGCAGATTCAAGTTGGAGTCAAGTTATTTTATTATGTTGATCAGAGATATTAAGACTTGCATTAATAGCAAAGACAGGGTTGAGATCACAATTAGATCAGAATTAGGTTGTATGGTACAAAACGAGATGCAAAATATTAATCAAGCTCTCATGTCAAAATCAGAGACCTGGGAGGACAGAGTTAAGCTGCTACCTAGATCAGGAAAATCAAGGGTCACAATCTAGGAGACAAGAGAAAATTCCATTGGTCAGAATCTCACCAGTGAGTATAGCTGGGGAAAGAAAACTCCTGGACAAATTTTTTTAAGTTCCCGAACCCTTAGCATTCTCATCTTCAAATATGGATATAACTTCTTTCCAAGACTTGTGAGGATTAAACATACTGCATGGAATGCACATAACATTTCCTGATATAACTCAATAAATGTCCACTACAAGGGAGGACAACCATAGGGGTTTGAATATTTCATTATGACTTTGATTCATAGTTAAGATTTCCTGTTAAAACAGTGTGCCTCAGACACCAGTGTTCTGCTCAACACAGGCTACCATGACCCTCCATGTCCCCATGGGTCCACAGAAACCAAACATCAATGTTTGTTTACATGAATAAATTAAAAGTTTAAAAAATGGGATATACATATATATCTAATACATATACATATATGTATATATAATGAATATGTGCATTGTATTTTTATTTCTAAAGTTAGATCTATAATGTGTGGGTTCGTTAGAAAAAAATGTTTCTTAGGTTATAATTTCAAATAGATAAGTTTTTAGGAAACTCCAAAATGATGAATATGAGGTCAGACAATTAAGTTCACAAACTCATCCTAGAAAAAGTGCTACATACCTCATTGTTGAATGTCACTGTGGTCACCTTGGAAGTACACCCCTTGGGAAGCTCTGCACTAATGCCAGCACCTAGTCCACCCTTCAAAACAATTTTGAAACTCTTTTTCTGGAATGGCCGTCAGAGCTGTCATCATATTACCCTTGACGTCCTTAATGTCATCAAAATGTCTTTCTTTCAATATTTCCTTTATCTTCAGGTAAAGGAAGAAGTCACTGGAGGCCAGATCAGGTGAATGGGAAGGGTGTTCCAGTCAACAAATAATTATATTTGTTGACTGGCTAAAAACTCCCTCACAGACAGTGCTGTGTGAGCTGGTGCATTGTTGTGATGCAAGAGTCATGAATTGTTGTGAAAAGTTCAGGTCATCTAACTTTTTCATGCAGCCTTTTCAGCACTTCCAAATAGTAAACTTGGTTAACTGTTTAGCCAGTTGGTACAAATTCATAAGGAATAATCCCTCTGATGTCAATAATGGATTGCAACATTGTTGAAACAAGTTCACGAAATTAATTGTCAGGACTTGTATTCCTTAACATTATACAGGTTGAATATAACTACACTTTTTGATACTTGGGAGATAGCTGTGAGCTGTGATTAGTTGAAAAGCAAATAAAATTATATAAATAAGTATTGGCTAAGCATCTCAAAAAATATCAGCAATAATACTTCAACTGTTCACTGAATATATAAGTTTAAAAAATCTATTGTGTTTAAATTCATTCAAACCTATTTTTTCCCTCCAAATAACCACATAACTAGATTGAATACTATCAATATCCTGTAATTTCACTCTTCTCTTATCAGGTATTGGTGACGGAAGGGTTAGAGGGAAGGCAGATGTAAAGGGGAGAATGATCACTACTTGTCAGAAATCATCTTTCTAAAACACATCTCATCATTTTATTCCAGTGCTAAAATTCCTTTAATATCTCCCCATTACCTATATATAAAATCCAAATTCTTTGTCTGGTAGACCTTGTCTTTCACAACCTTTTCCAATTGTTTGCTTTTACTTCTGCACATAAATACAAAATATTAGTTCAGCTAAGATATTTTGTCTCTTTTGGTTTTAAGAAAAACATTATATTTCAACTGTAGGCTTACTCAGAGAACTTCTGAAATGGCGTGCTCTGCTTTGCGTTATGTCATTCTCTGTGCTGAAACGTCCTTTCCCAGATGGATGTTGCCCAGTGAACTTCGACTTATACTTGGAGGTATATATCAAGTGTGATTTCTTTTGTGAAAATGTTCTTAATTTTTCCCCTGCACAGTTTGCCATTTCTTTATACCTTTTGCCTTCATCCTCTTCATCCAATAGTTACTACTTCTGTCACAGCACTTAGTAAAATGGTATTACTCTTATTTGTTTATGTGTTGATGCCCTAATTAGCTAGGGAGTTCCTTGAAAACGAGGAGTCTGGCTTCTCTGTCTCTTCAAATCTTAGCCTTTTCCTTAGCTTAACACATAAAGGAACTCAAAATGTGTCTGTTGAATAAAGGAATTAGAGAATGCTCCTGAAAGAGAATTCTGTTCACCCTGTCTTGTATTCTGCCCAGAATGTGACCCTAGGGATGATAGATCATGGTAGACTCTAATATCTTTTTTTTTTTTTAATTTATTGGGGTGACATTTGTTAGTAAAATTACATAGATTTCAGGTGTACAATTCTGTATTACATCATCTATAAATCCCACTGTGTGTTCACCACCCAGAGTCAGTTCTCCTTCCATCACCATATATTTGATCCCCCTTACCTTCATCTTCCACCCCCCAGCTCCCCTTACCCTCTGGTAACCACTAAACTATTGTCTGTGTCTATGAGTTTTTGTTTCTCATTTATTTGTCTTGTTCTTTTGTTGTTTTTGGTTTATATATCACATATCAGTGAAATCATATGGTTCTCTGCTTTTTCTGTCTGACTTATTTCACTTAGCATTATACTCTCAAGATCCATCCATGTTGTCACAAATGTTCCTATATCATCTTTTCTTACCGCTGAATAGTATTCCATTGTGTATATATACCACTTCTTTATCCTTTCATCTATCAAAGGGCATTTTGGTTGTTTCCGTGTCTTGGCCACCATAAACAAAACTGCAATGAATATTGGAGCACACGTGTCTTTATGGATAAATGTTTTCAGATTTTTTTGGTAGATATCCAGGAGAGGGATTGCTGGGTCATATGGTAATTCTATTCATAATTTTTTGAGGAACCTCCACACTGCCTTCCATAACGGCTGCACCAGTCTGCATTCCCACCAACAGTGTATGAGGGTTCCTTTTTCTCCACAGCCTCTCCAACACTTGTTACTATTTGTCTTGTTGATGATAGCCATTCTGACTGGGGTGAGGTGATATCTCATTATGGTCTTTATTTGCATTTCTCTGATCATTAGTGATGTTGAGCATTTTTTCCATATGTCTATTTGCCATTTGTATGTCCTCTTTGGAGAAACGTCTCTTCAGGTCCTCTGCCCATTTTTCAATTGGGTTGTTTGTTTTGTTGTTGTTGAATTTCATGAGTTCCTTGTATATTTTGGATATTAGACCCTTATCGGAGGAACTGTTTGCAAAAATCTTCTCCCATTCCCTGGATGCCATGAGGATTCTTTCTTTGTCGTTGATTTTAGACAGCTTCAATACAAAGTGCCTTGGAGAAGGCCTGTTGGGATTGAGGTAATTAGGTGTTCTATTTACTTCTTGGATTCGAGGATCCAGTTCTGTCCACAAGTTTGGGAAGTTCTCATCAACAATTTGTTTGAATATATTCTCTGTTCCCTTCTCTTTCTTCTCCTTCTGGTACACCCATTATTCTTACATTGTTCTTTCTGATGGAGTCAGAAAGTTCTTGTAGAGTTCTTTCATTTCTTTTAAGTCTCAAGTCTCTTTCTTCTTCCATCTGTGTAATCTCCAGGTTTCTATCTTCGATGTCATTGATTCTTTCCTCCATTTGGTCAACTCTATTACCTAAGCTGGTTATTTCATTCTTTATTTCTTCTATTGAGTTCTTAATCTCCAGAAATTTCATTTGGATCTTTTTTTAAAATTTCAATCTCTTTCATACAATGCTCATGTTGTTCTTTGATTGCGTTTCTGAGTTCATTAAATTGCCTTTCTGTGTTTTCTTGCATCTCGTTGAGTTTTTTCAGACCTGCAATCTTGACTTCTCTGTCATTTAAGTCACATATTTCCATATCTTTAAGTTCCTTTTCTGGAGACTTTTCACTTTCTTTCTGAGCTGTCTTGTTGACTTGGTTATTCATGGCAATTACTGATTTATTATTTCTCTTCCTAGACATCTACAGGAGTGGCTTCTGCAACAGGTTGATAGGAAGAGGTCTTTCTTTTGTTTTCCAGTACTTGTTGGTAGAATGTTTTATTTTCTCTCCGACTGCAGCCTTTTCTTTCCTCTCTCACACAGTAGTGCTATGTTTTCTCTGTACTATTCCAACTTCTCACACAATGGAGGGATTCCCTGGGAAATGGGCTTCTCCTCTGTTAACAATTCACCTGGGTCATAGGGAACCACGTCCCTGTGGGGAATGCGGAGAGCTTTTGAAGTTCCAAAACTCTTTCTGCACCAGATTCAGAGCCCATATGTTTCAGCAGTTCTGTTTACTCCTGCAGGGATCTTCCCAGATAGGTGGGGCGAGGGGCAGGGTGAGTTGTGAGAGGTGACCCAGAGCAATGGGGGTGACCACCACCACAAGTGGTCCAGCTTCCACAGCTCCCTCCCCTTTGCCGGAACTAGTTGGGCTGTGAATTTGTGTCTGCGGTCCATATTTCTCAGAAGAGCAAATATTCTGTTCTTTTGATCTGACACTGCTGCTGTTCCGCTTCTAGCACCGGGCAGGTGGGGGCGGGGCGAGCTCTGGGAGGGTAGGAAGGGGCGGCTAGTCTCAGTGCCTAAGGCTTCCGTTCTCTGCTTGGCAGTGAGGGCTTAAACCACCGATTTCAGCCTTCTTCCCTCAGTCTTTTCTCTGAGGTCTCTGCAGTGAGTGTTGCTTTCAGCCGTGTTATATGCTGCCCCCTCAGTCATGTGGGCCATAAGCAGAGCCCTAACAGTTCCAGTCCTTCCCTCTCCCGTAGTTGCGGTAGTTCCGGGATGCAGCGAGCTTGGAGCACTGAGCTAGGTCTGCGTCCTGCGCCTGCGCGGCTCCATCACCGCACTTCTCCCTTCCCTCCTCCCCAGCTCGCGTGATTTTCCCACCTTTAGGTGAATTCAGTAGTGGGCCTCTTCATCTTGCCTGTCTGCTGTGCAGGGAGTCCTTTGTGGAGTTACTGTTGTACGATTAGTTGTAAATTCCAGGGGAGCTTTACAGAGGCGCACCTCACGCAGTCATTTTGATGACGTCCATACAGAATCTGACTCTAATATCTTTTAAGGTATTTTAAGTTCCTTAAACTTAAGATCTCAGAAATTTTCAGTAATGTTAGCATAATACAAATATGGGGACCCAGTTTTAATAGTGATAATGATATTTGTTTTCATTTAAAGTTTTAAATTGATAACTGTTATTTAAATATTTTCTACCTCTGAAATGAAGTAATCTGAGCAGATCTTAGAGTGTATCAACTAAGTGACGAGTGGTGTCATAACACAGTCATTCGTTATTTGTTAATCACCAAAATCCCTGGAAACTATGATGGCTGACCATTATACTATTCCAGATTTTTATTCCTAGTCACATACTATTTCTTTTTTACCAATAATGTAATGTTGATAAAAGACAGAAAACATAAATGAACAAAGATGAATATGGAGAAAATAAATCTATAAAATTATCTAAAGATGGTTCTTCACTTGCTTTCATATGATCACAACCCTAAATTGTTTTTATCTTAATCAGAATCAAGATTTCTGTAGTCCTGTAAAAGCCAATGTCAAAAGAAAAATACATAGTTATAAATATGTCTGATTTGTATTTTTATGTAATAAGATTGGGATTCTCTATATGGATTATGTGTCATTTGTGGGCATGGGCTTACAAATTGCGTAAGCTCTTTTTAAGTCAGAATTTAGTGGGAAAAGAACACAAAAATTATATTTTTAAAAGTTTTTAAGGAAAAAATATGAAAATTTAAAATATTACTTCATCTAATTCTTTTTTCTGTTTTGATTTTTAAAATGTTATATTTCAATCTATATGCTAGCAGGCTGCCGATTAAAATGTGATGTCATTTTATAAATTTGTTTAAAAATCAGACTTTTTCATAACAAAACTAAGTTAAAGTAAGTTAAATACTATGAATGACTTAAGTGGGAAAGGTCAAGTTTTGTCTTTATATGCTATAAAAATTGCCAGAATATGAAAATCAGTTTTATAATGCAATCTTTTCTAACATGCTAATACAAATTTTTTAAAAACCTACTTAAAAGAGTATTTTTGTCACATTCCATATATACATCAAAGTATAAAGAGATTTTGAAAAATAATAAGAGGTTGTCTCAAAATTATGTGCTTCTAGAAAAGGAATTTATGTGTTAAAAACTTGGAAAGCAACCATATAGTTGAGTATCCAATTTGAGGATGCCTTTGGAGTGTATGCAAAAGTATTCCATTGACTTCCACTCCAAAGGCCACAATGTGTTTGTGGTCTTCTAACTATAGAAGCTTTTTAATTAAATTATAAAAGAGAAGTCATAATTGCATGCTCTCAAAGTCTCTATTAAAATTTTGAATAATGCACAATGAAGCCATATTGCATAACAGATGCAGTCAAATTCGCTGATGATTCACTCAGGAGACTGCTTTGGGGAGATTTACACCTCAATCGAATCTGAATTTCTATCTGTCTATCTATCTGTCTATCTATCTATCTATCTATCTATCTATCTATCTATCTATCTATCTATCATCTGTCTATCTATTTATCCACATACATGCCTACATGTTCTCATAAGCCAGACGAACTGGACATTTGCAGTTGTTCACCACATCTGAGCTACTTATTTTTGGTAAGGCTTAGAGTCAGGATGTAATGAGGATACAATTAATTGATATGGAATATTTATGCCAAGCCACTGGAAGGCTCATATTTTGTGACTTTCAGTGTTATTTTAATTATGATTTTAGAGTATTCAAATAATAAGGAGCAATTTTAGAAAATGCCTAATCCTTTCTCTTCCCATTATATTTCTTCTGTGTTCTCGAAGTCAGGTCTAGTGCCCTATTGTTCCATTCTTCTCCAGAAAACACATCCTGGGGGACTTGTGCCTTGCTAGCCTTAATCCCTGTTAAATCCAGTAGTCTTTCTTTATCCTTGCTGCCTTCACGGTTTATTAGAAAAGGACTGCATTTTCATTTCTACCTTAAGGAAACCATAGTTTCTGCATGTCAGGGGAGGCTGGCTTACTTTGTTACCAAGCCAGGAAACAGCAGAAGTGAAACTTCAGGCAGAAAGAGGGTCTCTGGGACAGTTATATAAGATGACACTATATCGCTCAACTGGTTGAATATGGTAATAAAGCAAGAAATCAATACTGGCTACATTACTTTCAAAAATGTTTTGTCCTTCTATTTTTCTTCTTTAGTTTTTACTAGACAGTCAAGTATTTTGGTAGATCTCAACGCATTTTCAATCTGGGACCCAAGTGGCTATATTACATTTATTTAGTTAGTTTGTTTGTTTGTTTGTTTTAGCCAATAATGAAGTTCAGTCCTTACGGAAACTAAACCAAACCAAATCACAACTGTATCAGACTCACCTGATATTTCAGAACTTTTCTAAAATTCAAGTGGCTGTTTGGCAGAAACAAAATAAAACAAACAAAAATGTGACTGAATTATGTTTGATTTAAATCATTGCTTGAATGGTTCTTATTACTCAAAGTTAGTTCTCTTGTGCCGAAATGACAGACCAAACCTTTCACTAACAGCAATGGGAGAATTTCAATGGGAGAATTTCTATTTTCTTACAGCCTGAATTCAATGCAGTCTGATCACCAAAGCGAGGTAATACCACCCCAGCATGCATGTGATTTAAATACACAAGACTTGCAGTTAAAGAACGTTTATTATCCTCTTAGTTGCCCTTAAGTTAAAAAAAAAAAAAAAGAGTCCCTAAATTCATTCTATGAGATTCTGCAGGAATAGAATAATAGAAAATTAAGATGATTCCTCTGACTGTGGACTTTAGTCCTGGAGAGCTACATGAGGATGTAATATATTGACTCCTTTCTTTTTTTTTTTTTTTTTTTTTTTTTTTTTTTTTTTGATCCTGTACAAGGAGAGCCCAAAAGCAAAATCTGTGGGAAATAGCTAAGTGTTCATCTGTTAGCATTTTACCACTCAGGTACTACTAATACAAATTCAAAAAAATGCTAATAAAGTCTGAAATTTCCCAGTAGGGGAGTAATGGAACACTTTTAAAAAAGGCACTTTCAGTTAATGACTAAGGCATTTTTTGCTAACAGCAATTTTGGCTTCTTATCCCAGGTGGAGAAAAATGCATTAAACAGGAGATTAAAATGTCCTTTCAACTGCTTGGTAATGCCAGCTGCTGCTGCAGGCTAAGGCATCCATGAAGTGGCATTTAAGTTGATGGTGGTTGTGCTCTATGGATGGAACAAGTATGAAAATCCCACTGGATGGCGGGGAGGGGGTGATCTCTTTAAATATGCTGTATATGCACAAATAGCAAGTGTAGGAGCTGGGCTAGGATGGTAAACTGTACAATCTGTTCATTGCATTTTGGTTGCTAATTAAGAGGTGACATACAGTTTGAATACACAGAACCTGTTGAAATTCTGTCAGACTCTGTCTTTGCTTTCACATGTTTGAATGCTATTTAATAAGGTGTCTTAATTGAAAGCAGAGAAATATACAAAAGTAGAGGACAAATATGTTGGATTTGGGTTCTGCGACAACGTATGTGTATATTCATGATTTCTAACCCCTCAGTGAATCTCTTTGAGGCAGCTACTTTACTTCATAAGCACAATATGCAAATTCTGTGATTTTTCTTCTTGCTGTGGGGGATAGAACTGGAGTGGAAAGTTGGAAACAGAACTTGCGAACACAAATGTGAACTTAACAGTGACTCTGACATAAAGGAAAAATGGTTTCTCTTGCCAAGAAATACCATTTTTATGAGGACTGTTTAAGCAAAGAAGATGGAAAAAAGGGAGGGCACTGTTACTTTTAACAATGTATTGTATGTGTATATTTTTATAGCTAAATGCATATTTTTCTCAGCCTTTTCCTTAGTGTATGAAACCAGATTAATACCAAACTTTATTTTCTGCAAATTAGCATCTAGAGTAAACAAAATGAAAACAAGAAAAAGATATTGCAAGGGCCAAAGTAAAACTGAAAATGCTAGAAGCAGAAACACCCTGAAGTTTAGCATAAGGATAAAAGTCCCCAGAATTGAAAATTGTATCTCTATGCTTTAGTTTCCTTTTTTGTATAAGAGGGTTAATGAATTAAAAGATTTGAAGTACCCTAAATTTGTCTGGCACTTAGCAAGTACTCAAAATTATTTGTTCCATCTCTTGTGGTTGTTGTTATTTAGTTCTTGGAAGTGTCAGTAGACTTAGGAAATCTGATTATAGAAAGTTTTCTGTTTAGAATTCTCATTGACCATGCTTCCATCTTGAGCTACAATTATTTGAGTTTGTTCACTTGTGTTAACTAGAGCCTCTTCTACTTCTCCAAATGACAGGTAAAATGTGACATTATTTAAACAATTACATATATATATACACACATTTTAACTATCATTTAGTGACAGTAGCTTAAAAAGGCATGTTTTCAGTTTGAAGCTTCCTTTTCATTTCCGTTTGTACTGTTCTCATCTTCCCAGTCTCCTGGTTCAATAGGACTTTCTCATTTGATACCCAGATTTGTTAATACCCTCAAATTTCAGCAGTATTTAAGCCAAAAAGATGTACAAATTACCATGCTTCAGCAGGGAGTTAATCTGGAGCATTTGTCTTCATTTGACAATATAGCATCTGTCTTGTAGACCTACACTGGACTGAATTCACAGTCCACAGAAAATCTATGTCCTGTTAACAATAGGACATTGGAAACAGCCATCTATTATTACATAAATACCCGAGGGGTAGCTTAAGTACATAACTTAGGCAAATGTGTTCAAAAAAATTTTTAATTATCATATTCATAGCAATAGGTCCTAATTTGTACCTTAGTAAGCATAAGAGGTTCAGAATTTAGAGACTAGGAAAACTGAATAGTGTTTGTAACTATTGAGGTGAGGTTAGAGACAGGGAGCGTGGGATAGAATAAAGGTAATGTTTTCTTCTGAATTTTGATCCAATCTCTGGATCCAGATACCTTTATATAAAGGTACAGTATGTTAAAAACTGTATGTATCTAAATTTCAAATTGTCAGAAATTACGTTGTGATGATTTCATAGTATTATCACTCACTGTCTTTCGTCAATACTGGACATAGAATTCTCAAGAAATACTATTTCTGTGGCATTTAAAGGTATAAAGTACTTCCTTTGGGGCTAAAATTAGGATGAGCAAAATGACCCCCCCCTGCATCCCTGGCAGCTTTGAAATACCCTAGCTTCCTAACAATAGAGCAGAGTAGCTGTACAAAAAAATTTAGGCCAATATGTTATGAAATTCTTTCACATATTAGGAAAAATGTAAATATTTTTTAGGGATTTCAGGCTCCTAATCATTAAGAAAATGAAAACCATACTAATGTCCTCAATTACAAGTCACTTGACAATATTACTTACCGTAAGAATTTAGTTTTCCTTGGTAAATGCCAGTTAAAAACAGCAATTACATGTTCTTACAGATTTCTTGGCTACTCTATTTCTAAAGTTTGTATGACTTGCCCTCTGATTTTATAACTGAAATAATCTCTTTACCCTATAATTACTTGCTATGTAAATACATGTCAATAGATGATTGACTCTGGCCATATCCATTTAATTAAAAGGTCAATGCTGACATATAAATACTTTTTTATTTAATGATAATATTTGTGCCTATAACCACACAGGTAGCTTAGTAGCCAAGACAAATTTATTTTTGCCATGCACACTGAGATACACAATACGAATTTGATGTCACAAGCATGTAACATCAAATTCTCCACATGGCAATTATAAATGGTAGGCCATTTGTAGATAATAATAACATATAATAAATACACATAGAAATATTGTGTAACATTTATAATCATGTATACATTTACTGGATTATTGCATAGATTAGGTAATAATTAGAAAGACAAGAATCATTCCAGGAATTTTCTATTCATTTACCAAAATGTACATAACTATTTGTTCTCATAATTCTTCTCCTTGGAGCACAGCAGAAAAAATAGGAAGCAGAGACGAATAGGACTTAAAAAATATATTCCTCTGTTCCTAGGAGAGTCTGTGGAGGTAGAAGGGTGAAATGGAGCTGAAAGACAGAGAAGGTCAGATGGGTGATGTGACAGGAATAAAGAGCAGGTCAATTGAATTTGCAAATGATATGAAATTGGGAGTTGTCAGGAGCAGAGGGGAAGACACAGTCTGTGAGTGTTAGTAGATGACTTACTCAAGTTTCAGTAAGTTGACATTCTGGAACTTTGAACATTACACTTTGCATACTTTGGCTCTGCTTTGTTCTTTGCCATAGGATTTATTAGTTGCTGTCTTTGAAAAGAGCCAATGATTATTCCATCGTCCATTCAACAAATATGTACCCAAAATGTTCCAGCCCTTTCTCACCCCAAGGAAGGACACGGAGATTAAAATAAATATAATCATTATTTGTATAGCTTTCCTGGCTTAAAGACCCACTTGCCCTGGAATGTTTTAGTTAAGTGTAGGACACATGGCAATTTGAGTTTTTTGGCTGTTACCTGGCTCTTAATTTGAAAGTTTTACAAAAATCAGTTTAGAATTTAATCTGAAGGTGAATACCATGGACAATTTTGTAGAGCAAAAACACCCTTTAAACAAGCTATATAAAAGGGATGGAAAATAGTGCCATTTTTGGCGGGTTGGTAGCTGGAAACTGCGTCATCTGTGTTACCATTACTTAGGATGGAGAAATACACATACAGTTTACACCTCAGAGGGTTTGGCGTCCTTTGCCATAAATGAAATGTCTCATTCTTACTTTAATCGACTGTGGCTTCATTTTTGAGTGATGCAAGGTGCCTGTCAGTCCTAGAAGGAGGAGCCCCTTCCTTGAAATGGGTCATGAATGAAAGGTGGCAGGAGCATAGGCCTTCACTCTCACCCCCATTAACCTTTTCTTGCTTCACCTTTTTTCCACACAGTTCTGGTAGCTCTCAAAAAAAAAAAAAAAAAAAAAAAAAAAAAAAAAAAGCTCTGGGTATGAATATAGACTTCATAATATAATATGAAGAAATATAGGTCATGAAAATTTCAAGCCTAATAGAAATAGTTAATACTCATTTATGCAATGACCTATGTTGTTTAATTTATTTATAGCTTCTAAATGTTATAACATTCTTTTAAAACTTATCTCCTGTCAGTTTTCTTACAGTGCCCCAGGGAAAATTTTAAAGTTGAGGGTTCCAACATTTCGGATTTATCAAAATGAAATAATTTCTCAGATTCTCTTTTCACTGGGTTTTCATGGATTTTACATTTGAGAGTTAATATAACTAAAAAAAAAAAAAAAAGAATCTTTCTGTAAAAAAAAAACACCTCTAGGCTAAGACCATATTTGGAGAGCTTCTGCTCCAAAGAAATTTTAAGGCTATTTACATAAGAGGAAGAAACTGGAACTTATAACTGAAATTACTTAAATGACAAAGTTTTATAAACTTGATGTTATGATAATGGCTGATAAATATACACATTTTCTAATGAAAATTAGATAAAATCTCATCCGGTTAGAACTTTATCTAGTTTATAGTGAAAAAAGACTTGTTTTAAGGTTTAATTTTCAAATTGTTCTGCAGACTATGCACTTTCAACTATTTTTTTTTTTTTAAAAAGATGTCTATTCTTAATAACAGTAACTGATAAAATTGGTTAAGAGGAGCAAACCATTTCATAGCCAACTTGCTACTATTGTAGCATTCAGACTCAAAATAGAAAATATTGTAGAGAGATCATGTCCCAGTACTTAGGAAAAAATAATCTTTATATACGGAATCACCTATATGTCTATGGGTTTAATGTATCCCTTTAATAAATCTGTACATGGCTTAGAGCTATAAATTCTTTCAAGTTCAACAGAATACTTAAGTGCCTTGAAACCTAGAAATTTAGCTAGGGCCTTAAATATGATTAACACTCAGAGTTTAGCAAATCATGCTGTCATACCTTCTCACACACCCATATATATGGGTGTCTAAATTACCACTCACTGATTACTATTTAATTAAAGAAGAAAAGTGCAGGTAAATTGCTCCTGTCACCATACAGGCTATGGACATATTCAGTGACTGTCACTCAGGTAAACCAGTTCCAGAGTGATTAGGTAGCTGTAAGCTATACAAAATATATCATTTCTTTCAAAACAAACCAAGACTTTTTGTGTGTGTGTGTGGAGGGGGTATTATATTTGTTGTGCATCTGTGTGTGAGTGTAGTTTTGAGATTGGTTTATTTTGAGACAATAACTTGGTGTATAAATTACAGTATGCAGCAATTTTAGTCCACCTATATTCAGTGGCATTTGCTACTATTTTTTTGCATTGTTCATATGCATATTTGTGATGTTTATAAAACATAAACAAGTAGTTTAAGATGTTTAAAAATATAAACTTGAAGTACAGGCTAGCCTTCTAATAATGAAGAACATGTTTTCTCACTAACATGCTGGTCCATGCTGTTTTCTCATCCTTTGCTCCCACCCACCTCCTCTGCACTTCTGTCTCACTAATGAGTACAGTCTTTGCTTTCAGAGCTCATTCTTCCCTTGGACTTAGTCACATGTGTCTCCTGCTCAGAGTCCTCTTCTTTGGAGACCCACACTATGACCTTCCTTCCACTGTCCCCCTCCCAAGCTAGACAGAGTCCATTGGGCAGACTCAGGGCCCAAACTTGGTTGGAACCTCAACTCCTCAATTAGATGACATCACAAGTACTCAGGACCCCAGAATTTCCTGCCCAAATATTCCTGAGATCACTCCCTGGGACTGTACTGGAGGATTTTCCAAGTCCCTTCTCCAGAGGGCACCACTGTGCTTTTCTAGAGGGGGAGAAGGAGGTGAAGGTTGTGTCAAATGCACATGAGGATGATGGAAAGAGAAGTGGTGGTTGGCTGCCCAGGGGACTCAACTCATGCCTGACCCATAAAAAGGTGTTATTTACCCAGAAAAGTCTTTCCTGACCTCCCTGATAAGGTCAAATGCCTCTATTATTTTTACAGGCCATCAGATCATCATGTGGAAGTTCTTTAACATTTGTGATTTTACACTTGTTTGGGTGATTGTATACTTGGTGTTCACCTTGCTGTAAATCTGTGGCTTCAATTAAGCCATAAAATGGGTTAGATTATGCTCACTATTGTATCCGCATGCCAAATATTTCGGCAAATTCATAGTAGACGTCTAACCAGTATTTGTAGTGAATGAAGAAGAACTTTCTTACTTTATAACATTCCTCTGAAAACTGAAAGACCAATGTCCTTATGCTGTATGAGTACAGGAGGCTTGATATATGTTTGGCAGATATTTAGGAAAAGTGTATTAGCTAAGGTTTGTCCAGCCAAATTAATAATCAATTTAAGTGAACATTGCCTGATTGGCTTATGTGTGCTGTCAATTATTTGTTAGTCATAAGTATTTTGGTATGCAAAAACTATTTTAATCTGCCTAATTGATATATCAATACATTTAACTGAACACTCCAGTGCATTTAATTTGCTTTAGGAACATAAGGATCTAGGAAGTCAAATGGTAATGTAAGCAATCGGAATCTTTTTGTCTCTGAACACTGTTTTGGTCTTCTACTCTGGCAGGCTCTTTCCCCAACAATTGTCCTAACATTTCCAGTTCTGACTGTCACAGATCAACCCTGGGTCACATGTGCAACCCTGAGCTATAGAGGTCAGGCCATCGAAACGTAGGAAATTAAAAATGAGGGTGAAGTATGTTCCCTAATATGTCATTACTGCGATAAAGATACTGAGCAGGTACCACCACAGATACCCTTTCACTGTAACTATCAACAGACTCCACAGAACAGATTCTCAGTTTAAGGTGATGTGATTTAATGATTTATAGTCAAGTGCTGCTGGCTTATCAATTTATCACGCATAGAAAGAGCAGGAGCAATATGCAAACTTACCTTCTAAGCTTGCTTCCTGAAGGACTCTGCTTAAGAATCTCCAGACTCTGCTCTCAGAGTGGCCTTTCATCACTTCCTCTGGGGGGATTAGGAAGAAGGGATACTGCTGGCCCCAAGTTACAGCCCAGTCACACTCACAGGACATATGTTGGCTATTGGCTAAAAACCAGAGTTAAGGAAAGGAGCAGAGCCAAGCTGAAGAGCAGAAAGAAAGAATAGGGAAGGAGGAGAATGAGTGTTATATTATAGTAGAGTCTACAGATTATAATGCTTTTGTGACTAACAAACCACTTCTGCAGACAATTCCTAAAGACGAAATACACTTAATGTTATGGAAAACACAGAATCATTTAAATAAGTCTTACCTCCACAGAGAACTACTCTGAAAAGTAAAGCTAATTTTTGATATGCTTGTTTAGAATTGGGAAGTGATGAAGAGTGTAGGTTTTGGAGTCAGGTTCTCTGATTTCAAATTGAGGCTCTGCCACATACTAGCCTGTGACCTTGGTCAAGTTTCTTAATCTCTCTGTCCTTCATTGTCCACATCTGTTAAATGGGAATATTAATAGAATAGTGATGAGAAGTAAAATGAATTGATATCAATAAAGATTTAAACTATAGACTGGCAATAGTAATTATTTAAAAATTGACATAGCTATTAGAATGCCTTTGTAAACAAAATAGTATATATATGTAATATGTATGTATATTAGTTACTAAATTAGTAAAGTGGGTCTCAATATTTTTAGTCATGTCATAAACAACACATAAAACTTTCTAAAATGACTAATAAAAGCAAGGTAAAGAATTTTAAAAAAAGTGGTACTGAACTGTACTCAGTGTTATGGGATCTTGTAAGCTAAACATGGAATATGCCCTGCAACGAAAAGCCAGATTTGTACCTTTAGGACACGGACCAACTCTGTGTATATAAAGGTTCAACCACCATTCGGTCCAAGCTTTGAAACTCTTGGCCACTGTTAAACAGCAAAGTGGTGAGGGTTCAAAGGATGAAAATGTCAGTGCCAATAAGGATCAGTTCATGGATTTTAAAGTCTGGTATTACTTGTGTAACAATTAATGTGCAGGAGACAGCCATGAGTACTGACGAGATGACGGCTAAAGAAAACAGAGGAGCTTTCTCATTGTAAATCAACATATTGACCAAGAATACCCATTCATTCCAATATTTATTAATTTCACTACTTATTCTTTCATTCATTCATTCAGCATGTAGTCATTGAAATCTTAAAATAATATACCTGTGCTAAGAATATATCTGTATACATATCTATATCTATACCTAGGTATAAATATATAGATATCTTCTAATTATGAGGGATCAAAAAAGTCTTTACAGAGATTGTCACCAGGCAAAAAGAGTCATTTCAGTGGGCTAGCAGCCTGAAAAAAATGCAATTAACTAAAAAAAATGCTTAATAATCTTTGAGCATTTGGGGTGGGCAAATCTTTTATAATAATATCACTAAAGCCAGGGTGTAAAGCATAATAAGATTGGCCAAGTGGAGAAACAGAGAGAACACACTGATGGTTGTGAATCCAATAGAAATATTGTAATAAACAAATATGGCCACAAAACAGTATCCCAGAATCAACCTTCCGAAATATTCACCTACCGAGCCTACATTTGCTCCAAAATCATCTCTTCCAAAATGTTGTCTGCAAAAATGTCCCTAATTTCCTCTGTGTTCTTCTAATAAATTATATGATCCTAATTAAGATAATTCTCTACTTTTTTGGATAGAAATTGAGAGACGTTACTAAGGAATTTATAAATATGCTATATTACTGAATAATATTGCACATATGAGGAACTTTATATAAGTTACACAAGCACTAAAGAATTTCATATTGCAGTTGTTTCTGTGCAATCTGGATACTAGTCAGGAGAATTACCTTCATTACGCCAGTAACTCCAAAGTCAGTGCACATCACCATGCTCCTATTAGCCTGTCCCTATATGGGTCTGTGGAAATCCAATGTGCTTCCAAGGAATTTGTGAATTCCTAGGGGATTTGCACTGTCCGACTCCAAGCTTCTGCTCTATGCATTCAGTTTATGCGTAGTCTCACAATCCTCGAGTGCTAATATCATCCGTATTCTGTTATTTTTACACTCACGAGTACCACCGTGCATTGTCATCTGTGTTGCAGCCTTTGCTAAAGTTTTTGAGAGATGCTAGAACTTTCATAATGTTTTGTATTAATTCTGAATAGAATTGTACTTTCCTGATATAAGATACATAGGGATAAAATAAACAACTTTGTTCCTGGTTTCAATTTTGGAGACATCGTGAAAATTGGTGGACTCCTCAAAATAATATTTAGTGACTTATATTGGGAAATCATTCAGAAAAACTGAGACTAAAAAGTAAATAAAATTTGGTGTATCTTATTATTTGGTTGTTATATGATAGTGTATATAATAGCACTGATACAAAATGCTGATTATCACCTATTTTTCTACACGTAAATTCTTCTTTTAGGATTGGTTAGGGAGTAGTATTACCAGATTTCATAATCTACAAGTGATTTTGTTTCAGATTCATATAATGTTAGCATTGTTTCATTGTTTTCTAAATATTGTTTTTTTTTTTTTTTTTTTTTTTTTTTTTTTTTGTTTTTTTTTTCTTGACTTGAATACTCCCACAAATCACTGGTGATGGATGAGAAACCTTTTTAGGAAGTCAGAATTAAACAAAATTGTTTTCTCATCCCATGAATATCAGCCAACTATTGTTTCAATGAGCTTCTAAAGGCAAAAATATATTTTAAAAAGATATTATGGTTCTTTTGGAAAGATGGGAGAAAATAAAATGGCGTAATTGCCTATTGCTTCATATGTGTAATGCATCCATTATAGATTCTGGTCATTTGTGAATAAGTGCAGATATGGTTCTTTCGTGTAGCTAAATGTCATTACTCAAATTATTTTCTGATCTATAAACTCATTTTAAGTTGCAATCTTAAGAACTTCTCCTATCAGTCATCATCTATGCTTATTAATGCAAGGGATGTGGCATGTTTGTGTTAAACTGGCACAGCATGAAGCGTGAATTTTATGATATATTTTAAACTCCATGCTCATGAATTGTTTTCTTCTGAGTGGGTGTATCACAGCTATATAAAGATACGTTATGTTTCAAGGTCTGTCTCAATTTGAATATATATATATATATATATATATATATATATTTACAGAGTATAAATAAGAGATAAAATGAGGAAAATTCAATTTGAAGAACTCAATATTTCAAAAGCTTTGAGAATTATTTTAAAAATTAGTTTTGAGGAGAGACTAATCAGTGGAACAAGGATTAAAGAAAACTATACATAGTTCGATTCTAATGAAAAATATTAGTGTGGAGGAAAAATGTGACCAAGTAAGGGAGAAGAAAAACAGCGAAGCACTATCAGGTAGATGGTTTTGAGTGGACATTTTGTGTTCCTAAGGATGTCAGTGCTTCTTAAATTTAATGCTGCATGATAAGTCTGGTTTTAAGTAGACCAGTTGCTAATCAATTAATAACCAAGTGACTAATTTTCTGTTTGAATGGATTAATCTACTACTTCATCAAATTTGGTCAAAAACCCCAGAAGTTTAACGTGCTATCTATTTAGACTAAATTCTCACTTTTGCTTGTATAAAATACTATATAGCATAAAATCGGGAGTAATATATACTATGTAGGTTCAGAAAAACATATTTGATATGCATACATGGCAATTTTTTAATCAAGATATAGAATTGTTCTGTCACCCCCTCAAAAATTATTTGTGCCCCTTTGTAGTCAATATTTCTGATTACCATAATCTCTAGCAACCACTGATCTGTCTTATTTTTCTTTAATTTTGCCCTTTCTGACATGTAAAATTAATGGCACCATACAGTATATATACTTTTGAGTCATTGAGTATAAACAGTTGATAACCATCAATGCCATTGCATATATCAAGCATACATTCCTTTTTATTGGTGAGCAGGAGTCCCTTTTATGGATTACCACAGTGTGTTTAACCTTTCACCAGTTGCAGGACATTCAGGTTGTCTCCAGTTTGGGGGCATTATAAATAGAGCCACTGTAAATATTCACCTAAGAGTTCTTGTGTGAACATATATTTTCACATCTCTTGAGGTGAAAGCGTGGATTACTGGGTCATATGGTGAGTGTATGTACAGCTTTATAAGAAACTGCCAAATTGTTCTGTGAACTATTTGTATAATTTTTCATTCTCATTAGTAATGTATGAGTTCCAGTTGCTCAGCATCATTGCACACAGCACTTGTTATTGTCAGCTTTTTGTTTTGTTTGATCATTCTTATAAGTGTGTAGTGGTCTTTTATATTAGTTTCTATTGCTGCATGACAGATTAGCACAAAGTTAGCACCTTAAAGCAATATGAATTTATTATCTCCAAGCTCCTGTGTGTCAGAAGACTAGGTGCAGGTTAACGGGTCCACAGCTCCACTGCTCAAAGACTCACCAGACTGAAATCCAAGTGTCAGTAGGGCTGCAACTTCCTCTGAGCCTCAGGGTCCTCTTCCAAGCTCGTTCAGATCATTGACAAGAGTTCAGTTTTCTGCATTGTGGAACTGAGGTCTCTGTGTTTTTGCTGACCGTCGGCCTGAAGTCACACTCAGCTCCTAGAGGTCTCCTAGTCACAGGCCCTCTTGCAACATAGCACTTGAATTCTTTGAAGCCAACAGCAGCATGTCTCTGACTACCTCTGTTTCTGACTACTAAACCTTGTTTTTAGAGCTCATCTAATTAGATCAAGCCCACCAAAATAATCTCCCTTTTGATTAACTCATACTCAACTGATGAGAGAGCTTACGTATTTATAAAATCTCCCCATCTTGCCATATAATGTAACCTAATCATAGGAGTGCTATTCCATTCCAGTTAGCAGTTCCACCCATATTCATGGAGAGCAGGGGTATGCTCACTAGAGTGTCATCTTAGAATTCTTCCTATCATATAGTCATTTGGTGTTTTTTTTAAGTCATTTTGGTTTTAATTTGCATTTCCCTATCACTAATTATGTTGACCATCTTTTAATATACTTATTTGCCAACTTTATTTCTTCTTTGGTGAAGTGTCTGTTGAAATACCTTGCCCATGTTTTATTGATCTGTGTTCTTATAATTGAGTTTTGAGAGTTCTTTATACATTCCAGACACAAGTCCATTATCAGATAACTGTTTTATGAATAGATTCTCCCATCTGTGCCTTGTCTTTTCATTTTAATCCTATCTTTTGAAGAGCAACGTTTTTAATTTTAGTAAAATCCATTTTATCATAATTTTTTCATGCGTGGTTTATGTTTATAGAGTTATATTTAAGAAACAGTTGCCTAACTCACGTTCACAAAGAATTCCTCCTATGTTGTACTGAAAAGTTTTCTAGTTTTAGGTGTTACATTTTAGGTGTATGATTCCTTTTGAATTAATTTTGTTTGGGGTGCAAGGTGTAACTTAAGGTTATTTTGTTTATGGATGTCCAACAGTTCCAGCATCACTTGTTGAAAAGACCACCTATTCTCCATAGTCTTTACAACTTTGCCAAAAATCTATTAATCATTTACATACGGTTCTATTTCTGGACTCTCCATTCTTCACAATTCATTTATATTTCTATTCTTTTGCCAATATAATGCTATTTTCATGACTGTCACTTAAAAATATCTCAAAGTCATAATATGAGCTGCCCAACTTTATGTTTCTTTTTATACTTATATCTTTCCATATTAAGTATGATGTTAGCTGTAAGTTTTATTTATCTAGGTGCCCTTTAATAGACTGAGGAAGTTCTCATTCTGTTCCTAATTTGCTGAGAGTTTTTTATCATGAATAGATATTATATTTTGTTAAATGATGCTTCTGTATTAATTGAGATTATCGTATTTTTTTCTCTGTTGGTGTGATGGAGTTGCTTTGATTTATCACGATATATTAACATTTTAGTATATTGCTAGATTAAGTTTCTCTGAGTATGTTTGCGTCTATGTTCATGAGGGATATTAGATTGTAGGTTTGTTTTTTTGTAATGGCACCATTTGATTTTGGTTTCGAGGTAATGCCAGCCTCATAAATATGTTAGGAAACACTCCCTTCTCTTCTAGTTTATGGAAAATTTTGCATTGAATTTATATTATTTCCTCCTTAGATTTTTGGTAGAGCTTGCCAGTGAAGCCATCTGTGAATCTACCCAGGGTTTTCTTTATTAAAAGGTTTTTAACTACAAATTCAATTAATTTACTAGATATGAGATTAGTCAGGTTATCTGTTTTTCTTGATTGCGCTTAGGAGGTTTGTAAATTTCAAGGAAGTGTCCATCCCATCTGTTAATCAAAATTTATGGGCATAAAGTTGTTCATAGTATACCCTTATTATTTTAGTATCTGTGGATTGTTTAGTGATATTATGTTTACTCTCTGTTTTTTATCTGTTAAATAAATCTAACAGATTTATCCTTTATTTTTTTCAAAGAACCAGATTTTGGTTTTAATGATTTTATCTGTTGCTTTTTATTTTCAATGTCATTGCTTTATGCCTTTATCTTCATTATTTCTTTCCTTCTGTTTACTTGTATTTTCATTTACTCTTCTTTTTCTGGTTTATTGAGATGGGAATTTTGATTTTAGGTTTTGTTTTTTTATAAATTTAGCAATTAATGCTATAGATTTCTTTTGAAGTACTCAGCTACATTCCAAGAATTTTGATGTTGTGTTTTTATTTCCATTCAATTTAGAATATTTTAAAAACTCCCTTGATACTTCCTTGTTAGCCCACATGTTATGTAGAAGTTTGTTGCTTAATTTTTAAATATGTAATTATTTTTCATATTTACTTTTATTAATTCCTAGTTAAATTTTGTCATGATCAGACAATATGCTTTGTAGGATTTGTCAATAGCATTTAAACCTAGAAATAGGCATGAGCTTTCTTCTGCTTGGCTATTAGTTTGAAAATGAGAATCTGATCAGAAAGTTGGCTGGGTTACCTCTTGTCATTGCTTTGATTACCTTCAGTATTCCACTGACTTCAGATTTCTTGAATATGATTTTGTTCTTGGGGTGCAACTGGTTCACAAGAGGGTTTTTTCAATGTTTCTCTATCCGAATTAGGCTTTCCCTCTTTACCTATACCTCAGAGAGGGTCACTTTTCGTGCTCTTGCCCGTCCCCCAGAGGTAGACTGCTGTTGTTACTCCATACTTGCTAACTTAGTGGTGAAAGACAGAGGATTCTCAGTTGTCTTTATACTGTATCAGTCCCTTTGTCCCTGGCAAGAGATTTTGTCAGGTATTCTGCACATCCCTCAGTGCTAGGAGACCTCTAATGATCTGGAACCCCTATGGCCTCTTGACTCTCCCTCAGGAGTGGAGGAATTCTCCACTTCTCCCTCCCTAGTCACGTTGGGTCTACACCTGAACCCTAAAGTAACAGAGGTTGGCTTTCTCACAACTTTAGGCTCCTGAGAAGAATCTGGAAAGGGTTTCTGCCTTCTCTTATAGTGATAGCTCTCTCCACCCTCCCTTGCACTATGAGGTGAACTTTCTACAATTCTCTGTTTCCATTCTCTCTCATGGGACCTGGTAGAAATTATTGGGGAAGAGCATATGAGTGGATGTAGATTCCACTCTGTTTTTGGCTCTCAGCAGTTTTATATTCTCATGTTAGCCTACACTTTAGCAATGTGTTAAAATTTTTAGCTCAATTCTCCTTACCTGTCCTATCATCTTCCCCTGCTCTGCTCTCAGTAAGTCAGTATTTGAGATCCATATCTCCTTGGAAGCTAAAGTATTTCTTTAGATTTCAGGCTCTGTGGTTGCCATACAATCTATCAACCTGAGAGATGCAAGAAAAGTTATCATTTTGTCTTTTTCTTATTGGTAGGGTGGGAGCAATACTCCTTCCTGCTTTCTACATCCTAAGAAGAAGCCAGATGTTAATTAATACATTTTGAAATATTTTATACATATTGACACTAACATTATCATATATTTGAGATCTCTAAATGAGAGAGCCATGGGAAGTGACTATATTTCTAGTGGTGGTCACTAAGGGTGCCACTATTGTCTACACTTTACAAATTGAAGAAATTGAGCTTTGGGGGTTATCCATCTCTCATAAATTCATACAGCTAGTCCTAGCAGAGCTGAACTTGTAACCAGGTCTGAAACAAAACTTACGTACTATAGTTTAGAGTCTTACAAAAATGCTCACTCACACCCATACATACCCACACAGATTATTCATTGGAATAGAAAAGATAGATTTTAAAGATGAATTATCAAAGTATCCACTTTCTCCATGACAAGAATTGCTCTTCATTCTTTTATCATCAGCATTTATCAGAGTTCTCATTAAATGTTTTCTGAACGAATCAGTTAAGTTGTTAAACAGGTAAATAAATAAATTGCTTTCAGAAGTTTAAATTAAAAATTCACTAATACTTAAGTATTTCACTGGGTATTGTTGCACATAAAATCCCAATATTTTCATAGTAGAACACGGTGTTTCCTGATAGCCTTTGTTTTTATGAAATTCGTGGCATATGTTCTATGAACTTTATTTTCAGGAAAAGTGACATATCTCAATTAAATAGAAAGACGACTTCGAGAAATTTACAGGAAAGATGACATTGTGATATCAAAAACTCTCAGTTACTTTTTCAACACAACTAATTGCATATGATAAACTAATCCCCTATTCTCATTCACAGTAGTTGAAGGGCTACATTCTAGGCATAAACTTAAGAGGGGGAAGAATATAATTCCATAGAGAGAGAGGAGTTGCAAAGGAAGAGAGAGAGAAAAACAAAAGTAATGTATAATATCTGAGCTTTGGAAAGCATCCTGTAGGGGGCGGGGGGGTTCTTTACCTGCTCAGAAATGGATTCAATAAGATCATTTTATGAAAGAACTGGATATGTAACTTTTCCCACACAAAATCAAATATGTTTTTTCTATGCACAGTAGCCCAAGGTGGTTTACTATGTGTGGGTGGTTTCTTACATAAAAATGTAGTCTTTAAGGCTAGGTATGTATTGACAGTTCTTATGCACATTTATATGAATATCCAGAGAGCATTCTATAAACATTTGAGATCACTGTGATTATAAACAAACATTTAGTGAATCTACAATGTTTTTAAGCAGCCTTCAGAATAAACAGGAATTATTTTAGAAATCATGCTCTCAATTCTTGCTTTGCCCATTCTGGAGAGAGGTGCTGTTCTAGTACTCTTTGCATTTTTATTTTTGCAGTTTGTATTTTTGCAGTTTGATCTTTCCAGGTTATTTAATGTTCCATTGAAATGAATTTATCCTCAAAGTAGTTTTTCTGTTAGGTTAAAAAAAAAAAAAGCCCCATCGGAATTCTAGAAGCAAGCTCCTAATTGGGCTATAACACAGTATGGATACAACCAAATCAGAATATTCTTGATAATGGCTTCAAGAAATTCTACAATTCTCTCTTTTGTCTTGTTTTTGTTTTAATAATAGTCTTTCACTCATCTGAAATTGGGGATTTGAAGATACA
Source organism: Rhinolophus hipposideros (assembly GCF_964194185.1). Lineage (NCBI taxonomy): Eukaryota > Metazoa > Chordata > Mammalia > Chiroptera > Rhinolophidae > Rhinolophus > Rhinolophus hipposideros. The sequence continues at coordinate 42,069,740 of NC_138053.1, forward strand.
AGTATCAGAAAACAAATTAGATGGCTTGATCTTCCAATAAAGTAATATAATAACAAATGATTATATCAAAAAATCTAAACTTTTGAGATGTTTGCTCAGCTAGGTCACACATCAGATGAAACAAGGTTAACTTAAGCCTTTTGATGTGGACCAATGTAAAATACCCAAGCACATAACCAGGCCAGATGTTTAGGGATTTAAGCATTCAGGAATTATCCAGGTTTTGCGTTACCTTAGGAAAGTCACTACACGTTTTGTTCTCTAGTGCTCCTCTTCCAGTTGACTGACATATATTAAATATCCACACATAAATATTAGTATTTAAAAATATTATGTATTTGAAAATCATATTCCAAATTAGCAACACTTTGTGTAGTTCAAATTTTCGGTTTGGGTCTACTGAGTAAAGAGATTTCTAAATGCTTATTTTTTTTTTTCCAGGTGCTTCAAACAATTAGAAGTTGTCCTCCAGAGACTGGATATGAAAGTGGTCTAGAAGTTTGGGAATACTAGCAACATCAAAGAAGGAGGTAATGCTCCAAGGGGCGGAAGAAATTATAATTGCAGTCAGTTTCTCATAGGATAATGTCTTTGGAAAGTGGGTAAATCTGCTTCATCAGACTACGATTGTCTTTCTCATGTCCCTTCATGGAAAGATTGTACTCAATGAGGCTGGATAGGCAGTTCACTCAGTGCAGTCATGTCTGTGCTGACGCCGATGCTGCTGAGGGGCCTGATTGGCCCGGCCTGGCGCCTCATGGTGCCGCGTTCCCAGCTCCATTCCAAGCCGCCGCGGGAGCAGCTCGGAAGCATGGATATCGCCGTTGGGCTCACCTCCTGCTTCCTGTGTATCCTTGTGCCGTCGGGCTGGGTCCTGTCTCACCTGGAGAGCTACAAGAAGCAGGAGTGAAGGGGGCTGTCCTCTCCCTCACCTGGGACCTGACCAACCCTAGCCGATCCTGATCATGTCTGCTGCATTCCTGGCCAGCCTCCCCCGGACCATGGCCTTCAGTTAGTGAGCTCTTCTGCAATCATGACCTCTTGATTTCTCCATTGTGACATCCTGGGACCACATAAATCATTTATAAAGCCCTGTTCGGTAGGGTCCCTTGGTAACAATAAAGTCTATTTAATAAACATTGAAAAAAAAATAAGGCTGGATATTATTAAAGTTAGTATCTATTGAGTACTTACTAAGTCCCAGAATAGTATTTACTATTCTAAACACTCTCATTGGCTCATATTTTATCTTATTAACAAGCTTAGGAGGAAATTAATATCATCTATGTACCAAAAATGAAAAAAGTAATGCACAGAAAAGTTAAATTCCCTAAATTTATGTAAGGGATGGAACCCAGGGTAGGGACCTAGTAAAAAGCCTATATTTGAGCTTCTAAACACCTTGAGATCCCAAGTTCAGAAGACCATGTGTTTATAAATAAAAGAAATTAGTTTTGTAATGAATGTGAATTCTATACCGTAGTAGATTCATTACATATAGATATATGTTTAATCTATTTCAATTACATTTTTCAAGTTGATTTTACTTTTAGTGATATTTGTTTTCAGAGCTATAAGCTTAGATACCCCTAATGACTAGTCATATTAATCAATATGCAGTTCTTGGCTGAATAGCCGTGTGGCTGAAATATTATTTTTAAATTAATTTTTGACTGATCAAATGAAAATTAAATGTTATATACTATGTTACTCTCTAGAGGAAGTGTTCCACATGTATTTATCAATTAAAAAATGTCTTATTCAATTATAACTTGTCAACTAATAAATCTATGAGATTCTGGGAGTGTCAAAAATGTTGTTGGGGTTACATACTTTAATAACTCCAACCGATTTTTAAACCTAATCTCGCCATGAAGCCAGAAAATATACTAAGGACTTTGTGATTAGTTTGATTTGCTGACTATTTGGCCCTCTGAAAGTTTTGAAACCAGTAGGAAATCGCATGGCTCCTTTCTAAGGCCAAACCTCATTCTGGCATAGTACTATTGTTGGGTCATTTCTATGGGAAAATGTTTTCTATTGTTCAACGAACTAATTTTAAAACAAATGCTGGTAATACAACTATGAATAAAAGGAGAATGTCCCATATTAATTTATACTGTATAATTTTTCATTAGCTACTACTGTATTAAGTCTTAGGGTATCTTTCTTGAGGTATATTTTTATATTAGGGTGTCTCTTCCTTGAAATCAAAGTCTAAAATTTTTCATTTTCCTCTCTTCCCTTCTTTTCAACCAATACTTATTTAAAGTCTACCTGAGGCCAGGCACTTTGTCATAGAATATTTTACCCACCCCAAGAATTATTCAGAAAGAAAATGTAAATAATTTTTCTGCTTATTTTCCAGGCTCAGTTTTTTCCTATTATCGTGGTACCATACAATCCCAAAGCGTTTACAAATCTCGGCATGAAACAAGTAAGTGAGTATAGTGTTTGAGATTCCATATTAATGAAATAAAAATAAATTCATTTTATGATATATTTAGTAAATTTAGTTAATGTCAATTGTAAACACAAATATCATGTCATTGATATAATATTCCTGTATTTATTTCTATTATTATATATATGTATATTTGATTTTCATCAGAGTGCATACATAATTTTATATACCAATTTATCATCTATCATTACTTTGTAAGAATTTGCTATAGTTTTTTCACTTCTATTATTCATAAAAAAATACATAAAATTTTATCTACTGAATGTACCATAATTTACTTTTCTTATTGTTAGACATTTAGTTATCTATTTTTGCTTAGCAAACTGTCCCCAAAAATAGAAGCTTAAAATACAATTATTTTATTTAATCATGATTTTGTGTGATAGGAATTGAGATAGGGTACAGCAAGAACTTCTTACTTCTGTTTCATAATGTCTGGGGCCTTTGTCGATATTGCTCCAATGGCTAGGAGCTGGCTCAGATGTTGGATGGTCCCCTGGTTCTCCTCCATGTGGACTCTTTACCTAACTAGTTTGGGCTTCCTGATAACTTGGTGGTCTCAGGAGCTTCAGATTTCTTACAATGTTGTTGATTTTCTCTGGGAGAATAGGAGAAGCTCCCACACCTCTCAAAGTCTAGGACTGGAACTGGTACAGTGCCACTTCTGCCATATTCTGTCGGTCAAGGTAAATCACTAGGCTAGCCGAAATTCAAGGAGAGAGGAAATAGATTCTACTTCTTGATTGTAAAGTAGCAAGTACTTACACAGGGGGAATGAATTGATGGTGCCTATCATTGCAGACTATCTGCCACGTTGTACAATCCATTTGCCAGCTGTTATCCTTTTCTGCCCTGCTGATTATATTTTGATACCTCCCTAACCTTAATTCCAAGTTTAGTCCATTCATCAGATTCCCCAGAAAATATGAACATATCAAGACTATTTTTTATAGCTTTACTAAAGGTTTGTGGTGACATAAAGAAGTGACCATATCACTAAGCACACATTTTATTTATATAAGCCTTATTTTCTCTACAGAGTAAGTCTTCCCCTACAAGAGAATTCATATACCAACTGGTAAGATGATGATTTGTTTCCCTGTCGTTGAAAATGAATATAGCAGCTTCACTGCATGCTTGCTAGAACTTTGTATAGTAGGAGGTTTTTTAAATGTTTCATTCTGAAATATTACAACCACATATGAAAGCAGAAAAAACGGCATGTCACACTTTTGTAGCTATCTCTCAGATCTAAAAATTATCAACTCATAGTCAATCTTGTTTTGTCTAAACTCTACTGAGTTACTAACTACCTTTTCCCTACCTCTCTGATTACTTTTAAGCAACTTGGAAAAATTATTGTATAATTTCATCTGTAAATTATTCAGTATGTTAGTACTAGCCTCAAATGAACAGGACTATCCCAAAGTGGACAGTTGCCATATTTGGCCCCACACTAATTAATAATAGTAAAAAGAAATCCTCTACTGCCTAGAGCTGTGAGCAGAAACTTGCCTATTTACTTTGTGTATAGGGATAAGTGGACTGAAATACAGATATATGCAGATTCCTGTCTCATGGTAAAATATTTGCATAAAGGAACAAAATTAGAGGAGAAAGTCTGAGGGAGAGATGGATGGATTAATCTATGGAATGAGTATAAGGGAAGCAGATCTTTGTGTTTCATGTTAATGTGTATATGAAGGCCTCAACGGCAGAGAGACTCTCAGAAACTAGAGGGACATTCTAAAACTAGTACAATGGGCCCATGAAGAATGTGTCCATGATAGTAGGGGCAGAGAGCTGTGTGTGGGACCAGCAACATGTGCTCCTTCTCGACAAGCCTGACCATGCTACTGCCACTGCTGAAAGCTTGATTTGCTATCACCAGAAATAGATTCTGAGCACTCAATATGGCAGCATTTCTCTGAGACTAGTTAGGCAGTAGCATTTTTGTTATATTAATCCTGTCCACCCTACATGATCAGTGCTAAATCCTAACAAAATAGATCCTTATGCTACAGTGGAGATTGATATGCTTCCATGTATGAAATGCTGCTGCCACTGACATCACCTCAGGGCTTACCAAGATGTCTCATCTATCAACATGGTACCCTCATAAAGTTTCTTTAGACCAGGCGTGTCCAAACTGCGGCCTACAGGCCAATTGTGGCCTGCAATCCATTTTTATAGGCCCACAGCAAATTCCAAAAATAGTTTACTTAAATAAATCAGGTGAGGCAATATGTACTTCACCTCCAGTGAGTGACCTGGCTGTTTGTGTATTTTACTGAATATGGCCCTTGGTGAAAAACGTTAGAAAAAGTTTGGACACCCCTGCTTTAGACCAAATAACCCATTTTTATGATAGAGGTTATTACAATAGGCCTGAGGACATGATTGTCTTTGGTCTTAACATATATTTTTCACTCAGAGAAGCTGACTGAAAAGAACATTGGAAAATGCTTATCTAAGGTACCAGTTTGGGATTTGGACTTTGTCTTCTATGATTTCATATATGTGCTGAACTAATGGTCATCATCAGGTGCTATGTCCTTGATAGTAGAATATATGAATATTGGAAAAAAGAGTTGAAGTGTGATTAGCCCCTCTTGTTATCATACCTTATGAAATTTTTAATTCTCATCTCTGTAGTCATGTTCTACCAGAACTGAGATTCTGTTTTCCATGTATGGGGCAGGAGATTTTTTTTGCCAGTGTGTACACTCTGAAACTCTGACTACCACCTGGTTAGTTTGAGCTCTGAAAAGCAAATAAAGGATTTTCTGTATTGGTACAGGTAACTGATGCTGATAGACTCAGGGCTGCTGCTACACAGTGGAGGCAGACATGAACAGTTTCGAACCCAGGGGGTTCCTAAGGGCATCTCTTGATGCTTCTGTGCTCAGTGTCCTGAAATCAGCCACTTCTCCACATGGAGAAATGGTATTTAGAGACCAAAATGTAGATGTTAGAGATCCTCACTGCTCCTCACTTGGTTGTGTTCCTACGGTTTTTAGCTGGGAAAATAAAAATCATGAGTTCCTCTTGATACTTCCAATTGAAATTAAAGATTAGTTGTGTTTTGTTTTTGTTATTATTGTTTCTCCTTTCTTTCTTTCTTTCTTTCTTTCTTTCTTTCTTTCTTTCTTTCTTTCTTTCTTTCTTTCTTTCTTTCTTTCTTTCTTTTTTTGGTTAACTTCTATTTTATCTGTATCTCCTTTTTCCTCACTAAAAATCAAAAGTCTAAATGATACTACCTAATTACTTATTTGCTTTATCTCATTATATATTATACACATAGCAGTCTCAGAATAACAAAACACCACTAGCATTGTAACATGATTACTGACAAATACCTTATGTTCTCACTTATATGTGGAATCTAAAATAGTCAAATTCATAGAAGCAGAGAGTAAAATGGTGGTTGCCAGATTTGGGGAATCGGGGGAAATAGGGAGGTGATGGTTAAAGAGCACAAAGTTTCAGTTATGTAAGATAAATAAGCTCTGGAAATCTATTATACAGCATAGTACTTATAGCTAACAATGCTGCTCTGTATACTTAAAATTTGCTAAGGGGATATATCTTATGTTGAGTGTTCTTACCACACATAAATAATAACAATAAAAGGGGAAGGAAAAAACCATTTTGGGAGGTGATACATATGTTTATGGCCTTGATAAAGGTTATGGTCTCATATGTGTATACTTGTCCCCAGATTCATCAAGATATATATATATATATATATATATATATATATATATATATATATATATATATATATAATAATATGTACAGCTTCTGTGCTCAGTGTCCTGAAATCAGCCACTTCTCCACATGGAGAAATGGTATTTAGAGACCAAAGTGTAGATGTTAGAGATCCTCACTGCTTCTCACTTGGTTGTGTTTCTACGTTTTTTTAGCTGGGAAAATAAAAATCATGAGTTCCTCTTGATACTTCCAATTGAAAGTAGAAGGACAGAAGCTTCTCAGCACAGAAGCTCAATCATAGCTCTATAAAGTGGTTTTTAAAAAATATACGATTACTAAAAGTGGCTTAAGTTTTTTCCCCCCAGTGCTTTTTGTCTTTAAGATATATATTACCAGGGAAGACTTGTCATTGTTTAAAGCCACTTAAAACAATTTGTCTCTGTCAGGTTGTGTCATCAATACAATATGCAATTTGGTCCATTTATTTCATTTTGATTTTGATTTTTAGGTATTATATGTGTTTGTTTCAATTTGACTTTGTTTTATTAATTATCAAAGATTTTCATGAATTAAAAAACCAATAGTTAAAACTACATTTATCTTGAATGTTTGTCTTCTACCTCTGCCCCTTTCACTCTGTTGTTGCTCTCTCCATCAGGTAACAACTTTCATAAGTTTACTCCTCCATTTTTTTAAGACAAGCAAATAATATGTATGTTTGTGTATATAAGTGTCTATAGTTATAGAGAGATAGAGAGCGAGCTTATATTCTCCATCTCTTTTTAGATAAATGGTAGAATAGCAGAAATTTTGCTATACAAATTCAGGGATTCTTTAAATTTTTTTTTTCTTTTTCACTTCAATGAATTGGTTCACACAATTCTATCTTAAGCTAGTACCTATCAGTGGCAACTCATATTCTAAACAAGAGGTCAAATAAAGGGAGTTTTAGAAGCCATATTCCTCCTATTTAATTTAGATCTTATTTTTAGTTTTAAATGTTAAAATATTCTATTCAAAAAGAGAAAAACTTTGAGGCCAAGATGAACTCATCATTTTACAAACTAAAATAAAATATCCCACGTATGAGATTAGTAGGTCTTTTGAGAGTGGGGACAGATAAAGATTATCCCACAGTTTGCTTCAGTATGCACTGTTTCACAGGTATTTCTTTGAAAACAAGTTACTAGAAAACTCTGAATCATGGTGTACACAAATGATAAAGTAGGTTAGAAAATGTTTTGAGCTACTACTGTATTTAAGATATTACATAAAACAGTGTATTTTGAGTTACTACTGTATATAAGATATTATGTAAAACAGTCAGTGTATAGGGGAAATACAGGGAATGAAATAATAGTTCTTGCCTTCAAAGAATATACAGTCCAGTTGAGGAGATAATACACTCAAATAACATAAAGCCACTTATAATCACATAAGTGAAAGTCAAAATTATGCCATATAAGCTGAGTACAAAATATTTTCATCTTTCCTTATTTTTTCCCCAAAGGTTATTTTTTCTGTTGATTGTTTTAATATAAAAGACTTTTTTGTTTTAAGGGTTGGTATTATAAATAGTAGTGTACAGGAAAGTTCTCCTTAACACATCATACAAATGAAAAAAATTAATATAAGAAAACTTTACTATAGTGACATTGAAATTAAACAAAATTTTAAAAAGAGCAGCAATTTTATATTACTATTACCCTTCTTGAATGTTAGAGGCAAAAGGATATCCATATCACCAGAAAGAAAGTGTGTGTAGGGACAAGTACAAGGTGGGAGTTGGTGGCCAGAGTTGGTGGAAATAGAATATGGGGTAGAAAAGGTAGAAATTTATTTGTAATAAGTGACTGGAGAGGCTCATATATGGTCAGCTAAAAAGATAGACCAGAGAGAGAGGCTTGGGACTCTGATGGATAGTTATGCCCCACCAACCTCTGTACCCAACTACATAGAAGAGAATGCTGTTTTCTGATTTTTGAATTGGATGAAATGGATTGGAGACAGAAGTGTTAAAAGTTCACAGTCTCACTATGAAAGTTGTAAAAACTAAATCACAGCTTTGTTTTTCTTTACTGAGTAAATTTGTCATTTTTCATTAAGATAGAATATGGAAACAAAAGAAATACATATATGTAGGGTCTTTGATATAATTCAACTGATGATATTCATTAAAATTGAATTAGACAAATTAGACAATTCAAATTAGACAATTCTCCACCCCAAAAATAACCACTGTCAACGTGGGTTAGATTTTCTTCTCAGACATTATATGATTGTCTATGTATGTATGTTTCTATTTTACTGGGATTATATTTTAAATTCTAGCTGTTGCTTTGTTTTGTTATGGCTAACATAATTATTTCCAATGTTATAAAGTAACATTTGAAAATAATTGTTTTAATAGTTTCACAGTATTTAATATGCCATTTTCATTTGTTTTTATTTTTCACCATTGTATATATTCTTGTAGTAATTACTTTGCATGTACATTTTTTAGGTTGGTGTCTCATAATTTTCTTAAGAAAATTCCTAGGAGTGGAATTATTAAGGCAAAGTTATGAGCAAAGTTTTTCCTCCCTTCCTTTCACTTTCCCTTCTTTTCTTTCACCTTCACCTTCTTCCTTCTTTTTTAAGTAAGAAAGATATTTGTTGGGAAAATATTGTACAGTTCACAGAATAAAAGTAAGTCATAATCCTCAGATCTTGACAACAAGAAAAATCCCTAGGACCTCAGCAGAAGAAATAAATGTAATATTTGTTAAGGGTTGGCCATTGAAGGACTCCATACCAACTATTTTCTATCTCTGTGCACCTCCATTTAAGATTCCTATTCCTAGAAGAGAGGATATATTTGGCCTAACTTTTGTCATATTCTCTCCATAAGGTTCCAAATTATCAGAACTATATACCATAGAGTGAGAAACATTTCTCCCAATTAAATAAATGATGCTAGTCAGACATAAAACAAAATCAAAGCAAAAAACAAACAAATAAAATCCAAAACAATAAACACTGTCAATTATATTTAACAACTGTGCAACCTAATTCTTGGCTGCCACATTCCCTTCTCTAATATACAATTGATGTAACATAATCAGCTATTCTATACTTTAACCTTCTCTGTAATGGGAAATAATCCAAAATCATATTCTACACTATATCCACATCATGGGTAAAACTTCTCTGATTCCATCATCAGTGACATTCATTTCTCCTGTAGTTTTGTTTAAATATTTTAGTAGAATCTCTTCCATTAAATGGAAAACAATACCCTACAAAAAGCAACTAAGAACTATGTATGGCAAAGTACTAAGAGAAGAAAAGGCAAAGCAATGCTCTTTGCAGGTTTCCCCATTTTACATGAGTATCAAGTCTCTTGATGAAAATGGCAACAAACCTTCCAGAAAAACTGATCTACTTTACAATTCCATCCAGAATATGCAACAGTGCCTATTTCACTTTTCCCTTGACAACGAAGAGAATTAAAAATTATTTAGCAGACAAAAATACTGTTGCTTTAATCTAAAATATTTTACTACTAATTTGATTGGACATTTTTTATATGTTTAGTGGACATTTATGAAGTTCCTTTTGTGAATGAATGTAATGTCATTTGCTCAGTCTTTCTATTGGAGCATTCTAAAGACATTTTTAACATGCAAGAGGTGCTAGCTTAGAGTAATATGCTGATTACCACTCAGAGAATGAAACACAAGCACACACACACACACACACACACACACACACACACATTTGCGGATGGTTAGTAGCTCCTGAAATATTATGTATCTTATCTACATTACATCTCTCATAAACAGTAGTTAGCTGTTATATAAGATTATTATATAAGGTTATAATTATCTGATTGAAACAGGGAATAGAAAACACATATATATGTATATATATGTGTATATATGTATATTTAAACTTTTACTTTATGCATATATACATATACATAAAGTAAAAGTTTATATATATATAATGTTATATATATATATAATGTCTCTATATATTTATATATATAGACATAAAGTAAAAGTTTAAATGAAGGAAGGTTACACAACATATTGGTAAATTCGAAGGCACATAACATAAAATCAGAATTCTTAGTCTCTGAACTACACTTTAGAAGTAGATGACGCACATTAGGAATCTGAATCAGAGTAATACGTACTATTTGATAAGTACTATTTGTGAGTGACCTAAATACAGCTGTTCCCAAGTGGCCTGAGAGAAGCAACTTCCAAAGGTTGATAAAGTTACAACCAGGGAACAGCTTGAGCTGTGGGAGAGTTACATCAATAGGTCTTAAAAGCCTTGCCTTTGGTGAGGGTGGAGTGGGGAGCAAAGTTTGAAAATATGATCTGAGTCTCACTGTATCTGGGAGCACATCCTGCATCAACCCAATACTCTTCTGGAGCTGACATTCCTCTTCAAGTGCCTCCAGGTTATCAGTCCTTAAAACCTGAAGCCACAGGATGACATTTAACTTTGAGCTCTCTTCTTTGTATTTAGTGAAGTGAGTGCTAATGAGATATGGAAGCTAGGATAATAATCGCAAGAACGTTAGTTAGCACTGTTGGCAGTTTCCAACAGAGGGTAGTGAAGTTACTGAAGAGCAGGATTTCACATTTGATCATAAGCTAATTGAAGAATTCTTTTTGGCTTTTTAAAGTAACCAAAAGTAATGAAAACTGAGGGGTTTAAATAGCAAAGAAAATTGGAGGGATTTAATAGTTGCTAAAAACATTAGACTTAAAAAGTTTTTAAATCTTTTTTTCTTTCTTCAGACTCCAACAGCAGGTTTGTTTGCACTAATATTGTAGTGTTTTCCATAGACTGCCATATGTTACATTATGATCACTTCGCTACTAGGTTATAAGTTTTGTGATAATAGAGTCCAGGGTCCACGAAACATTGAGCTTTATAGTCAGTTAAATACATCCTGGTCAGTGCTGAATAGATGAATACATTTATTAATGGCTATAACATCAATTAAAAAAAAAGGTTGTTTTATTTTTTACCAATTTAACTGCTTAAATATACATGTGTAAATTATTTCATGAAATTTAAAAAACTGTCAATACTTTGGAAATCACCGTTCTTCTGATTTTTACCCTTGAGGGATAATTTGTTAAGTCATTGTAATACAATATCATAGTTATAAAAGATTAATAATATAATATCATAATAATATAAGATCATCTGAATTTCAGAACATGGACTTGATCATGTCTTCTGCTGTGAAAAAGTGAGAATGCAACCAAACATATATTTTAATAGATAGGGTCTGTTCTTTATTTTTGTCTCTGAAATATTTCACAATAAAAAATAAATTTAAAAATGCATCTAAGTGTGCCATTTTGAATCCAATATTTGATTTTAACAAATATAAAGGATTTAGCTTCAGTCTTTCCACTGTTCTGAGTGATAAAGGAGGACAGCATTTGGAGCAAGAGATTATGAATTAGTCAATAAAGTCTTTAGGGCACTAATTATAAAATAGGTTGCTATATGATTTTAATTTCAAAGCATGTGATACCTGTTGTTCTTTTAATGTCTAAAGCTTGATAGTATTTTGAGGAGGGTGAATAGACCAAACTGGGGAATAGTATAGTCCTAGGTGTTTTACCGGTGTATATCAGAACTCAATTGTTTTTTTAATTATCACTCTGTCAAAATTAAATGTGAAATTCACAAGAAATTTAAAGGCTAGCTAATGTATTTTAATATATTTAGAATCTCTTTGCATTTTGTGATGTATTATTTCTTCACTAAATATTAGAAAATGCAAAATTAAATTAACATCTTTGTATATACACTATTTACTTATTTTGAGTCTATCATCCTAAGAGTAGTATTTGATATTTCTAGGACATTTTGTTAAACCAAAGCTTTTATTTATTTTAAATTCTCTAACACAGGAATATTTTTCTAATTCAAGCAGAATATCTGAATTTCTTGCCTGTGACTTGTATCTTTTTGTTCTACTTGTGTTGGTGTTTGAAATTAAAGGTCTATGCCACATTACCTATATCCAAATAGTCTTACATGAGGGAAATGGGACTTTATAACTTCAAAACACTGTAAGAGAAGGGTACAAAGCAGGGTAACAGAAATTCAGAAGGAAACAGATTGTTCTCCCTGAGGGAAAAGTGAAAAAATTTGCAAAAGAACTGGTCTCTTTTTTTAATCTCTGCAATGAAAATGGTAACCATAGAAATAACAATAAAACTTAGGCTTCCTTGTTAAAGAATTTCTCTTGGCGAATGACAGTCCTTGAAACTAATTTTAGATCTTTGACCTTATCACTCTTCCCAATATTTTAGAATTTCTAGAAAGAATACATCTGTGCCATGCATGGACCAGCAACTTGGCTTGAAAATAAAAACAGAGCTGAAAATTTGAGCTTCTCACAGAGACAGAATATAACAGAAAGCACAACAGACAATATGACACACAAATTGGAACTCTAGGAAATGGGAGAGAAAAAGAAAGGGTTGAGATTTATTCCTCACTCATACTTTCACCCGTTATGTTCTTTCATTCCATAAGTATAAAAAACTCTCTGGCTAATTTAAGAGAAAACTTAGAGGAATATTAGAAAAACAGCTTATGAAATTTGAAACAAATACTAAGTAACCCAGACTTGAATGAAGGAAAACTCCGACAGCAGAAGTTTGTAGCTTTTTCTTTCTAGAATGTTATTGTTAAGAATTTACTCCAATGACTGTTGATTGGAGTAGAGGTTTCTTATGTACCAAAAATCCTGAAAGAGAGAGTCTGATTGGATAAAGTTAATCAGGCAACTACTCCTGGATCAATCATCTGTGACAAATCATGAGTTCTAGAAGAATGAATAAAGCCATTGAAAGAAACTCAGGTGCTCTGTGGGAGACAGTTCCCAGGGAAGGTGTAAGCACTTTGACAAGGCCATCATTTTAAAAGGCAGTACCACAAAATCCATATGATTAGAGTGAACATTCCATACTGCCATGCTCAAGTCATAAATTACTAAACAGACTTGAGTATAGCAAAGCCACTACTAAAATATTCATTCATTTATCCAGTCATTTTATGTACCAATTAATTGAGCATTTATTATGAAACATACACTATGCTATACAATTAGGGTGCAAAGACAACTAAGATACAACCTTAAGTTTTAAGAGTTACGGTTTATTAAAAGGGAAAAAGCATGCATGCGTTGAAAACAATCATAAAACCTTTAATGATAAGAACAATTAAAAATGCTACGCAGTGAATTCAAGTTTAAGAGAACAGAATGTGTTTTATGTATTCATATTCTCCAAAATTCAATGTAACCAGGACTCTCCCAAAATCCATATTTAAAGCAAGTATAGCAGATCCTGTCTCTTGCATCTGTGTCTGTTTTCTCTCTGTTTCACTTGTCATTTTTATTTTTGAATGAAAGTCTTCGTTTTCAGATTTAAGTTCAGTATCCTTCCAAAGACCCCGTATCATGATCACTAACAATTTGATGTTTAAAATTCCACCATTGTAGAATCTTATTTGCTATTCCCAAGAAGAAAATAGAACAAACAAGATCATGATGACAAAGATTATTTTCACTTTTTTTTTTCACAGTCTTGCTCAGGGCTTTACATGGTAAGAAAAGTAGAATGTAAAGAATTTTTTTCTTTCCTTCTTGTTCCAGGACTAAGCCTAGCTGAGTCCCATGTAGGGGTTAACAGAAGTAAGAGCTGACTGAATTCTTTCATAAATATGTTTTGAGGGGAAAAAACATTATTAGACCTATTTCCAGCTTCTGCAACTAGAAGTATGAATATAATAATATAGCAGGTTTGAATGTATGTGCAGTTATTTACTTCGATTTAAAGAGTATTCTATATATTTGAAACCATGCAATGAAGTACTTTCATATTGAAACACATACATATATCCTTATTCAATAAAATTGTATGTCTCTAAAACAATATCTCTGTATAGTAAGAAACATATGTTTTACTTAAATATTGGGAGTTACATAAAATTATCTTATGTCAAAATACTTACCCTAATTTGAAAAGAATAAATAGCTCTAGACAAACCATATGTAAATGATGAATAAAGGTAAGGGTTTTAATAAAAGGAATTGAAGGCATGACAGTTTTAACTTTCAATGTAAATTTGAGGTGAGTCTCAAATAAGGATTGGGAGCCAATATGGTAATTTCCATCAATCAGATAAATCAGTTATTTAAATAGTTCTCAGATCATCTTTATTTTTACCATTATTATATTTATTGTTATTATTTTATTGGGCTATAATTTACATATAACTTTATATTAGTTTCAGGTGTACAACATAATGATTCAATATATGTATATATTGTGAATTGATCACCACAATAAGTTTAGTTAATATCCCTCACCACACATAATTATAAATTTTCTCACTTATGGTGAGAACTTTTAAATCTACCCTCTTAGCAACTTTCAAATATACAATACAATATTATAAACCATTGTCACCATGCTGTACATTACATCCCAATGACTTATTTTATAACTGGAAGTTTGTACCTTTTGACCACCTTCACCCATTGTGCTTTCATCTTTAGTTTTAACTATCATCAATCTTAAATTTAATTGTAATAATAAAATTTAAATTTAATATTAATTTAATTTAATTATCATCTTTAAATTTGGGGCAACATCTATGAATAAATGTAATGGGTAATTAAGTGGGGGAAGACATTGGAGTGTAAATGTGCAGAGCTAGGCCCCAGAAGTCAAACTATAGGGTACAGCTTAACTTCTCAGTGTCTCGATTTCCTCATCCTTAAATTAAAATAATAGAAACACCTACTTCCTATGGTTCTTGTATTATTAACTAAAATGATACATATAAAGTGGTCAGGACAGTGCCTGCCATATAAAAAGTGGTCGTGAATGTAAGCTATGACTATTATATTCTATGAGGTAATCTGAATAATTGTTAGAAAGATTAATTTTTCATTGACTATAACACGAGCCCTAAATGTAGCCATTTTAAACTCTTCAACATACAGTCATTTATGCATTTAGCAAATATTAATCTAGTATTTACCTTATGACAAATAATTTATTAAATACTGACAACACAAAGATGGTTGCTGCATTCAAGGAGCTTAGGAACTAAGATAGAAAGGCAGTTTGTAACAAAAAAATTCAACACAATATCATAATTAGAATGATAGAAGTAGGCGTAGGATGGCATTGGGATACCTGGGAGATAGTGATGTCTCAGATGATCCTGGTCTGTGACTATCAGAAAGACTTCAGAGAGTAGTTGCCATGAACTGAGTCTTTTAAATTTTTCAGTGTGTTCACCCAGGAAAAAAGTCTGGGAGAAAGATTGAAATCTAAGTGGGTTAAACAGCACAAGCAAGAGATATAAAACATTGTGGTGAACTTTGGGAACTGTGAATAGTTTACTAAAAATGAGACAACGTGTCAAAAGATGAGAAAGGATAAAGTTCAATATTTGAGCAGAGTCGGTTCACGTGCAATCTTAAGTGCCATGCTAAGAAATCTGAGCTTGGAGACAGTAGGTACCTGATATAGTTAAGTTTATTTTAGAAAGTCAAAGCCAGCAACATAGCAGGTGATAGATCAAAATGAAGGGCTCAGACGGCATTTATTATTTCTTAACATTTATGTAATTTATTTATTTGTTATATTTATTTTTATTTTCTGTCTCCTCCCACTAGTAAACTCAAGAGAGGTAAGGATTTTCATCCGTATCCCCTGCATCCAGAGTGGTGCCTGATATGTGATAGATAATCAATAAATAATTTGCTGAATAAATTGAAATTTCCGTGGTCTACGGAAAGGAAAATGAGAGCCTGAACGAAGGTAGTATTATTAAAGGTGAAAAAAAATAGATTTTTAGGAGTACAACTGTCAGAATTTATGACTGATTAGATAATGATAAAGGAAACAGAGATTTTTAGCAAATACCCAGTGTCCAAATTGAATATTATATTGGTTCCTGAAAGGTAATATATGAGGAGAAGAGCTTGTTGAAAGGAGGAAGATGGCCAGGGCATACAGGAATTTAGTTTTGGGCTCATTGGTCTCGAGGAACATACAGGTGGGGAACTTACAGATGTTTAGGAAGTATTTAGATCTAGGGCCCTGAAGTTCAGAGATGTGGGCATGAACTGAAATGAATATATTTGAGAATATTCAACATGTAATTATGGTTATATTAATTTGTGACTATAATTAAATCCAACATCTGAACATATATCTAGTGTCTCCAATCAGGTAGTAGTAATTGCTCAATGTCACTTGCTCCACTCACTGTACTTATGTTTCCTACTTACCGTGCTTCCCCGAAAATAAGACCTAGCCAGACAATCAGCTCTAATGCATCTTTTGGAGTGAAAATTAATAAAAGACCCGATCATATTTTACTATAATATAAAACCAGGTCATATATAATATGATATGATATGATATGATATGGTATGGTATGGTATGGTATGGTATGATATGATATGATATGATATGATATGATATGATATATAATATAATATAAACTGGGTTTTATATTAATTTTTGCTCTAAAGATTCATTAGAGCTGATTGTCCGGCTAGGTCTTATTTTTGGGGAAACACGTATGTCTGATAGATAGACAGACAGACAGACAGACAGATGAGGATGGATGGATGGATGGATGGATAGATATAGATAGATACATACTCTGTCTTTCACCAGCATATATGCCAGGATGTGTGTATGTGTGTGTATGTGTGCCCACACATATATGTCTAACCCCATCATCAGCCCAACTTCAAAGATCAAATGGAAGCCATAAGCCACTCCCCCAACAACCAGCTTATCTGTAGTCACATACAATTCATTCCTTCCCTAATATTTCACAGAAAATGTTGCTTCTTTTCCATGCAATGCTAATAACATCCTTTGTGGCCTGAATCCAATCAAATTATATCTAGTCAGAGACCCCATTTTTCAAATTATACTCTGTTAAGTGTCTATCCAGTATTGGAGCAAATAAATGAGTAAACAAATAATCGTGGATAAAAACTAAAATGCTGCTCTATAAATCTTTTATACTTTATAAGCTCCTGAATTTCTTTCATGCTCTAGCCATGTCTATAAAAAAAAGTCTGTCCATCGTTCACTTCCTGACCTCTATTTTCCAAGCTACTGACTGCACTATTCTTTTTCAGCATGGTTGACCAATAACCACCTAATTGCCAAGTCTGATAGACTTTTATTTTTAATATTCTTTTCTGTCTCCATCTTACCTTATTTTAATATCACTTTGATAGTGAATATATTCCCATTGAATTTCCCTCACTTCTTTCCTATATGTTCTCTTTTCTTAAAGTTTTGATAATTCTTAGAAATGTTGCTTCTCTTTTGCTGGTTGTTTTTATCTGTTAGTGCTCTTCAGGGTGACATCCTCAGCTCCCTTCTCATGATCCCATCTTCTTTTATAACCTCATTTCCATCTGTATGTTGATGACTTCCAAGTCCCTTCTTCATCCTATATCACTCCGCTCATCATCACATGCATATATCTTACTTTCTACTGGGTGTGTCCACTTCTGTGTGTCACTAGCATCTTAAGTTCAATATGCTCCAAATTAATTTCATGATTCTTTCCAAGCAACCACCTCTGGTAAACTTCTCCTTGTCCTACATTTTTTGTCTTGTTGCATAGCACTACCATCCATCCAGTCTTCCAAGCCAATCACCGTTAGCTCTACCAACACTTTCATCCCATCCCTAAACTTACATCTCTTAATTCTGTCCATCCTACTTCTCAACTATCTCTCAAAAGTACTTAAGTATTTCCAGCTCCAAAGCTACTGCTTTATTGTAGATCTGCATTGTTTCCCAAGTGGATTATTTCGGTGGTTCTTCCAACCCATTCTCCATACTGCAGTTAACAAGCTTTCTAAAACTCACTCATTTTATACCATGTTCCCCCAAACAAACTTTTAGTGATTTTGTTCCCTTCAAATTACCGTGGTTGTTGTTGTTGTTGTTGTTGTTTTTTACTGAGTTCACATGAACTTGTAAGAATTAGTTTCCTACATTCTTCTCCAGCCATTGATCTCTTACTCCTTCATTTGGTTAGTTCTGCGCATCTTTAAAATCATAGCTGAGACATAACTTATTTATGAGTACATTTCCTGATTCCCCTATTTTAGGTTAGTGGCCTCTCCTCTGTGCTTTTACACCTTTCCGTGTGTAGCACACACTGTTATCAACTCTTTATCTTTTACTGGATGGTTAGCATTTTTATTACAAAAAGCTTATATTTTGCTTGATGACCCCAGGATCTGCCGTGGCATTTGGAATGCACATAATAAAATTTTATGAAATGCCTGAATATAACATATATTTGGTGGAGGCATGGTGCATGACAAGCACTGTTCTAGGCATTGAGCATACAACTATGAAAAGCATAAAGTCCCTGCCCTCAGACAGCTTCTGTTCCAATGAGTGTAATACATAAACTTGCCTTGTACCTGGTTCAAAAAGTAGAGCCATTTCTAATCAGTGATTTTTTGGTAACACTTAGAAAGACAGCACTTCTTCAAATTGCGCATTTTATTTGTAGTGCCAAAATTTCTGGATAAAGTATAAAAATTATACTAAACTAGATGTTTTATCTGTAAATCTCATATCAAACTTCAGAATGTCTCCAATGTGTATGATTTAGTGTAACTATGATGATCATCTGATAAAAGTCATAGAAAATACTGTAAACAATTCCAATTACATTGACTTAACACATTTTAAATCAAACTTTGAGTATAAGATTTATTTTAGAAATCTCAAACCATAAAGCATGCAAAGAAAATGGGCTATGAATGGATGAGAGTCTAAAAAAGTGTCTAATTTCTAATTCCAGCTGCAAGGAAAAGAATGTCAACTATGTTAGACTGTGGCTGTGTCTGCATCCACAAACTGATTTTTAAAATGATTGAATTCATTTAAATGGCCAGTTATTTTGAAAAAACCAACAACCAAAAGTGGCCAAATCTAGTCAATACCTGGTTGTTTGCATTCAGCCTACTTGCCCCCTCAAATTTGTACTATGTGTAGATAGTCTGTGTATCAAGAATTCAGGGTGGGCCGCTAATGTCATCTTGTGAAAACAAGTTACCAAATAAGAGTGTTTGCTGGCCATTTGCTCTTGGCCACCTACGTGTCTGAGAACGCAGTACGCCAGGCTCAGTACCTTGGAACCTCACATTTTTTCTCATCTTCTGAAGGTGTGGGAAAAAAAATAGTTTAATTGGAAAATAGTCAGCATGGTGTTTGTGAACATGGTTACCATAGAGGCTTGTTATCAATCCAAGAATCAACCAGCAGGGGCTGCTACCTAAGAACCCAACAATTCATACTTTCTTTTAATTAATCTGACTGTGCTATTGGATAAAAATGTTTACTCAAAAGCCTAGACTTGCATAATTTTTTTTAAGTGAAGTGACTTAGCTTTTGAATTGCATTTTGTTTCTGTAACAATTCTCCAGCTTTAGTTTCTGTCAAATAAAAGACCAACTAGTATTTTTCTAAATACAAACACCAACAAATATGCTCAGTGCAATTACAATAGCTGCCTTTTTACTATTGTTAGGAGATATTGAAAGGCTTAATTGCTTGTATTTCTTGTATTGGTGATTAAAAATAAGAAAAATGCACACATACAACTCAGTGAGGACTGTGACAAGAACAATATACGGCTGGAAATATAGTCTTGATGTTCCTGACGATCTTAGACAAGGTTATTACTATATTAGTGTATAAAAGCACAAAATTTATGTTGAGAACACTACTTACTACCATTTAGTTTATTTTTAACAATGCCTATTCCTTACACTGAACCCGTATATCTTATTGCTCTATGTGTCTAAAAATAAAAATTTATGCTTGAAGCCTAATGCATATTAGATCCTATTCCACCAGGCAGGCCAAAAGTCCTTTTGAAAAAACAGGTATGGTATTATTATTATTATTATTATTATTATTATTAATTCCAGTTGCCCTGAATAATCATTCCTTGTGGTTTAGAGACAGAAACGGTAGAGATGGTGAAATTAGAAGACGAGGAGCTAATTCACTTGCTGGTACTTAGACATTTATATTGGGAAGAAATGACTGGAATAAACAATCATTGATTACTCATTTTCTCCCCTTGATTACTTTTTATAACACCTGAGTAAGCAAAATCACCTGCACACGGTTGATAGAGGAGTCTCTCATAGTGCAGATTTTGTGTTTGGTTTTCAGGAGAACTCAAAAGCCAGAATACAGTATCTGTGGATGGCATTTATATTTAGTAAGAGTGCAATATACGCATTTGAAGTTGGGAGATGAGTATTTATTGAAACAGCTGGCAAATCAGCAGGAAAATGCTGATTTTGAAAAAACTATTCTTCTTCTGTGGAATCAGACCTACTGTATTTAGCAACACTATTATAATTGAACACAAAACTGCATTAAAATACCATTAAGAAGGAGACAGAAATCCAGAAAAATAAGAGAATTCTAAGTTAAAAGCTGTCACTGCATTCCTGAGTCAGCTCTCTTAAGCAGAAATGCACAAATGCACAAATGATCTTTCAAATATGCCATGAGATGTACCGACTGGACTCTATTTCCCCATAACTTGTGACCGCT
Source organism: Rhinolophus hipposideros (assembly GCF_964194185.1). Lineage (NCBI taxonomy): Eukaryota > Metazoa > Chordata > Mammalia > Chiroptera > Rhinolophidae > Rhinolophus > Rhinolophus hipposideros. The sequence goes on from NC_138053.1 coordinate 42,090,596, forward strand.
ATCAAATGCAACCAGGATATTTTTCCAGGCTGATCTAATACAGCTCATCTATCTATATACCCAGGAGCACAAATTCGACCCTCTCACAGAATTAAAACACCAAGAAACTGGATGAAATTTCCTATTTCCCCGAAAATAAGACCTAGCCGGACAATCAGCTCTAATGCGTCTTAAGACCAGGTCTTATATTAATTTTTGCTCCAAAAGATGCATTGGATCTAATTGTCCAGCTAGGTCTTATTTTCAGGGAAACCCGGTTTTAATTTTAGTATGACACAAACGCAGCCTATCCTTTCCCTGAAAATAATGCATGTATTATTAGCAAAGGATGTTCTGTAACTCGTAATGATCCTCGTGCCACCACTTAGCAACACAGAGCCGTACTTTTACACAGACATAAAAAAAAAAAAAACCAAAGGATCACCAGGTTAATTTTTTTTTCAAATGAGAATACTGGGAACTGCTTAATTTATGTGACTTATTAAAGGTCAAAAAACTGGTTTGTGGCTAAAACCAAATCTTATGACTTTGAATCCAGTGTCTTTTCCAAGACACCTCTTGCCCTTTCTAGAGTGTCAGTGATGGTGTTACTATGCATAAAATATAAACTTTGTCCCAACCTTGCCCTTTAAAGGCAACTAGGAGGGCAGAAGTGGGTATAAACAGTAGGGCATGTTGTGCAACACTTAACTGTTACTATTTTCTCCTCCTGCATTTAATAATGACAGCAGTCAAGTCAGGTCCATCCACCTCCCCACACAGGCCAGGAAAAGCCCTGTGGCAGGCCACTGTGCAGTTTTCAGGGCATCAGGCCATTTCTGTATTTTCTGCTGCCCTGGAACAATCAGGGAGATACAGGTCATGCAGAAGGCAAGGTACAGAGATGCCAGACACCCTCCTAGTGTAACTCAGCTCTGGATGTAGGTCCAGCTTAAAGGTAGAAGTCTATCTGACCATTTCTCAGAAATACACTAATGGTTTTTCTGATGAATAAGTATCAGTAACTCTCTGGAGATCACTTTGACCTTCACTTTTGTTCATATGGTATAAGATCAATCTAATATTGGCTTCAATGGAATCAAGCATAAGTGTTGTACAAAATGTACCTGGACTTAGCTTTTGATAACTTTTTGTGGAATCTCAACTGTTTAGGAGAGAGTTGGCTTCCCAAGATGCACCAGTGGAAGACCTGGAGGCTTGGGACTGAACTTAGATCTTAATATCCGTGAGGACACAGAAGAAAGTACAGGTGGTGCCAGTGGGTGTGTAGAGAGTACATTTTTGTGTTCAGCTGTTCCTCAGGAGTCTAATTCTGCTCTCTCGTATACCCCCAAGATTAGAGGTGGACTTATCTAGAGCATAGCTTTTTGGCTCTCACAAAATCCAATCATCTTTCACCTTTACAGAGGCTAGAATTTATTTATTATTCATACATGACCCAGGGAAGTTTAGCAGGTAAGAGACAGAAAAGTTGAGAATTTATTCCTCTGAGTTCAGAACCCAGTGAGTGCCCTTGTGGTTGAAATTTTAAATCTAACTTAAACTTTTAAATATTCAAGTTCATGCCTTCTTGAAAAATCATGACCTTCCTTTCTTCATGGGAAAAGTTATAAAAACTTCAAAAGTTACTTCTAAAATCATTTTAATTGCAAATGAATTAGAAACATAAGCATGACATATCTCTGAAATTGCACTTAGTTGCTAATACTAGAAGGAAAAAGATTAAAACAGTTCATTTTAGATTGCATCAAGCCATAAATATCCAAAATATTATTTTGGAAAATTGGAGGGGGCACGCATAAAAGCTATAGAATACCTTATTTTTTAAAATATGAAATAGAATTGAGGAAAAATTAGTCTTGAATATTTGTAATGACAACTTCAAATCTGACTTATTCTAGGGGTGCTTTTCTTTTGTATCCTATTTTTAAAATATTTTTATTAAAATATAGCTAATATACAATATTATATTAATTTCAAGTGTACACCATAGTTATTCAACATTTATATAACTAAAGAAGTGATCACTATTATAAGTCCAGCAACCATCTAACACCATACCATGCTATCACAATATTATTGACTATATTTCTGGTACTGTACATTACATCCCCATGATTTATGTTTTATACTTGGAAATTTGGACCTCTTAATTCCCTTTCACCTTTCCCCCCTTTTAAAATTTTTCAATTACAGTTAACATTCAATATTATTTTATAGTAATTTCTGGGGCACAGCATAGTGGTTGGAAATTTATATAAGAAATGATCCCTCTGACTAATCTAGTACTCACCTGGCACTATACATAGTTATTACCATAATATTGACTACATTCACTATGCTTTATTTTACATCCCCATGACTACTTTATAACTACCAATTTGTATTTCTTAATCCCTTCACCTTTTTCACTCTGTCCCCCCAAACCCCTCCCATCTATCACTCTGATAAATCTGGTACTCATCTGACACTATACATAGTTATTAAAATATTATTGACTATATTCCTTATACTATACTCTACATCTCCATGATTCCTTTGTAACAACCAACTTGTACTTCTTAATCCCTTACTCCTTTTTCACCCACAATCCCAATCCCCCTCCTATCTGACAACCATCAAAATATTATCTGTACCTATGAGTTTATTTTTATTTTGTTTTGTTTTGTTTTGTTTCTTTGTGTCATTTATTTTGTTCTTTAAATTCCACATATAAGCAAAATCACATTGTATCTGTCTTTCACTGTCTGACATACTCCATTCAGCACAATACTCTCCAGGTCCATCCATGCTGCTGCAAATGGCAAGAACCAATTTCCTTCCATGGCTGAGCAATATTCCATTGCATATATGTACCACCTTCTCTTTATTCTTTCATCCATCCTTGGACACCCAAGCTGCCTTCACATCTTGGCCATAATAAACAATGCTGCAATGAACATATGTATGCACATGTCCCCTTGAAGTAGTGTTTTGGGTTTTTCAGATAAATACCCAGAAGTAGGATATCTGGATTCTTCTTTATCTCTTGTTATAGCCTTTGTTTTAAAGTCTATTTGGTCTGGTATGAGTATTTTGCTACCCTAAAATTGTGTATTTTGGGTTTGTTTCCATTTTCCTGGAACATATTTTTCCACCCTTTAACTTTCAGTCTGTGTGTGTCTTTTAATCTGAAGTGATTCTGTTGTAGACAGCATATGTAAGGATCCTGTTTTCTTATCCATTCAGCCCTCCTATGTCTTTTGGTTGGAGCATTTAATCCATTTATACTTACAGTAATTGTTGATAGGTATGAAGTTATTGCCATTTTATTATTCATGTCTTTTATTTTATTTTATTTTATTTTCTGTCTTAAAGAAGTCCCTCTAACATTCCTTGTAACACTGGTTTGGTGGTGAGGAACTCCTTTAGCTTTTTCTTGTGCAGGAAGCTCTTTATCTGTCCTTTGATTCTAAATGGTAGCTTTACTGGGTAGAGTAATTTTTGTTGCAGATCCTTGCTTTCATCACTTTGAATATTTTGTGCCAATTTCTTCTGGCCTGCAAAGTTTCTGTTGGGAAATCAGCTCATAGTCTAATGGAAGCTCCCTTACAGGTACCTAACTGCTTTTCTCTTGCTGCTTTTAAGATTCTTTCTTTTACTTTAACCTTTGGCATTTTAATTATGATGTGTCTTACTGTAAGCATCTTTGGGTTCATTTTTTTTGGGTCTCTATGTGCTTCCTGGTTTGAATATCCGTTTCCTTCACCACGTTAGGGAAATTTCCCATTATTATTTCTTCAAATATCTTTTCAATTCCTTGCTCTCTCTCTCTTCTCCTTCTGGTACCCCTATGCTGCCAAAGTTTGGTACACTTGATGTTGTCCCAGAGGCCCCTTAAACTGTTCTTATTTTTTTGGATTCATTTTTTTTTTTTCTTTTTGCTGTTCTGATTGTGTGTTTTCTGCTATCTTATCTTCTAAACTGCTGATTCGATCCTCTGCATCATCTAATCTACTGTTGATTCCCTCTAATGTATTCTTTAATTCTGACTGGTTCTTTTATATGTTTCCTCTCTCTTTGCTGAAGTTCACCCTGAAATCACTGAGTATCCTTACCACCAGTGTTTCGAACTCTGCATCTGGTAGATTGCTTGTCGCCATTTTCTTTAGTTCCTTTTCTGGTGTTTTTTTGTTGTTGTTGTTTTTTTTTCTTTTTTAATTTGGGACATGTTTCTTTGTCTCTCCATTTTTGGCTGCCTCCCTGTGTTTATTTCTATATGTTAGATAGGGCTGCTATTCCTCCCAGTCTTAGTAGAGCGGCCTTATGTAGTAGATGTGCTGCTGTTGGGCTCAGTGGCACATTCTTCCTGATTCCCTGAGTAGCACAGTGCAGGTGTTGTCCTTGTGTGGGTTGTGTGTGCCCTGCTCTTGTAGTTGAGCCTTTATGGCTGCTTGCACATCACTAGGAGGGAGTGACCTTCAGGGTCATTGGTTATGAGGACTGGCCATGACTCCAATTTATAAGTTGTGGTACAGGAGGTGATCCTACAGAGCAGCATCTGCCTCAGCCAGGCTCTGGTGCCTGCCCAATCTGCCCCTTGAATGTGCCATCCTTTGAGGTGGCTGGGTGATGCTCCAACTCATTTTGAAACTGGACACTGGACACATCTGCCCCAGGGCCAACTGGGAGGGGACCCACTGCAGTTTAAGTTCAGTAGCATCCAGTCCTACCCCTCTACCCCCAGAGAAGTCACCTGGAAGGAGCCACAAAGCAATTTATAGCTGGCCACTGCCTACACAGTGCTTGGAAGTGCCTGGAGAGGCCAAGTCACGAGCCAAGACTGGCTGCCACTAGTGCTGGACTTAGGGATGCTCAGCCAGAGGTACAGGACATGCTGAAGCCAGATGCTGCTTGTCTGGGTTCTGTGAACGTTTGAGAGGCTCTAGAAAAGTCTACAGCATGAGCCAAGGCAGACAGTTTGTACAAAAAAGCCACTGGAAGTGGCTTGGGAAAGTTGGGTGGGACAGAGTCTCAGGATAACAAGGGCATGACAAACAAATGGTGTCTGTCAGTTTGATGGAGACTCAGATTCAGTGGCCGTCTGCATTTGCATGCAAGGAAGGGGGCTGACTCAACAAAGAAACAATGGCTTCCTCCAGCTCCTTGGTCTGGGAGAAAACCGTCCCTCCAGCCCTCCTCCTGAAGCCAGATAATTTGGTTCCTCCCCGCATGTCACTATTACCTCTGCAGTTTCTGCTCCAGTGCTGGAGCTCAGAGACAGTGATTCTGATGGACTAAGTCTGTGCATGGTCCCTTTAAGAGGAGTGCCTGGGATTCCAGGCCCCTCCATCTTGATCAGCCACAATCTCTGCTGATTTTCACAATCAGAAATTGTGGAGGCTTCTGTGGAACTGGAACCCTGGGCTGGGGAGCCTGGCGTGGGGCTGGGACCTCTCACTCTTTTGGGTGGGACCTCACAGCTGAGATATCCCTCCTGATTTTTCATGGTCACATGCAGGTGTGGGATCAGATTGTTCCAAGTCTCTGCTCTACCTATCAGTCTCGAGGTGGCTTTTTCTGTATGTCTTTAGTTGTAGGGCAGTTCAGCTAGACTCCAGGCAATTCTCAATGATGGTTGTTCTGTAATTTAGTTGTAATTTTGATGTCGTTTCTGTTTTGCTTCATGCTAACATATTTTTATGTCAACATATGTATTATTGAGAGAACCATTAATGAATCCTCATAGAAAACATGGCTTCGGCCTTAGAGAATTCTGGGGTTGAGTCTTGTTTTTAACATAGATTGCCTACAACTGTTGTTGGATCAAGTTTGGTTAAACGTTTAAACATCCTGAATCGTCACTATGTTATTTTTAATAGACATATATCAATAATATTGAACATGTCAATGCTTAGATTTTGAGCAGATTGATTTATATGACAGCCTTAGTATAATCTTTCAATCTATTTTTTTAAAAAAACTTTTTCTACCTTCATTGAATTAAACTTATTTTGGCATTTCATTTTTCTCCCAGGAATTCCTTTATGGATTATATTTTTAAGGAATATTTTCAGCACACTCTTAGTATGGGACGTAATGTTGCTTTTATTAATTTTATGAAGTACAGTCAACATTTATTGAGTGTTGACTCTACACACAAATATGCAGAAGTCTGATATTTGTTGAGCACTTGCATTCGGGGAATTTTCATATAAAATTCTAAATTCAATGATAAATTCTCTCCAAAGGCAAATGTCCTATACCTTTCATCACTCTCCCCCTTTCCCTATCCCACCATCCTGCCATGCTCCACAAAATTTTCTGCAAATCTTTTTATTAACTACACATTGAAGTTAAACACAAAATCGGAGGCCAAGAAGGATATTTCTATGAGAAATAGAGCTATGCTTTACCTGCTTATAAGTTCAAAAGTCATTATAGATAAGGGCACCCAGGACATCTTTATTGATCCATATACCAGCCTAGTCAGCTCCCCTTGAGTATGAAAGGATCATGAGACCAATTCTTTAAACTGTCTCCCAAGAATAATATCTGAAAGATGCAAAACACAAAGGTTAAAGAAAGGTCTACATATGCTGCATATACTTGCATGCAATGATTTACTTGCATGTAATAATGTATTAGACACCCTTGGGACAGGAGTGTGAGAAAGCCTGAGGTCTCTGATCCTTCAGACTAAAATGAATATGAAAAAAGTAGGTTGAGCGTGGAAGTGTTGATGCTAAAACCTAAGTGATATAGCTTCAATCTTCACTGGCCCAGAGCAAATCTGAATTACCCAATGGCCAAACAAAACCCTTGAGTGGGGCAACAAGAAGATAAGTAGATAAACAAATAAATAAATAAATTTTGGATTAAAAAATCGGTATTGAAAAAAGTGATAGTCACCTTTTGCGAGGGGCTAACCATACTCCTATTACACTTGAACTGGGTTTCCTCATTGCTCTCTGAATGTAGAGGAAGCCAGTCTTAGAACCTAAATACACTGTGTATTTAGTGTACCTGTGTACCTGTGTCAGTTCTTTCAAGAAACACTAGATGACAAACTGGAATAAGTCTGTAAAGGTTAAAGGAGTAAGGGCAAGACCTGCATTCTGGCATAATGCACACTGACATTTGTTAAAGCAGAATGGGAAGACAGGGGAATTGGATAGGAAACACTTTAGGTTCATTTTCAGGCACTCCCCTGAGGAGTCTCCTAGCAAAGGCTACTCACTAGAGCCCAGCACTGAGCATGAGTGACTGGGCTCAAGTACCCCCATATGGTTAGTCATTAGTCAGGGAAGCATGGACTTAGCACAAATGCCACAGTGGATCTCGAACTGCTATAGCTGGAGACTGTCTGCTAAAAGCACCCACAGCAGGGAAGAGCGAATTGGCATCTTTTCATACAGGCATACCATTGCATATTGATAAAGCATGAGTCTTTGTGTTGGGGCCTGAAGTTCACTAAAGTTTTAAAACTGGAACACTTATTGCTTTGGTGTAATTCACCTCACACAATTACGTTAAACTAGATTCATTTCCCTTCTCTGTGCAAATACCTTTAAGGTTAGGCTTCCCGGGCTTACCTGGCTCTTTCTTAAACTTTCTTCTACTTCTTAAAAGTTTCTTCTGTACTAACCTTGAATCATTCTCCAAATCTCTTTTAAGAAAATAAAATATTTGCATTTCTCTGATGATTATTGATGTTGAGCATTTTTTTATATGTCTATTGGACATTTGTATGTCCTTTATGGAGAATTGTCTATTCAGGTCTTCTGCCCATTTTTTAGTTGGATTGTTTGTTTTTTGTTGTTGAGTTGTGTGAGTTCCTTATATGCTTTGGATATTAGCCCCTTATGGGAGGCGTTGTTTGCAAAAATCTTCTCCCATTTGGTTGGTTGCCTCTTTATTTTGTCAATGGTTTCTTTGGCTGTGCAGAAGCTTTTTAGTTTGATATAGTCCCATTCATTTATTTTAGATTTTTACTTCCCTTGCCTTTGAGGTCAAATTCATAAAATCCTCTTTGACTCCAAGATCCATAAGTTTAGTACCTATGTTTTCTTCTATGCAATTTATTATTTCAGGTGTTATGTTTAGGTCTTTGATTCTTTTTGAATTAATTTTGGTACACAGTGACAGATACCAGTCTAATTTCATTCTTTTGCATGTGGCTTTCCAATTCTGCCAGCATCATTTATTGAAGAGGCTGTCTTTTCTCCATTGTATGTTTTTGGCTTATTTTTTGAAAATTGTCTGTCCATATTTATGTGAGTTTATTTCTGGGTTCTCAATTCTATTCCATTGGTCTGTGTGTCTGTTTTTCTGCCAGTACCATACCGTTCAGATATCACCTCATACCAGTTAGAATAGCTATCATCAACAAGACAAATAATAACACATGCCATATGGCATCCAAATTTGTTGTAGCAAGGAGAGACAGTAGGAGGCACAGTTTCTCTTAAACATTCTGAATGAGAAGTGACACATCACTTTTACTCACATTCTTATCTGTCAGAACTCACTTCTATTTCCCTAGCCTACTGCAAAAGAGGCTGAGAAATGTGAACGAGCACAATGACCCTTGCTGAACACTTGTCTTTGTATGTTTGTCTTTGTACATCATGGCAACTCTGCTCTATCCTCACTCCAGGCTGAGATGACTAATCTTTTTTTTTTTCCTGTTTCATATTCCCTGATGTATCTCTATATGCATATATTCTCTCCTGTACCAGGAAACAAAAATAAAGGACAAACATCCGTAGAAGGAGTGCGATATTAGTGATGTTGAGCATTTTTTCATATGTCTATTTGCCATTTGTATGTCCTCTTTGGGGAAATGTCTCTTCAGGTCCTCTGCCCATTTTTCAATTGGGTTGTTTGTTTTGTTGTTGTTGAGTTTCATGAGTTCCTTGTATATTTTGGATATTAGACCCTTATCGGAGGAACTGTTTGCAAAAATCTTCTCCCATTCGGTCGGTTGCCTCTTTATTTTGTGTATGGTTTCTTTTGCTATGCAGAAACTTTTAAGTTTCATATAGTCCCATTTGTTTATTTTAGCTTTTACTTCCATTGCCTTTGGAGTCAAATTCATAAAATGCTCTTTGAACCCAAGGTCCATAAGTTTAGTACCTATGTTTTCTTCTATGCAGTTTATTGTGTCAGGTCTTATGCTTAAGTCAACATCACTAATGATCAGAGAAATGCAAATAAAAACCACAATGAGATGTCACCTCACCCCAGTCAGAATGGCTGTGATCAACAAGACAAATAGCAACAAGTGTTGGAGAGGCTGTGGAGAAAAAGGAACCCTCATACACTGTTGGTGGGAATGCAGACTGGTGCAGCCGCTATGGAAGGCAGTGTGGAAGTTCCTCAAAAAATTACAAATAGAATTACCATATAACCCAGCAATCCCTCTCCTGGGTATCTACCCAAAAAATTTGAAATCATTTATACGTAAAGACACGTGTGCTCCAATGTTCATTGCAGCTTTGTTTACGGTGGCCAAGACATGGAAACAACCAAAATGTCCTTCGATAGATGAATGGATAAAGAAGTTGTGGTATATATACACAATGGAATACTATTCGGCATTAAGGAAAGATGATATAGGAGCATTTGTAACAACATGGATGGATCTTGAGAGTATAATGCTAAGCGAAATAAGTCAGACAGAAAAAGCAGAGAACCCTATGATTTCACTGATATGTGGTATGTAAACCAAAAACAACAAAAGAACAAGACAAACAAATGAGAAACAAAAACTCATAGACACAGACAATAGTTTAGTGGTTACCAGAGAGTAAGGGGGTGGGGAGAGGGAGATGAAGGTAAGGGGGATCAAATATATGGTGATGGAAGGAGAACTGACTCTGAGTGGTGAACACACAATGGGATTTATAGATGATGTAATACAGAATTGTACACCTGAAATTATGTAATTTCATTAACAATTGTCACCCTAAGAAATTAAAAAAAAAAAAGGAAAGTGTGATATTTCTAGAGGTACATTTAGTTTAAAACATTCATCTAAGTTTCAAATGTTTCTTAATGACTGTATCATTCCTCATGTTTTTAAAGATTTTTGGTATTTTTTTTCAAATATCTTATTTGAAAGACATTATGCAAAGGACTTGAATCAAGAGGAGCAATATAAGTAGAAAAATAGTTATCTTTAAAATATTTGACACCTAAAAACATGCAAACAAGTGGATCATCTAAGCATAAATGATCACATTATGTCTTTTGCAAGAGTTTAACATAATGTGATAATTCTGGTCTTGTCATTAGAATAAAATGTTTTATTTTGCTTGTTTCATAGCAGTTGAAAAAAATTTATTTTACTGAGTATATTAGTTTCCTACTGCTAATTTAACAAATTAAAATAGCACAAATTTATCTCTTATAGTTCTGGAGGGAAGAAGTCCAAAATGAGTCCTAGAACGCTAAGATCAATATATTGACAGGACTGGTTCCTTCTGGAGGCTACAGGAGAAAATGCATTTCTTGCCTCTTTCAACTTCTAGAGACTTCCAGCATTCTTTGGCTTATGGTTGCATCACACCAATCTGCTTCTGTCTTTACATGACATTCTCTGCCTTTGACCCTCCCACCTCCGTCTGAGAAGTACCCTTGTGATATTGGACCCATATAGATAATCCGGGATAATTTCCTTAATCTCAACATCCTTATTTTCACATCTGCAAAGTCCCTTTTACCATGTAAAGTGAAATAAAAACAGGTTCCAGAGATTGTGATGGGATCACGTTTGGGTGACCATTATTCAGCCCATCATACTGAGCCATCTATAATCTTCCTACATACTTTACATTCTTATCAATAGCCCATGCTTATCAAGGAGCTGGGTGAAGATAGGGAGATAATCTATGGTCATGATACAATAAGTTTATGTTCATGAAACTAAATGAGTTGTAAAATCTTCACCATTAGCCAACCGTGCACTGGTTAATGCATACCCATTTACAAGGCAGTTTTGATCACATGAGAAGAGTTGAGCAAACTTGTATAGAAGTCAGGGAACCTTTTGGAAACAGAGATCAAGACCTTTATCACTTCCTATGGGGACTCAAAGTTCAATTTTCTTTGATGGATTGTGGCAGCTAGACAACAGAGGTCCATAAATTGGATACATTCTCCAGGGGCACCATGTTCTAGGTAGCAACATATTGGGGGCAATAAGAATAACTTACATCTAAAGGAGGGATTGAACTTCTAATTTAAATCACAAATAGTTCTAGCCATGATGACAGATTGGATAATGTAGAGGCGAAGAAATTTTCATAAAATTAAACGAACTCAGTAAGGTAAAACTTTCTTAATAGACCTAATTCTTTGCGGGACATTAATCTGATCTGTCCTAACTTAGACCTGATTTTTCCTTTTAAGTGTCATACTTTCTGATATGTTCTATGACCTAATTGTTACCATTGTAGTGATGCTGTAGAACTACTCAGAAAACTTTTAACCAATGTAATGGAATTATAATGACATTGTAATGAGCTCCCCATGATTTTTTTCCCCAATATAATGGTGTTGTAAGGGGTTCTTCATAAACACACACTGAAATCATTTTGCCACCATCATGACAGTGAAATGAGTCCCCATAGAGTTTATTTGAAATTGTTTTGCTCTTATAATGGCATTATTAATGCAGTCTTCATAGACTTACAGGGAAATTGTTTGGCCATCATAATGCGGTCTTCATAGACTTACAATAAAATTGCTTACCAGTGTAATGTGGTTTCCATTAACTTGCACTAAAATCATTTTCCTACCATAATGGCATTCTAATAGAGTATCCATGAACCTGGACTACCAAAGCTTGGTTCTCTTGATGGCATCGTAGGAGCATTACCACAAAGACAGTTAATGTTGATGCTCTGTTGTGTCATAAGCAAAGACTGTAAGTAATGCACATCTACTTTTCACACTTAAATATCATGTGGTTTTTCCTTTAAAAGTAATGTCCTAACCACAATATACTTTATAAACCAACAACAATCACTTCTCAAATAACTATATGACAGAACCCTAGATTCTTAGGACAGAAGATCTCGTTTCTTGTACCTTTTATAAAAATCCTAGTGCTTTTTATTAATTTGACTATCACCACTATCCACCTTTTTTTTTTAATTAAAGTTTATTGGGGTAACAATCATTAGTAAGTTACATTGCAGCTTTATTACAGAATTGTATACCTGAAACCTATGTAACCTATTTTTTAAAAAAGTGTAATACATTCTTTCCTCCTGGTTCTTCAAAAAACAGAAATATTATTTTTATAAAGCTCCTTATACTACAATTTATGATTTTTTTGGAAATTGTTATGAAACACAATTATTATTTTCTAGTCCTTAGTGTAGCATGCTGAAATATGTGATGTTTATATCGAACTTTTCATAACCTACTCCCTTTTATTTAAAAGAGACAACACAAACAGAAAACTCACTGGCAATGAATGGATGTAGTGTAAAGATAGATTAAAAGTATGTAATAAATAGAGTCAATTAAGTATTCACAAGCTGCACAGACCCAGTGTTAGGTACATCATTAGGATATCTAAGCAGAGTCAAAGTTGTGATGTTGAGGGAGTTTTATGTTTGCATAAGGTGCAATTACATTACCAGTAACATAACTTCGCAGACAGCTTTTTGGGCCCTATCTACTACTACAGACAATTTGCCAGCCTGGAAAATTTCAATCAGTCCTTCTCTGAATTAGCAATAGCATAGTGAAGATACATATGATTTCAGGAAGCACATCATATTATGTTTGTATTATTATGGATTTTACTTCTGTTGTTATTAAAACCCTACTGTGTCCTCAGTCTCATTTCCTTTAAGCACAACCATCAGTTCTCGTATCCGAAAGCATGTCAATGTAACTAGATATGAAATAGTTGGGAACCATGGCACACGATTTAGATAAAACTTTAATTATTTAAAAAAATAAATAAGAAAGCAATGACTGTTTTAAAGCCAGCAGTCATGTCTTTGTATTGGTGTAAAGAGAAAAGTTGCCTTGGAGGAGTTCATTTTTTGGCTCTAGAAAGTCTCTCTAAGGTCAACTGTACAATTACAAGACAAATATGGGTTATTGTTCTAAGAAAAGGGTATCTATCACAAGATGTTTTTTTTGCATAATGTTGGAGGGGGTCATCAAGACGATTTGACTGCTGGTTGACTCTCCAACTCGACCCAAGCAATTGGAGGCTCTACCCCCTGTCCTGTCCTAGGATTGTACATTTCTCCTACTCTTCCCACACCAGTAGTCATTTCAGGGACATCGCCTTTGAAGAAAAGGTGTTGAGACCATCTGGACAGTTTTACATAACTGAACCCAGTTAAGGCCTCTATCTAAACTTTTAAGATTCTGGCAGGCAGATGCAGAGATCTACTCTTCTCACGGCTGCCCAAGACAAGCTTCATAAGTTCCCTAGTTTACTAAGCTTGATACTTACCAATCTGGAGTAGTCTGCCTTTCTTTGGTCTCTTCTTGCCCTTTGTATAAGGCAGCCACTTTCAGATTTCACCTGGTGAAAACCCAAGTTTGTCAACAAACAAATAAGAATTGTCCCTCTGAATACCCACTTGATACAAAGTTGATCACTGAGGAGAAGGTGGAAACATTTGTGTAGGAGTCACAGAATCCTTGGAGAATGAAGAGATCAAGACCTCCACCAATTTCCTTTTGAGGTTCAATCCTAGAACATCATCTTTGATGGATTGAGGTGGTTAGAAAATAGAGTCCATAGGTAGAAGAGATTCCCCAGGGGCACCTCAGTGGGTTTATACCACATGGGGGCCTAGAGTGGTGACTAAACTTGGTTCATGGGTTGGTGGACAAAGGCAGTGAGGAATTTATCTCAAGCTAATGCTGTGTGTGCTTTCGGACAATATGTATGATTTAATAGTAATAAAATAGTAACACTTCTGTATCAGGGCTTTTTCTGTGTGTCTTATACTGGTCATCTCAAAATAACTTTATGACACACATCTTACCCATGGGAAAACTGGGAGAATAAATTAGTTGACCAAGGCCACACATCTATTAAATGGTTGAGCCAGGGATTATCCCAGGCAGTTTGACTGCCATGTCTACCTATTTTTGCATTATAACATTCTGGGATTCCAAGCTTGGAGCATACTTGTCTCTAGCACATTGACACAGTAGGATCTTACTTCCAGGACTGAGATCCAATATGGTAGGAATGATTTCAGAACTGGAACTTTATGCTTACAATGGTATAAGGAACATTTGGGAAATAAACTTCCTGAGCTTTAGACCCTGAACAAGTATTGCCAGGATAGTGACATCAGAGTAGCAGATGAATAAAGCATCCCACTGTGCGGGTCCACATATGTTTAACAATGACAAATGTGGCTGCGAATAATGTGATTGCAACAGAAACTGGGGAACTTTCTTCCATTGAACTGATCAGATTTTCTGGTTCTTTCCCTAAAATGTGAAGCAGAATTCATCCCCTTGGAATGAGAATGTCTCCAGAGTTTTTGAAATATTCAGGGATTTGGAGGAGTCTCAAGAGAGATGCTTGAGTTCCTGCTAATGGGCATGTGAAGGCTCTAGAGATTAATTTGAATACTAAAAATAGAAATGACCTCATTTATATCACAAACTCATGAAACAGGTCATTTTACATATTCTGCAAAGACCTCCAGATTAACATATACCATCCAGATTTCATGAAATAAAAATGCAACCAATGATTATCTCATAATTAACGAAAGCCACTGGCTTTTACTGCTAAGGTGGAGTTACAGACTAATGAATAAAAATAGAAAAAACAATCATAATAGTCAGAGGATAGTAGCAGAATGACATCAGAATAAAGTTAAGAAAAGAATGGTATTTAATTTATAATATGGCTAACACTTAATTGACATTTAAAATGGCAAAAACAAACATTTATGATTCTTAGCATTTTATTATTTCACTTCTGCTATAAGATTAACATCAACACTAAGAATATCACCATTCCTCAACATTAACAAGAGATTTTGTAGGTCAATGGAAAGAACACTCAGACTGGCAGTCAGACGGGATACAACAGAACCTACCTCATACGCTTATTGTTAGGATTAAATGAGACAATTCACCTATAATGTTTAACATAGTTCTTGACGCATGATAAGCATCCAACATATGTTGGCTCTCACTAATTTTTTATTGTTGTCTTATTGTTATTTGCCAATAAACCATGTAGTTCAGACAGGTCACAATTTCTCTGGGTGTTAAGTGGCCTATCTTCAAGAGGAGAGGACCAAATTAGAAAACTAATAAGCCCTTCTTAATATTCAAGGTTTTTTAAAAAATATATGAGTATACACTGGAGGAATTCTGATTGCGATATTTTTTTTAAAACTTTGTTAAGATATCTCAAAATTATGTAGGCACAGGTAGTACAAGTATCATGAAAATTTGATGAAATGAGTTTTTTAGACTAGTTGCAAGAGAGGCATTTGGAGTGGTCTTCCGGACAGTAGTCAGGTGACACTGAATTTAAAGACTATGGATCTTAAGAAGAAAAGAGTAATGGCTACATGGCAAGAAATACTGCCAAACACTGGCTAATCATGGAAAAGTTTACTCAGCAAGTTTTTTTAAGACCCTTAAATGGCAATACTATCAGCAGAATTGTTTTTAAACAAAAGTATATTTTGGTTATTAATACCAGTTATATGATGAGTTGTGGGACATCAGAACTCTTTAAGAGGAAGTCTTTTAAGATATTTTGATATGAAGAGGAAATAGTTTGTCAGTCACTCAAGATGATTTTCTGAGACATTTGACCAAAGAGCTGTCAAAGTGCTGTAGAAGAGCAAAAGTTAAGCAGGTGAGTTCAATGAAAATTGGAAATTAGGTCTAGCTAATTTTATGGCCATAAAGGGCAGAATGTGCAATAAGATGCAATAAGATATAGGCCGAGCTCTCGGCCTTGACTACTGCGAGTTTTCTGGCTTACAATTATTATTTTCCTATTTTCGTATAACCTCATTATTCTAACAGGTAGAACATGCCTTTGACAAAAGTGGAAGGAGAAAAATTGGTGTTTGGCTTTTTGAAATCTTGGCGATTGAAACCTTAAATTTGGTCATGAACTCTAAAACTTGGTCCTAGACCTGCACACATGTTCTTCTGCATGTAGGGGTGTCTAAGCAAATTATAGACACTGTGGGAGGGAATGGCAGTGTTAGTTACATAAAGTCTCCCAACTCAGTCTCCAGAATCCCTAGAGTTGCTCTGGGTCCTACAGTTTTTCCTTTCCTTTTATTCTTTTAGCCATATCTGTATACTTTCTCTATGCTTAAGCTGTGACTCACAATAAATATATACTGTCTAACAATAATCACCTGTCCATGCTGTCTTTTCTCTCTGTTCTTAGAGTCATCTCATCCTTTTTAATCAGCTCTCCTTATTCATCTCAACTATTATCACTCATCTTGAGATTTACATTTTTTAACCTAAAAACAGTCATGAAAGGTTATGGAATATTTTAAGGAATGACTTTATCACACTTCAATGGGTTATTACAACTCAGTTTCAGAAGTATGGGCATTTTTGCTTCCACAGCATAAATAGCTACACATTTGGTATGTCATTAAGTAGCCCTAATTGTTCAAACACTATACTTTGATTGAAAAGGTTGCTGTATTCTTATGTTCAATGAGAATATGAACAATTCATAAAAATTGTTTTCAGATTTTTTTCAGATAAATTTCCTAGACAGACTTTTGATTGAGGTATAAATACATGCAATGAGGGGGAAAATTGTGTAAGGCTGAAGTGTGTGGATGAATTGATACCCACGGATGGAAGAGCGAGAGAGAGAGAGAGAGAGAGAGAAAGAGAGAGAGAGAGAGAGAGAGAGAGAGAGAGAGAGAGAGAGAGATCCACTAAACTATTACCCAGACCAAGATATAAAACATTTCTATTACCCTGAAAAGTTCCCTTATGTCCTTTCACAGTCAATACCAGAATCTACCCACCTTTCACTCCTCCCTCTACCAAAATGCAACCACTATTTTGACTTCTGTCATCATTGATTAGTTTTCCCTGTTTCTGAACATCACATCAATGGAATCATATAGTAATTGGCTGTTGTGTCTGGCTTCAGTCTCTCATCATTACATCTGTGAATGTCATCCAAATTGTTGTATGAAGCAGTAATTTAATTTTCATGGCTGCATAGTATTCCACTTTGTGAATGTCACAAAATGTATTGATGCAGTCTAGTATTTGGACATTTGGACTATTTCAAATTGTGGCCATTATGAATAAAAGTGGAATATGTATTCATGTTCAAATTTTCATTTCTCTTACATTTATGTCTTACAGTATAATCTCTGGGTTATAGAGTGCTATTATGTAGCTTTAAGATTATTTGACAAATGATCTTACCAAGTGGTTAAAGCAATTACGTTCCCATCAGCCTATAAAAATTCTTGTCACTGTGAATCCTTCCCAACTCTAGGTATTGTGAGTATGTTAGCCATTCTGGTAATGTGTAGAGTTGTGTATGCTTATGTGCAATTAATGTGAATTTCCATGATTTATGATGTTGAATTCAAAAATCCATAATTGGAATTTTGTGTTTCTATGAAATAGGTTACCAGCTTTCTTGGGAAATATAGCACAATTATAAGTATTTACACAACACCACCAAAATTTTACCGTGTTGAATTGGTTGGGAGCTAAGAGCTGGTTTTTAATTCTGGCTCTGTCAGCAACTAATAAAGTAATTTTGGACAATTTATTTTTCTTATCAGACTCTTGCATTCCTCACCTATAAATTAAGTGTTTGTGTTGTTGTAAGGTTGTTTCTATTGCTGACATATATGGTTTAATAAATATTTTATTCTCTGTTTTAGTCTGAGTTTCTGGCCAGGGAAGGCTCCTGACTCTGTGCTCAGCTGGGAAACAGACACATGTAGACAAAATAAGTATTGTATTCTAGGTCATTTTTCATCCGGTTTTCCAATTTCTTTGGATTCGTTTAGATTTTTAATCTTTTCCTTAGCAGAAGCTGAAAGGGTCTAATGATCTGAGTTATTACTTATCCTTTGCAGAGTTTTTTCCTGTCAGATTCCCAAGAAATTCCTTCTTGGTCCTCTTGGCAGAGGACCCTGGTGCTCCAGGGCCACCAGATTTCTCTCATTTGTGCTGAAACAGCTCTCTTGTCAGATCTAAATCTTAAAAAGGGTTATGCCCTCACCAGAGTAAATGGCTTCCCATCTGCTTCAGGGAAATTCCATAGCTCAGGAGTGTTGGAACACATTATGTGGTCACAATAATGAAAATAATTTCTTGTTACATGTATTTAGGGCATTTGTGATCCAAATTAGTGTAAGGGTCTTCACTCTTGTCTATATCTGAACTAGAGCTATAAAGAAGAACATTTTTTTTTCCTTTAGATTTAAACTCAAACCAATGGTAATTGATGGCTTAAGTCATACATTTTCTTTTTCTGTTAGGATTTCCTTAATTCTATAAAATAAATGATTCCACTGAGACTACACTTGGTATTGCCAAAATTGCTACCAAGTATAAAGTTAGCCTCTTGTCTTGTAAAAGCTGCATTAACTTTTTAGTCGTTAGATTTCTAGTTACTATAGTGAAACTATTATTTATATGGAAATGAACCATCACTGGTTTACTAAATTTCCAAACATTAAATCTAGGCCAGGCAGTGTGATACTCCTGAGAATGCAATAGTAAAAACAAAAAAAAAGTCATTTTTCTCTGCCTTCCTGGGCTACAATCTTGTAGATGTCATTGTGCAAAATTCTTAAATTTCAAGTCTTCTGCGTCCAGGAACCTGAACTAAGTGGCTTAGGGTAGAACTCAGAGTTTTCGAAATTTTTTAGATATTCAAAAAGATCCTCAACCTATAGGTAGATTAATTCGTCTCAAGCATCCCTTTCTTCTATTTCTTTTTGTTTGTTTGTTTTTTCTTTTTTTACTTCATTTGACTTAGCTGACATTGTTCTAAGCCCTGAGCAGTCAGGAGTGAACGAGACAGATGTGCCTGTTGTTCTGACTCGCTATTATCTTAGATTCTTGTTGGAAAATTTCATGCTACGAGATTAGGTCACTACTAAATTGTTAACAACACAGTTTTAATTTTCATATAATTTCTCATGCTCATATTTATCCTTCTCCAAGGGAGCCCCAGACCTGGTTCTTCTGTCCTGTTTAAAACTATAAATACGGAGTGTGTGTGTCTGTGTTTACTTAAGAATATTTTGTTTGTCAAGAGTGTATACAGCTTGGAGAGAAAGGGAATAAGATAATTCTCACATCTTTAAACATGCCCTATCAAGCTTGCATATTAGTTACAACCCACACCCCTATATCCCATGCAAACCAGTGTATGGTATATTTAGATTACTATATTTAGAGGCAGAAAACTTGACTTTGGATTCCAGCTATGCCATCAATACCTAAGTGGCCTTGGTCAACTTATTTTTTGCCTCTGAGCTTGAATGATCTCATTTGTAAAATGGGAATAATAGTTCCCATTATCTGCTTAATCAAATTTTTAAAAAGGAAATTGGATTTTACTGGAGATTTATAACACTTAGGACAGTTATTTTAATTATGTCACATGAGTAGCTTTCAATGTTTAAAAAAAAAGGAGCTAATACTACAGTTACTTCTTACTATCGTGGCCCTTGACCACCTGGATGAGTAAGGAAGAGAGATAGCTGCCTGCTTACAACCTCTTATACACCATAAATTTCTTTCTTCTTTTCATCATTAATTGTTCAAAACCCCATCTTCTAGGAATCAAATCATTCTTTGAGTATAAGTATAACATCTGGGTGACTGGGCACATATGCATTCAGATATACACCTTCTTTCATGGAAAAAGGGCTTTCACAAAGTTCCCTCAACCATGCTTCACTCCACTAAGGAATATTTTCTTTCCCTATGGGTCAGTTATCCCGTTTCACTAATGAGACATGTACAAGCTAAATGATATCACTCAGGCACAAATGACAATTACATGGCAGAGCTGGAATTAGAACCCATTAGATGGCTTTACTTCCAGGTATATCCTCATGTCATTGAACAAGGTTTGTGCTCCATTTCAGCTCATATTTCTTATTTACAGTTGATGTTTTGTCATTGGAAATTTCACAGATTAGCTCTTTAGCCTCCTAGAAGCATGTTTAAGTGATTATAGGACTCTTGCCTCAACTTTCATTTTTGCTTAATCAATTCATCAAGACCTTCTATTATTAGCAGAAAAATGCAGAGACTTAAAATTTTCATGACAACTGCAAACACTGGATTATTAGCCAGAAGTGGTAGTGTTTAATGGAAACAAAATAGACAGAACCAGAATTATCATGATTTAACAAGTGATCTGCTCTATATCTGAGCACAAAAAGAATATGCCTGTGTTACAAAAGCAAAAATATAGAATATGATTTCATAATTCTGTCTTTTCCCATAAGAATTTTTAATTTCCATATGCAGTTAGTCTGTTTATATCTGCTTATAAATTAGAACTAAAATAACATGCATACAATGGAACATTCAAAAATAGCAGTGATTAAACTCACAATAAAATTCATTATTTCAAATAAAAGCATTTCAGAAGTAGACAGTCCAGGTGTGATAATTGGCACCTTGGCGTCATCAGTAAAGCTTCCTTTCTCTCTTTCTGCTCCATCATCCTCAGAGTGTGCCTTCCATCCTCAGTGTTACCTCATGATCCAAGGTTGCTGCTGAAGCTCCAGTCCTCATGTCATTATTCCTGGCAGCAAGATGGAGTGAGATGGGAAGGGCAGAAGGGTATCCACAAGCTACCTGTCTTCCTTGTAAGAGTTCTGAAAGTCCCACACAATAACTTCCACGTCACTTTGATAGGATCTTATTCTTATGGCCACCCTTAGCTGTGAGGAGATAAAACTTTCTATTTTGTTTGGTTTTGTTTGGATTAGTTTCATTCTGTTCTGTTTTATTTTTAAGCTGGCCATGTTGACTCTGCTACTGTTATAAGGTTTTATATTAACGGAGAAGGGAGAATGGTTATTGGATAAACAGTGTCTGTCAGAGTTTAAACCAGGCATTCAAATACGAGAATTTTTTAGGGATCAACTATGAATGAGTTTCCATAAAAGATTAGTCCATATAAATTAGTAATCCGACATAATATCTCTAAGTCTTTAAATACTTTTCTGTTATTATTTTAACAACAAAAATAATGCATAATTGTTATAAGAAACAATGTAGCAATATGAAGAAAAGTAATCTCCCCCATTTCTCTTTGCCCTTCTGTCTCTCTCCCCACTCCTCAGAAAACCAAAGCAAGCAATTCATGTCTATTTTCCCACATATCTCTAAACTTATAATAATAAGTGATATACATGTTGTTAGTAATCAAAATTTGGTCATATACAAATTATTCAGCTACTTAAGTTTTTAACCTAATCTAAGTTCAATACATAAAGATGTCCTCATTCTTTTTAATAGCTGCTTAAAATTCTCAAGTATGGATATGCCATAACTATTTCATAACTCATATATACATATACGAGTTGGCATGAATACATAAAATTTAACATGGAAACGAGCTGCGTTAGAGTCTGAATCTCCAAGTTTGCTGTTCCTCCTTCTGAAATTCGAGCCTCATGCCATAATGCTCTCCTTCCCAGCCTGGCCCTATTCAATTTGTAAGGCATGAATTATGTCATGAAGCTAATGAATAAGTAAATCAGCAAAGGCAACTCTATGAAAGAGGCTGAAGAAACATATAAAAGGCCTGACAATTAAATTTGCGAACTTCTTGCAACGATGTTGCTAATCTTTTTTGGGGGGGATATCAGAGGGATTATTCCGTATGAATTTGTACCAACCTGACAAACAGTTAACCAAATTTACTATTTGGAAGTGCTGAAAAGGCTGCATGAAAAAGTTAGATGATGTAAACTTTTCGCCAACAATTCATGTCTCTTGCATCACAACAATGCACCAGCTCACATGGCACTGTCTGTGAGGGAGTTTTTAGCCAGTAAACAAATAACTGTATTGGAACACCCTCCCTACTCACCTGATCTGACCCCCAATGACTTCTTTCTTTACCTGAAGATAAAGGAAATATTGAAAGGAAGACATTTCGATGACATTCAGGACATCAAGGATAAAACCATGACATCTCTGATGGCCACTGCAGAAAAAGAGTTCCAAAATTGCTTTGAAGGGTGGACTAGGTGCTGGCATGGGTGGATAGCTTCCCAAGGGGAGGACTTCGAGGGTGACCGTAGTGATATTCAGCATTGAGGTACGTAGCACTTTTTCTAGGATGAGTTCCTGAACTTAGTTGTCCAACCTCGTATATATAATTTATCTGGTAGTGTTTTATGTTAATGAACAGAGATTATGGTGGAAAATAGTGTGGAAGATGAGGAAAGATAGCTACTTCATCTCATTCAATTCTAACATCAAGTCTATGAGACAGGAACTAATATGCTTAATACATAGATAAAGAAATCAAGTCTCAGGGGGCAGCCGGTTCGTTCAGTTGGTTAGAGTGCAGTGCTTATAACACCAAGGTTGTCGGCTCGATCGCCGCGTGGGCCACTGTGAGCTGTGCGCTCCACAACTAGATTGAAACAACTATTTGACTTGGAGCTGATGGATCCTGGAAAAACACACTTAAAATAAATAAAAGTTAAAACAATAAAAAGAAATAAAAAAAACTCAAATCTCAGAGGAATTTGGTAACTTTTGAGTTCATACGTCTTGGGTCAGAAGGAGTCAGCACTAAGCCCAGATCTGCCTCACTCCAGAGTTGTGCTCTAGTCTCTATGCCCAGTTGCCTTTAAATGAGAATGTCACGGAAAAAATATTGGCTTGAATTTTCATTCAAAGCAGTGATGGTTAAAGGAGAAAATACAATGGATAAATGCAGATGATGAAGTATCTGAACAGTTGAGCTGAGTTGCTTAATGAGGTTAAGACTCATGGCATAAGAACTTGAGTTATTTCATCTTGAGAACAGCGGAAAAGAGGCCAAATAAAAATGCATTATTGGATTCATCTGGTTCCTATTTTCAAGGATCAAAGAATCAGCTAATAGGTACACAGTTCTTGAAGCCATGCTGTTCAAAGCAAGGTCAGCAGCTAATAAAGAAATCTACTATTTAATCATGGATCGGACCACTTGACTTTGCTTGTATCACTGATACCAGCCATTATTGGCCGAGAACCAGCAGAGTACTCAGTACAGCATGAAATAAGAGAGGTTTGGGGATCTGTTAATTGCATCTTGTCTCAGCTGTAGGAGGTATACTACTCCAAAATCAGTCCCTTCCAATTATTCCAGGTTGCAGCTGGCATGGTGAACCCTGGGTTGTTTTCGCCCAATGAAAGAGTCTAATTTTATCACAGAATCACAGGACTGGCAAGGCCTTGAGAGGTCAGTGGGGGCTTTCAGGCAAGACTGCACTGAGTGAATATATCTAATCCTATTTTAAACCATCTCTAGAGGAGAGATTCCATGATTTCTCTTGAAAGCTAATGCCAGTATTAAGCAACCTTTTCTGTAGCGAGTCTAGCATCCCTAGTTATTTATTTTAAATCCATCTTTCACTGGGTTCATAGTGCTTATTTTACTATCCTTATTTTCCTTATTCTTTATATACATACATACACATATATATGTATGTATATAAAGAATGTATATGTATACACACACACACACACACACACACACACATATATATAAAGAATTGGTGAAAATTTTAATAATTCTTATGTTTGCATAGAGGGATGAATTATTTGTAATTATTGTTTGATGGAATATTGTGTTGATTATTTAGCTTAATATGCCTGAATTGAACGCCTATTCTACGGTAGTTTTGAGAATTCCAAAGAAATAAAAGTGACTTTGAAGGACTTTCCACCTAGTAGCTCCCACTTCTTCCCGGGTTCCCCAGCTCCAGGCACGATGTCCAGTTTTATATCCGCAAACGTGCCGCCCTTATTTATTTCTTACTCAGGGCTTTTGCACTTGCTATTTGATACTGTGCTTATAACAGTCCACCATAAATCTCCTAGTGGAGGGCTCCTCTTCCTCAGAAGAGCCATCCCTGATTGACCTATTTAAAGTTTCCCCAGAGCACGTATCAGTTTCTAAAATTATCTTATTTATTCCTTCCTTGGCACATTTGTTGTTTCTCTCCTTCCCCAGTAGAATGTCAGAACTATGTGACAGGGGACCTCATCTGACTTTTTAAAATTATTATTATGTAAGCCCAGTGTCTAAAACAGGCACATGATAGGTATTCAATAAATATTTGCTTAAAAAAAAGAATGAAAATATGTTTGCACAGCAATGGAACAGTATAACATGTTTAATGTTTTCTTGTAGAGCCCCTAGAGTGGTACGTTCTGAGAGGATTTACAGTGTGCTTACATACATTTTAGTGTCAGACAGTATGGCTTCAAGTCCCAGATCCAACATGTGTTAACTGTGAAGGCTTGGGCAAGTTACTTAAATTCTCTGAGTTTTAGTTTTGAAAACTGTGAGATGGTAACAATAAAACTTACCTCACTTATTGGAGATTAGGAAAAATGGGTCAAATTAGGACACAGTTTTATTTTATAAAAATGGGTCATTTTACAAAGTACATAACAAACTATTTACTTTTTAAACAGCATTTATTGAGCATCTACTATGTGTCAGGCACTGATCTAGGAATTAAGGATATAGCAGTAACCAATGATAACAATCTCTCCCCCTTAAAGCTTACACTTAGGTACACAGAGTACATGCTATTTAAGAGCAGCTTTCTGCCTTTAGCCCGCAAATTAAATTTGAGCTCTGGTCAGTATGCTAGTGCATGTTGTTCCTTCAATAGGCAATGTATATTTACTTAGTGCCTATTATGCATCCAAGCATGACTGTCCCGTTAATAATTGTATAGAAAGATGGTGCTTAGAAAGGTATATATGTGGCCAGTCTCACCTACAAAGGGTCATTCACCACATAAGGATGTTTCATTCAACCATGGACTGCATATACACAGTCTGACAATTAAGTTCACAAACTCATCCTAGAAAAAGTGCCACATACCTTTTTGCTGAATATCACTATGGCCACCTTCAAAGTACTCCCCTTGGGAAGCTATGCACCGATGCCAGCACCTAGTCCACCCTTCAAAGCAATTTTGAAACTTTTTCTGGAATGGCCATCAGAGCTGTCGTCGTATTACCCTTGGTGTCCTGAATGTCATCCAAATGTCTTCCTTTCAATAGTTCCTTTATCTTCAGGTAAACAAAGAAGTCACTGGGGGCCAGATCAGGTGAGCAGGGAGGGTGTTCCAATATAGTTATTTGTTTACTGGCTAAAAACTCCCTCATAGACAGTGCTGTGTGAGTTCGTACATTGTCTCGACGCAAGAGCTTTTTTGGGACCATTTTTGCACACACCTTTCTCATGCCAAGGTTTGCAGTTAAGATTTTCCTGCTTCTCTATTGGTGTTTATTTGGTCTGCTGTGCTTCTCACAGTCAGCCGACAGTTTTTACACACAATTTGACAAATTTTTGCGATGTTTTCATCAGTTCTGCTTGATACTGGCAGCCCTGAACTGTCTTTATCGGTGATGCGTTCTCTTCCCTCAGAAAAACATTTACTCTGTTTGTACACTGCTGTTTTCTTTATGGTATTATCCCCATAAACTTAGACTAACATGTCCCTGATTTCACTTCCATTCTTGCCAAGTTTAACAAGAAATTTAATGTTTGTTCATTGCTCTAATTCAAGCTCAGACATTCTCTTGACGGCACACAAAAACATGCAACAACAATAATGAAGGCCACTCAGCAAGACACCGCTACAAGTCGACACAAACACATCTGTGAGACACCGACATACCAAGGTTATGAAACCTTACTGAGCTGTTTATACAGTGCTGCCAATGTAAGCGCACAGTGGCCAGTTCACAAGCTTAATGGTCAGACCTCATATGGTAGCGGTCCCATAAGATTATAACGGAGCTCAAATTTTTCTATCCCTAGTGACATCTTAACCTCATAATGCCATAGTGCAACACATTACACAAGTACCAGTGTGTTATAATTGCCTACAATATTCAGTACAGTAATATGCTATACAGATTTGTAGTCTAGGAGCTACAGGAGAACAGAATTTGTCACCCCAAAATACGTCTATTTGACCTAAGGATTATTTTAGGCTCATTAATTTTAAGAAACAGCAAAGGTGGGAGAAGTTCTGAAAATCAAGTAGAAGTTACCCTTTGTAAAAATTGTTTACATTTATAATGGAAATCTCCATTTGTACGAGTGTCTCTCTGGATGTAGGAAAAGAAAGGATGACCTTATCTTTAGAAACTTATCAATGCAGAAGACAGGAACTTAAATCTGCCATTTTAGCAAGTTACTCAGTTTTCCTGGGTCTCTCCTACGCATACAGGAGGTATACATGTTATTAAACTTTTGTTTGTTTGTTTGCTTGTTTTCTCCTTTTAATCTATCTTTTATTACAGGGATGTCTCAGTCAAGAACCCAGGAGGATAGAGGGAAATTTATTTTTCCTCCCCTACAGGGCTTTACCAGTTAGCCTAGGTGTGTAGGAGGTTATACTGTCTAGGTTTGTGTGAGGGCCCTCTATGATGTTCACACAATGAAATTGCCTAAAGACTCATTTCTCAGAATATATCTGCTTTGTTAAATGGCACATGACTGTATTTGACACCTACAGTGCATAAAGAGATTTCTACAAAAGTATAGAAAACGTATTTGTTTAATATCAATCATACGTATTTCAGAAAGACTATCAACCAAAAAACAAGTGAATAGTTCTTTGGGCTCTTGCTAAAAAAGCCTTTTTCCCCTCCTGGGAATAAGGTTGTTTCTTCGTTTTAATCAGTGAACCATGTGCATTGGTGAAGGAGTTAGGGCCTTAATTTTTTGAAAAAGCTATTTTTTTCCACCAGTAATCCATCTCATTTTAGAACATTTTTAAAAAGAGATAAGCAGTCTAGAGAAAACTTTATTAATTTATTAATAGCTTTAAGTAAAGATGTATGCACACATATTTCTTAAACATAAGGAAATATAAACATAGGTGAGTGTATATTTCTGAAG
The DNA here is from genome assembly GCF_964194185.1 of Rhinolophus hipposideros. NCBI lineage: Eukaryota > Metazoa > Chordata > Mammalia > Chiroptera > Rhinolophidae > Rhinolophus > Rhinolophus hipposideros. The sequence continues at coordinate 42,117,744 of NC_138053.1, forward strand.
TTTACCTTATTATTTACCGATATGTGGTGACTACATTTTATGTCAGCAAATATACAGACTCCTCATCGTTTTTAATGACTGTACAAGATCTGCGTATGAGTGTATCATAATATATTTGTTCAATCCTCAGTTGTTGGACATGGATGAAAAAGGGGTTCTATAGAAAGTAACCTCATAGGGTGATCAGATAATAAATTCCTAACTGGGCAGGTCATGCTGAGCAGTCACACCCCAAGCCTGTAACTTCTTTAATAAAAGGTTTATCTTTGCCTAAAGCAAGCTCTGCACTATTTCTGTGCTTCTAGGTTAACACATCTTTCAAACGCTCCCTTTCAGACCCCTGCTCCTAATACCTGATCATCCTCTCAGACCCCTCCTGCCACTACCTGACCATTCTTTCAGACCTCTCCTTCTAAAGCATGACCACCCTCAAGTGCTTAACTATTCCTGTAATCTGATCCCTGCCTTGCTTTGTCCCACCTTCGTGTAATTTTCCTTACTGTCCCTCCTTAATCTCAAATGTATATAAGAAACTCAGCACTGTTATTCTCCAAAGTATTTATCACAGTCTGCTGAGATCTTGTTTCCATGTGTATTCCTCATTTGGCTCACATACGTTTTTATAAAAATGCTCTTCAGGTTTGAATGTTCTTACATCGACAGACAGACACTTAAGTTGCTTCCAGTTGTTTTGCTATTCTAAGCAATACAGGTATAAACATACCTGACAAAACATCTGTGCAATTATTTTATTTTTTTAGGGTATGTTTGGAAAGAATTACTACACCTAAAGAGAAGGTACAGGATCAATGGATTTAATTATATGAAACCGAATTTATAACATATGTAATAATAAACCAAAGAAAATGTGAAGTTTGGGAAATATTTGCAAGATACACATAGAATAAAAGTGTGATTGCTTGAGCTAACTTGCCCGAGTTTAACTTCCTTATTAGCTCTATTGGCTGGGGAAATTGACATTCTTGTGCTTGGATTTCCTCATCTGTAAAAATGGGGATAATAATAGCACCCATCTCTAAGGGTAAATGTGAAGAGTAAATATAATGTGCTCTGAACTGTGACTGACACCTAGGAATGGTTATGTAAAAATCTGCTAATAAGCACATCAGCAGTGGGTAACTTCCTAAATATTAAGAGTTTAGAAATCAGCAAGATTTATGCTAATACCTGAGCAATAAACAAACTAAGCAACATAACAGAGTAATCACATAAGAAGCAATACAAATGGCCAATTAATATATTAAAAGATATTTGATATATTTAAAACTGAAAAACATGAAAGTGAAATCTATGAAATACATTTTGGCCTATGTAATTAATAAATATTAAATAAAACTAACCAATAAAAGATTCCCTGAACTCAGATAGCAATGTAAATTTTATTAACACATTTGTAAAGTAAATTGCACAAATATATTAAGACCCTCAAAAAAGATTTACCCTTTTGATGCTATAATCCTATTTCTCAGAGTATACTTGAGAATATAATTCAAAATGGACACAGAGCCGCAAAGATGTATATCAAAATGGCACATTTAATGTGGAGCCAAATCAGCAAAGCAGTTAACAGGTAAGTTTGGGAGTCAGGTAAAACCTATCTTCAAATTCTGCCACCACCATGAACCAGCAGTAAGTTTGAGACAAATGTTTATCTCTTAAACTTAACTCTTTCACCTGAAATTGAAAATAATGCCTAGCGCAATGGATTTATTATAAAGAGTACACAGTGCCTGGCATAGAGCAAACTCTTTAAAAAATTATTGTAATTGCTACTATTAAAATAGCCCAAAATTAGATAACCTAAATAACTATGGATCATATTTTTTCAAATACTTTAAAGACAGATATAAATAGTCGTGAACATTAAAATGAATATAATACTTTGTTTAAAAATGAGATTCAAAAGTGAATCTATTGTATAACATTAACTATGTAAAACTATGCTTTTAGAAGGTAAATAACATCAAATGGTAGTTATTTCTCTACAGCAGAATAATAATTTTATTATTTTAATTCCTCTCTCTCTCTACATATATATATATGTATATATATATATGTAAAATGAATTCTCTCGCCATATTTTAGCAACCACCCCCTCATATACGCATATATATATTTTTTCAAATTTCTGTAATTTCTATGTTTTCTGTGGTATGTATGTGGTTCTCTTACATACAGAAAACAAGTATTTGTATTAATAAAACAAATAAATTCTTAAGTAAAATATTCTTATAGTTACAATAAGATACAAATAAGAACATAATAAGCATAATTTCTTTGGTTAGGAATCTGCTTTTTCCTCTTATTCTAACATCTTCCTATCATCAAATATTTATTATGTTTTCCCAGCCACTTAGCTCTTGCTAGAGGCAAGCTTGCATAAGTCCCTATCCTCAACGTATTGACACACAAGATCTCATTTCACCAATAACATCCGCTAAGTTATAAGAAATGTACACATGTTCACAATGACTTTAAAATAAATTCAAAATGACAGTAACTATTTCAGAATAGATCTTTATGCCCACTGGTATACATAAATGAAATTCATTAAAAGTTTAACATTTAAAAGTAGTAACAGGCTAGAAGCGAACGTATTCTCCAGGAAAACAAAAAAGCCAAACTTTCAATTTAGTCATGGAATGCAGAAGTGTATACATTGAGAAGAGGAGGAGGTTTTACCACTTATCAATATATAAACAATTAGCAGTTAACATTTTCCATAAAATGACAAAAAGCACCATCTCCACCAGTGTTATCAGAAAACCTCCCTTCTTCACGTGGCTTTGCTTGTGACGTCAGCTGGAGTGTGCTGAGCAAAGTTTAAACCAGTTGATTACTTCAATTTGTATTAGGTGGTGACCAAGATCCTCTCAGAAAATCAGTTACAGCATGAAATTTAATATAACATGAAATTTTACCACCCTTACATAAGCAAACACACAAGCAATAATAAAAATCCAAGTGAAATGAAAATCTGCCTGATATTCTGAAACAAAATTGGGTCCTCCACCCCCACCTGTATTTTGATGAGGATAGAATCATACTGTTCCTGTTCACAATTATATTCCCTGTGTGCCTGGCACATAGTGGGTTTTGCTTCAGAAAATGCTAACACAACAGATGAGAACATGGCATTTTAATGAGCCCTAATACATAAATTAGTAATATTAGTAACATTAACTTCCCAATTAAAATGTTAATGACTAGGAAAGTATATAGAAGTATAAGTGGCCTGATGCTTCCTGCCACATTCAGAATTTGATAAAGATGATCCTGGAGTCTTCACTTAGTCCTCACCACTGTGTGTGTAGCATGCATGGAGCCCTAAAATCATATCTGGTGAAAGAAATGTTACTCTTTGGAAGTCAGGAGATGGTATGTAATAGTTTGTCATATCGTGTTTCCCCGAAAATAAGACCTAGCCGGACCATCAGCTCTAATGCGTCTTTTGGAGTAAAAATTATTATAAAACCCGGTCTTATTTTACTATAATATGAGAGCGGATCTTTAATATAATAATATGATATGATATGATATGATATGATATGATATGATATGATATGATATGATATAAAATATAATATGATAAATATAATACCAGGTCTTATATTAATTTTTGCTCCAAAAGATGCATTAAAGCTGATGGTCCAGCTAGGTCTTATTTTCGGGAAAATAGGGCAGTGACAGACGAATATTTATGCAAGTAAAATTTTAGCATTTAAAAATCTTTCAAATTAATATTAATGTTTCAAATATATAAGTAAGACATGGTCATTATAGAAAATTAGAAAACGTTAGAGAGCAGAGAAACTATCACATTTTCCAGCATGCATAGACAGATACTTGGACAATTTGGTGAATTCCCTTTCCATATTTCAGCAATCCCCACCCCCCACACCACGCCCACACACAATGATAGCTATTTTTCATGTTAAATAGGTATAAAGAAAAGACCTGTCTCTCTGCTTTGGTTTTTGTTTCTGTATTACTTACATCATATTCAGAAGAATTTTAAACATTTATATTAACTCTCTGTTGTTTTTTTCCCCACTTTTCCTAATATTAGGTTGGTACAAAAGTAATTGCAGTTTTTGCAATTATTTTTAACCTTTTAAATCACAATTACTTTTGCACCAACCTAATACACACACAAGCTATGCATCTCATTAGCAGGTAGAAATTATATTTAACCCCAAAATGGAAGTGATCATAACATACACTGTTCTTTCCTTCAGTGGTTCTTCCCCATTCTAGATAAGGGTCACTTGTTATTTTTAAAATAGGGAAAATCATAGCACCTACCTCCAAAGATATGTTATGAGAATTAATGAATTAATACATGTAAAGGAATTAGAACAATGGCAAGCATATAATATGAGTTAACCAAATATTGGCTATTATTATTGTAAGTGTCATTGTTATTATTATCTTTTATATGTTTCCTGTGGTTTTATAGATAGGAACGGGGCAAAGAAAGGAGGGAAAACGGGGCCTTGTCAAACCCAAAGCAAAGACAACAAAGCAAAGAGCTGTGTTTTTTCCACTATATTTTTATCACAGTACAAGAGAAATACTATTACATACACACATCAAAAAACAAACCTTGTTTGTGAGTATGAATGAAAAGATTGGGCTCTAAGACTAAACGATATTTTAAAATATTATGTAAATGCAATATAACAAATTATCATAATAAATATTGTGAAACCTCTCAAGATAATTATTTCTCATGATCATTGTATAACCAAAACTAGTATTTGCTATTTAACAAAAGAGTAGCATAAATAACTTTGTGGAATCTGTAGTATCTTAATTAATCTAATTTCATCCATGAAATATATGAGTCAACTTGGCGAGGATCAAATGCAATTTTATTTACCAATTTAAAATTTTAAAATCCAGTTGACTATTTTTAAATTATATAAAAGTAAAAAGAAACAAAAAAGGATTTATTGCTTTCAAAGGCATCTTTTCTGCTTTGCTTCTCAAAAATGGCTCTGATTAAAATTTTTAGCTTTGGCAAGCAGTTATCCAAAAATATGATCAAATGATAAATGGATGAGAGATTCATGACTAAAACCCAGCTTCGTGCTATGCTTTCTAAGTAATATTTTTCAACTAAATTTGAGTAATTATTTGTATAATGCAGACTGATATGACTAATAGTTGAGTAATCTATTAAAAACGTAAAGTGGGGAAAGAGAAATTCACAATCAAATTCCTTAAATTTTTTTTTGTTTATCATACTATCACAGGTTGAATTTATCAGGAAGTGAACTCTGAGACAGAGAAGCAGGATGTTAATTGAGAAAGGCTCTTGGCACCAACACCTGTGGTAGGGAAAGGAAGGAAGCAGAGGGAGATGTTGAACTGTATCACAGGCCCCATGTCATCTTTAGTTGACCCGACTAGGAGCGCTGGTCTAAAAGGGCCTTCTATGTTTGGGCCCCCATGTTGAGCCCAAAATAGCCAAATCTTGATACTCACACCTCCATGGGACATGGGATGTTGGCCTCCCTGTCAAGGGCATGGCCGTGAATGAGGCAGTGTAGCGCAGCTGAGGCAATTTCTTGAAGGGGTTAACAGCTAAAAGTTATCTGCTAATAGCATACCCAGTATCTGGACAAGCTTTTCCTTGAAGGTTGAACTGGGCAAAACTTCATTATCTGGGCAAAATGTTCACCATATCTTCTATTATATTTAGTTAGACAAGTAGTGCAATTTCAGAGTAAACCTTTAAGGGAAGTTTTGTGCTCCTTTTGTTCTCACTCCTCTCTCCCACCTGATTTCATCAAGTTAATTAATGTCCTTGAGACAAAACTCCTACATCACCTTATTCAGGAAGACTTCACCACTCAGAAAGACATGTATATATTACTACTACTAAATTTTGTTTTAGAATTATCTTTCAATATGTCACTTTCTCTCAGAGAATGAGAGCTCCTTTAGATCAGGGATATCCTGATCATCTTTGTATCTTCTGTCTGCCACAGAATCTGCATTATAATACTCAATTGAATATGTCTTGAATGAGTGAAGGAATGTTTTCTTGTGTTTGTTGGTTCCATCATCTTAATTTCTTCTATTCCCTCCACATAGCAGAATTAATATAAGACATTCTCCTATCACAACTTGTAAACTCTGCTAAAAAACAAAAACAAAAAGCAATTCCATTTGTATCACCAGGCTTGACTTTAAAGAGGTTAATAGTCATTGAGTGGATGAATGTTAATTTAATAACTCTGGAGGTGACATTGATGTTTTCTGTATGTAACGAACTACATGATTTGAAACTTTCTTATACTTAGTGTTAGAGGCTTTAGTAAAGCTCAGAAAAAGTTGACATTAAGATTTTAACATTATTAAGTATTAAAATAAAGCATTTTATTACCTTTTGGAACATGCTCAGTCAGATGGTTATTTCAAAATGTTTGGATTCCTATTTCTATAGTCACAGATAATGCCTACACCCATTTAGAGAATAAACATTTCTTGATACCCTAAAAGTTGTGTGGTTTAGTTGTAGTATATCACTCAACCCTAGGAATTGTCTGAAGCATATATTATGGTCATCCTCATTTTGTAGATGAAAAAAATATTGAGGCCCCAGGAATTTTAGAAAGCTATCCCATGCCCACATCTAATGAGTGGCAAAATTGGGATTCAAAATGATTTATCAGATTTTAAAAAATGCTTTAATAATGCAATCCACCAGCAGTGCTTTAAAAATTTACAGATATTTACAAATTTTTAACAATATTTTATTATATTTAAATGTACATATTTTTATCTTCAGAAATTATGAAGAGTACATGGCTTAAAAAGCATAAGAACTGGTTGTGATGTGTTGTAAGACAAACATGTTGCACATTGCATTTTGCAAAGATGGCCACAACGATAGTCTCATATCTCACATGCTCTTCTGCAATGTGATCTTGCTACTCCCCACCAAATTGTAGAGTCTTGTTCCCTTCCTCTTGACTATGGGCTGGCCTTGGTGAACCTTGAAACCAACAAAATGTGGCATGAAGGACACTGCATGACTTCTGAGGCTAAGAGGAGCCTTGCAGCTTTTTGTTTGGTCTCTTAGACCACTCACTTCTGGCTATTCCCTCTCCGGATGCTCTCCTTTGGATTCCACACATTATTTTTTAAGAAGCCCAAACTACATGAAGAGGCTTCAAGGGGCACTCTGTTGATAGTCACAGCTGAGCCCAGACATGGAGTTTATCCCACCCAGGAAACATACCTGAGTGAAACAGCTTCCAGATTCTTCTACATCCCAGCAAAACTAGTCACCTTTAGCCATTTGGGTTTCTCAAGGCCCCAGACATAATCTAGAATAGACAAACTATCTCCACTCTGTCCTGTATTGAACCACAGATATTTTGAGCATGCTAAAATAACTGTTAGAGGATGGTGGTGATTGTTACACAGCAGTTATCAGGCACCTTGCACTAGCGATTTTATCTTCTATTACTCAAGTTTTAGTGAGATACCTAATTCCACCTGCCAAATATCAAAATAACTGTTTTGAAATATTCCATAAAGTACTAAATATTCTCTAATGAATACTCACCATCACACAAATCTGATTCTTGAATACAAAAATTCCAAAGTTAAACTAATAATAGAAAAAAATGACTCAACGATTAAATCACTCAAATTAATGTATCTTTTATTAACAGTATGGAACAATTCCTCCATTTCCCACATCAGCTCCTCAAAATGGGACATTTAACAACGTTAGCATGAGAAGTTTTATTTATCTTTCATCATAACTACTGGTACTTAAGTGGCTAGTGAGTATTAATGTTTTATAGATACTGCAATTCAGACACAAACTTTATAGAACTTGATTTAAATCAGATTTATAATGATGTAAATAGGAGTAACTTCTCCTGTTTGAAGATCTAAATAATTCATTCTAAACTCAGAGATTTTTAGTTAATTAACTGTTACTAGGGAGTGTGTGGTGGTTACTTTTATGTGTCGACTTGACTGGGCTAAGAGATGTCAGATAGCTGGAAAAAAACATTTTTTACTGTGTCTGTGAGGGTTTCTTTGGACGAGATTAGTACTTGAATTCACAGACACAGAAGATTGTCTTCAGCAATGTAGGTAGACATCATCCAATCAACTGAGGGGGTGAATAAAACAAAAAAGTTGAAGAAGGGCAAATTTGCTTGCTCTCTCTGCTTGAGCTGAGGCATCCATCTTCTCCTGACTTCAGGGTTTCTCAGGCTTTCAAACTCAGACCAGGATTTACACTATTGGCCCCTTAATTCTCAGATGTTTGAAAACGGACATACACTATCAACTCCCCTGGTTCTCAGGCCTTCTGACTCAGACTGAAACACATCACTGGCTTTCCTGGTTCTATATCTTTTAGTGAGCAGATCATGGGAATTCTTGGTCTCCAAAGTCAGTGAACCAATTCCTATAATAAATAAGTAAATAAATAAATAAATAACCATTGTTTCTGTTTCTCTGAAGAACCCTAATTCAGGGTTTTCATATCAGTGTTCTCGTAATAAGTCTTCTCATAATTATTTTCTTATTTGCTGTATCATTTTTTTCCTATCATATATATGGTCCCTAAATAAATTTTGTCATAAAGAACATAGCACAAGTAGACATAGGTCAGAGGTTATAATCTCTAGCTTCTAATTGTCATCCTTGACTAGAGTGAAATATAGATAGTTTCCATTCCCCTTTCTACACAAATTGATTTAGTAGAATGCATGTACTGAGTGCATGGCAAGATGGGGAAACAAAGAGTCTAAAACTTCTAGAAACAATTTTTGACAATCCAACTCTCCATATATAATATACCCTAAAATATGTTTGGTTATAATTGTTTTCATTAGTATTATCAACATTTGAGGATTAAGATTATTTTTGTTGTTGTCGTATCTGATTAGTCCTTGATTTGCGTATGTCCTCCCATATTTGTAACATATTATATATGTATATGCATGCATGTATATGTGTAGATGTGTATATGTGTGTGTGTGTGTGTGTGTGCAAATATGTGTGAATAATTATGAAACTGCATAGTATAGCAGGGGATTCATCTCTATTTCTAGCATTTCACAAAACACATTGAAAGAAATATTTAAAATCGGAACTGGGAATAGTCAGTATAAATCTATTAAGATTAAGTTTCATTCATGGTTAATTCTTATCCTTCTTTGTAAAGTAAATGGAACATTTGTTTATATCAACATTTTCTTTATTATTTCATTGCTTAGTACAAAGTAAAAGAATAGCTTTAAATATATATTTCTTCAAATGGAAACCAATCATTAATTAGATACCATTCACCTTTGCTGTATATGGCTTCTTGGTTCTGAAAGTACAATAAAATGAAATTTTTGATATATATATATTTCTATTTTTTCTAGTTTTCTTTTACTACAAGGAAGTCAGATTAAAAAGATACTTTTTTCTTTTACTAGGAGGAAGTCAGATTAATAAGTCAAGCCCTGGACGTAGACTAATTAAAAGACTAAATTGGCAATTGATCTTCCATTAGGAAAAAAACAAAAACAAAAACAAAAATGGACAGGCAAAAACCCAGGGCCTGGAAACAAATTTGTCTTTCTTAAATGCTCACTTTCAAGTGTGTCTGGTTTCTAGCCCAGTTTATATCAAAAGGGATCAATTTTCCCCCCTTTTCCCTGTTCTACTTTTGCACCAGTATTGTCTGAGTCCCAGAGTGAGCAGCAATACATCATCTTGCTTCAACATCTGCTAGAGCCCCCTCTCCTCCTAATCTTCCCAGATCCCCAAAGCCTTTTCCACCTGCTATAGCGCCAAATGCTCATTATAGCACACAGCTACGCCCTTCACTGTCCTTCCTCCCACATCCTCAAGGTTAACGTGGAACAATGACTATTATTAAGTGGGGGCTTTAGGTATATAAAAGCAGAATGGGCAAGGAGAAAGGGGGAGGGGAAGTGGGAGCACTGGGTAGACTGCCAGGAGAGCTGGCAGGAAAGAGCTGCTAGAAAGCTGTGGCCAATTTTCCAGTTGAAACATGAGTCACTGAACAGAGATGCCCTAGAAATAAATAGCTTCCCTGTTCATTGCCCAGTACAAGCAGAGACCACACCCTCCAGTAGTTTTGTGTCAGGGCACTTTGGGGTATGTTTCTGAGAAGCTAGTGGTGAAAGGGAGATAAAAATGGCCAGTTTGAGGAGGCTGGCAAGTCTAGAAGTTGTGTTTACTGCTTGGCCAAGTGTAAATTGTAAGCAATTGGAGGTTGTCTCCCTCTTCTTTTTTCCTTCAAACCATCATCAACCTGTTCCTTCTGCTTGTCTCCTCAGACCAACCATTAATGGAAAATTTGAGGCACATTGGATTAGACTTCTTAGAAAACAGAAATTCAGAAGTCTCTGTGAAACTCTGCATTCATTATCATATGTTATCATGGGACCTGAAAAAAATATAAAAAGGAATCTGATGTTGGGGGGAGAGGCAGCTTTAATTTAAATTTCCTGTCTTTAGCAGCTGTGCACCTCTCTCCCAGATGCCCTGCTTGGTGCAATTTCCTTTCAGTTTTGTAGGAGATATTTTAAGAAGTTAAATGCTGCTTCCTCAGTGACATTCATAGAGATGATCTTGATAAACCACATGAATGCCGGCTGGCCTCTGGCAGAGTTGGCCAAGTCTGTCCTGGACGTACTCTCCTGTTAACGGACCATTGGGCAACATCTCCAGCAGGATCAAGTCACTCCCTGTTGCTCTTCAACTCCTAGAAAAAGTGTAAAACCACAGATTCCTTTGAAGGCCACCTAGTAAAATTTTATTTGCCTTCACCACTCTCATCCCCAAGGAAGTATGTCACTATCCCATAGCCACACAATGGCTGACCTAAATAAGACAAGGCCACCAAGCTCAATTACTCCAAGAGACTGGAGGGGTTGAATGAGCTCTCAATCATAAAAACAAGCAAGTGTAAAAGTGCTAGGGCTGGACAAAGCAGGAGCTTGGTACTCTCTCTATGAAATGACAGTGCACCTAAACTGCAGACTTACATTTAGAAGATTGTTATATTTACTTTTCCTTTTTTAAAAATTCAAGTTTGAAAGTTACAACTAATTTTGGATAGAGAGCTCTTTAAAAACATGCAATTAAGAAAGAAGAGACACAGTTTGAGGGTTAAAGTGTCCTCGTTTTCGCTTGAATTGATCAAGATGTTTACTGGAGGTTCGTGTAGGATAGAACAGTGATTAGAGTTTAAATGATGGACATTTCAGAAACAATCCTTTGATGGCTTTATTACAATATCATTGACATAAAAATTGTATGTAAACTGTGCAACACCTTTGGTACACATATACATTGTGAAATGGTTACCACACTCAAGCTAATTAAAGCACCATCACCTCTTATATGGGTGTGGGAGTGGTGAGATTTCATTGAAGATCTCTCTTCTCAGCAAATTTCAAGTACACAGTACAGTATTGTTAGCTATAGGCACTATGCTGTAGGGTAAATCTCCAGAACTACTTTTTTATCTTGCATAACTGAAACCTTGTACCCTTTCACTCACATCACCCCATTTACCCTTTCTCACTGCCCTTCGCAATCAACATCCTTCCTACTCTGTTTCTATGAGTTGGACTATTTAGATTCCACATCTAAGTGAGATCATGCAGTATTTGTCTTTCTGTCTTGCTTATTTCACTTAGTATAACATCCTCCAGCTCCATTGATGTTGTTGCAAATGACAAAATTTTCTTTTTTTTAAGACTGAATGATATTCATATAACATTTTCTTTATCCATTCATCCATTGAAGGACATTTAGTTTGTTTCCATATATTGGCTACTGTGAATAATTCTGCAACAAATATAACTTTGAAAGTCTAGATCTCAACCTTGTTTTAGATATTTCATATGTATATTAACCTCTACACCTGCTGCTTTACTACCTCCATTTTGAGACTGAGAGATAGTAAGTAAATGTTAACATGATTTTATGTGGGTGTGGCTTTACATAGAAGTAAGAAAATTAGGGAAAAATAGTTTTTTCTTTATAGATGTAAATCTTATAAAGCATATAGATGCTGTAGAAGCAGGAGCCTAGCCCTTTCATTGGCTTGTATGCTGAGGTTGGGCAAGTTTTATTTTACCTTTCTGGCTTTATTTTCCTTATAAAAAGAGGGATTTATAGACGATGTAATACAGAATTGTACACCTGAAATCTATGTAAATTTACTAACAATTGTCACCCCAATAAATTTAATTAAAAAAAAAGAGGGTAGCAATAGTATTGTACCTATTCCATAGGGTTATTTGAGGATTAAATGAGACAATTTGAAAAGGTACTAGAAATATACATACATGTTAAAAATCAATCAGCTTCAACTGGTATTATTCTTATTCTATTCTACTTGGAGATATTTGCAAGACATTTAAAAATTGTTCAAATGATCCTATTTCTTTCTTCCTTCCTTTCTTCCGGTCTCTCATTTTTTCTTCTTTTTTATTGCTATAGTTACATTCAAACCATATAAAGAGTAGGATTCTATTTTGTTTATGAAGTTTCATAATCTTAAATTAGACTGTAATCGATTATACTATAAATATCCCAAATTAGGGAGAAAAAAATCAATGATTGTGTCTTAATCAGCTTGGACTACAATAACAAAATACCATAGGCTGGGTGGCTCGAACAAGATAAATTTATTTTCCCACATTTTTGGAGGCTAGAAATCTGAGATCAGGATTCCAGCATGGTTGGGTTCTGGTGAGAACTCTTTCTCACTTGCAGATATCCTCCTTCTCACTGTATCTTCCCATGCTGGGGAGAGAGATTGTAAACTCTCTGGTACCTCTTCCTATGAAGGCACTGATACCATAATGAGGGCACTACCCTCATGACCTCATCTCAACCTAATTACTTCCCAAATAACCCATCTCCAAATACCATCAGATTAGGAGTTAAGGATTCAAAACACAAATTTACTGGAAACACAATTCAGTCTTTAGCAGACTGTTGTTTCAAAATCTGAGACCTGATTTTATCAGCTTGATTGCAAGGTTTTCATTAGAACCAACAATTTTTTTTGTCAGGTGTACAACATAATGATTTAATATATGTATATATTATGAAATGATCACCACAATAAGTCTAGTTAACATCCATCACCACCCGTAGTTACAATTTTTGTTTTCTTGTGATGAGAACTTTTACAATCCACTCTCTTAGCAACTTGCAATTACACAATACAATTTGTTAACTATAGTCACCATGCTGTGCTTATAACTGGAAGTTTCTACGTTTTGATCGCCTTCACCTAGTTCCCCACCCCCATATTCCACCTTTGGCAACTACCAATCTGTTCGCTGTATCTATGAATTCTCATTTATTTATTTAAGATTCCACATATAAGTGAGATCATTTGGTATTTGCCTTTCTCTGTGTAACTTATTTCACTTATCATAATGCCTTTCTCTGTGTAACTTATTTCACTTATCATAATGCCTACCATTTTCACAAATGGTAGGATTTCTTCCTTTTTTTGAAGCTGAATATATATATACACACACACACACACACACACACACACACACACACACACATCACATTTTTTTTCTTTATCTAGTCATTCACTGATGGACACTTAGGTTATTTCCAAATACTTTGTGATTTTTGACTGTGAGTTTATATCTTTGAAATGTTATCTATGGTAATTCTTTCAGATTTGGATTAAAGTTTCTTTAGAGAGATAGCATCTTATTCCTTAGGTTCCGGGGACACTATTAATTGAGATTCACTTCCTCAATTTTTTTTTATTAGTTTCAGGTACACAAGACAAAGTAATACTTAGACATTTATCATTTATATCCCTCACACTGTGTGAACCCCTCTTCCCCCATCCACTATCCCTCTGATATCACACAGAGCTATTACGTTTCCACTGTCTCTATTCCTAATGCTATACTCTGCTTCTTGTAAGTATATACATATATATATATATATATACATATATATATATATATATATATATATATATATATATATAAAATTATAGTTGGGATTCATTATTGTTCAGCTTCATGTGTACAATACAGTGATCAGGCATCTACATCATCTCTGAGTGTACATCGGATACCCTATAAAATCTTTACAACATTACATTCCCCAAATTAATTTTCAAAACCCCGTGGCCATCTTGTGGTTACCGACTGTTTTCTAATCCCCTCACCTTCCCCCTTATCCCCACCCCCCCACCCATCTAGCAACCCTCAGTTTTTCCTCTATGTCTCCAAAACTATTTCTGATTAGTTCATTCACTTATTCTTTTTTTTTAAATTCCGCATATAAGTGAGATCATATGGTATTTGTCTTTGTCTGACTTATTTCACTTCACATAATGTTCTCTATGTCCATCCATGTTGTTGCAAATGGTAAGATTTCTTTCTTCTTTATGGCTGTGTAATACTCTATTGTATAAATGTACCACAGTTTCTTAATCCAGTCATCTACCGATGGGCATTTCGGTTGTTTCCATGTCTTGGCTATTGTGTATAGTGCTGCAATAAACATAGGAGTGCATAAAGATTTTTGAATTGGAGTTTTGGATTTCTCCGGATAGATGCCGAGGAATGGAATTGCTGGATCAGAAGGTAGTTCCATTTGCAGATTTTTGAGATACCTCCATACTGTTTTCCATAGTGGCTGCACCAATCTGCAATCCCACCAATAGTGCACAAGCGTTCCCTTTTCTCCACATCCGCGCCAGCATTTGTTGTTTGTTGATTTATTGATAATAGCCATTTTGACTGGGGTGAGGTGGTATCTCATTGTGGTTTTTATTTGCATTTATCTGATGGTTAGTGAGGTTGAGTATTTCTTCATATGTCTGTTTGCCATGTGTATGTCCTTTTTAGAAAAATGTCTCTTCATGTCCTCTACCCATTTTTTAATTGAGTTGTTTGTTTTTTTGGAGTTGAGTTGAGTGAGTTTTTTATAAATTTGTGACATTAACCCCTTATCAGATATATCATTGGCAAATATCTTTTCCCATTCAGTAGGATTCCTTTTTGTTTATTGATGGTTTCCTTTGCTGTGAAATAACTTTTCAGTTTTATGTAATCCCACATATTTATTTTTTCTCTTAGTTCCCTTGCGCGAGGGGATATATCAGTAAAAATCTTACTCCGGGTAATGTCTGCGAAGTTTCTTCCTATATTTTCTTCTAGGTATTTTATGGTTTCAGATCTTACATTTAAGTCTTTAAGCCATTTTGAATTTATTTTTGTATATGGTGTAAGGAGGTGGTCCCGCTTCATTGTTTTGCATGTGTCTGTCCATGTTTCCCAGCACCATTTATTGAATAGACTGTCTTTACCCCACCGTACATTCTTGCTTCCATTGTCATAGATTAAATGGCCATATAGGTATGGATTTATTTCTGGACTCTCTATTCTGTTCCGTTGATCTATGTGTCTGTTTTTATGCCAATACCATGCTGTTTTGATTACTGTAGCCTTGTAGTATAATTTGATGTCAGGTATTGTTATACCTCCCACTTTGTTCTTATTTCTCAAGATTGCTGAGGCTATCCAGGGTCTTTTATGGTCCCATATAAATTTTAGGATTATATGTTCTATTTCTGAGAAAAACATCGTTGGTAGTTTGATAGGAATTGTGTTGAATATGTATATTGTCTTAGGCAGTATGGACATTTTAACTATATTCATTCTTTTTATCCATGAACATGGTATGTGTTTCCATCTGTTTGTATTTTCTTTCATTTCTTTCTTCAGTGTCTTATAATTTTCTGAGTACAGATCTTTTACTTCTTTGGTTAAATTTATTCTCAGGTATTTTATAGTTTTTGGAGCAATTGTAAATGGGATTGCTTTTTAAATTTATCCTTCTGATGTTTTATTATTGGTATATACAAATGCAACTGATTTCTGAATGTTAATTTTGTACCCTGCTACTTTACTAAATTCATCTATCAGCTCTAATAGTTTCTTGGTGGAATCTTTAGGTAGAACCAATAAATTTTGATCACCAAGATTCCACATTGTAAGACACTTTGATATTACAACTGAAACTTTGAGTTTGATTAGCTGTATGCATTATTTTAACCATTTTTTTTCTTTTTCCCTAAGAAGTCTCCCCAGACTATTCCAATTGAGTGTTATGCACAATTGCCAATCTGACACAAATTCTGACCTTTTCTCTCATTTTTAAAATAAATCTTTCTTTAGCTGGCTTTATCCTATCTACCCATCTCCTCACTCCCCACTTACTGCTCCCCTTATCCCACTCAGCCTTAATCAATATAATCTGAGTCTCCCTTTAGTAACTGAAAATCTTGCCTTTGATCTAAACCCCCCTTATTATAACATCTCTTCTCTGGTTACTTTTTCTCAAACTCTGCATTAATCTCTTGGGAGCATTTTGGATTTTTTGATCACTTTCTGTTAGGAATGGCCAGAGGAATGAGTCGCAGGAAACCAAGATTGGTCTGTTAGAATTTATTTGGCGTGTTTGAGCTGCAGGAGGTCAGGCTAGAGCAGAGGGAAAAGATCAAAACCTCCCTGAGCAAAGAGGGATATGGTGTTTTATAGGAGGGGGTAAACAAACGAGGCTGTTCCCCCTTCAGTGCTTCAGGGGGTTTTCGTTGACAAAGGGTTTCAGGGCATGACCAAGCCCTCCAGCTCCACACCCTGGCCCCAGGTCACTGTCAGGACCACCAAGGTCCTCTGATCACAGGCCCTTAGAAGATAAAGCATAAGAGAATCAAGACAAGATGGCTTTTAAGATAAGGCTTCTGCTCCTGGCCTAAATATAGCTTAACACTTCCCCTTTCCACTTTCCAGGAAACTCAGCTTTCCAGCCACTTTTTTCCAAAATTCTCCTCCACTGCCTCTCATCATGCTTTCTCTAGTTTCTTCTGCTCCTACAAATCTAAATCTAGGCATTTATTTAAGGCGTCTCCCCTTTCCTCTCTATTCCCTCTGCTTTTAGTGATACCATCCACTTCCAGAGTTTTATTTTCACCTTTATGAAGATGGCAGCTCTTTTTCTTTATTCTAAGTTAAAACCCTAACATTCAAGACCCCAATCCTGGAAGAGGATAAAGCCTGGGAAAGGGGGATGTGTGAGGGACTGGACAGAGAAGAGGGAGGCACGAAGTTTTTAATTAGTGACAGACACTTAAATAATAAAGACAATCCTCTTTGACAAACTTCCTAGTTGATTCATGTTCTGACCACTTCATTTCATTGAACACTTTTAACTGTTTCTTATAGTACAAAAAAGCTCAGGCTCCTTCTACTTCTTTGTATGACAATTACACTGCTGCTGCTAACTCACTTTTCCAGGTGCCATTTGGATATCCCCTAAAATAGTATGTATGTTGAGATCATTTCACCATATTTGTGTTCTTTCCTAACCATCTCCATGTTTTATGTTAATACTTTACCTCTCTCCCAGTAATCCAAGCTCAAATTTCCTCACTTTCTCTACATTCTCCCATATTCACATATATTTAATGGTCATCACAACCTCTGATTTTACTGGAATTTTTCTTGCACCCAACATATGCATTGCATTTCTATTGTCATTGTTTTGTTCCTACTTGTGTTCTACTTTGCCCACATAATCATATTCCATCCCTAAAAGATGTATCTACTTCTGATTATACCGTCTTCCCTGCTCATTCCTACCTCCAAGTTTATCTTTGTTAGCTACTCCTTTTCTCATATCTTTATCCTCTTCCATGGGTTTTCACTGCCTATCAAACAAACCCGAAGACTTTACCTTGGATTTCAAGGCCTTCTACAAATCAGGTTGAACTTAATTTTTATGATGCACCACCTAAAAGTCTCCTTCAATCACCCTGCACTGTTACAGTTAAATCATACTTACCATTCTTGAATGAGTTTAGTTAATCACACCTTGGTGATGCGACTGCCTTCATGTGGTCAAGAGGCTTCCCCACTTTTCCCACATGATGAAATATTCTTTCTTTCAGAGGGAAATCCAGATGTCAACCTCAGTTGACATCTTCCCCATTTATACCTGTCAAATCTTTCATAGTTACATGCACAATACACATTAAACTTCAATTCTTTACCATGTTCAACCTTGTGCTATAGTTATTCATACTCCCTCTTTATCTCCTCTAATGTATTAAGAATATCTTTGTGTCCAGAGTCAGATCTTATTTATATCTCCCTCATTTTCCATCACCAAATAAAATTGCCTAGCTCCATTAATATCTGTACAAATAATGTACATTAAATCTTGATGAATATCTTCTGAGTAAATATAAAATAAAATAACTAAATTACTATTAAGTAAACTTCTGAACTTTTATTACTAGGTAACATTTTTTAGGTGATTGACTATTTAAAATAATTAAAATATTGTTAGTGGTTAGAGGAAGCAGCTTTTAGATTTCTGAATACATTTAGTTGGTTGAATGACATGATATGGACAGCTGCATCCTTCTGTTTTCTAAAAACCTACATGTTTGCATATAAAATAAGTAACTGTAATTTTGTTTGCATGGCTGTACATATCTGCGTTAGAGGAATGAAAGTTTGAAAATAAAACTAGCTTTTTTAAAAAATAAGAGCCTATGTTGAAAAATTATTTGGGACAAGAGATAAGATTATTTTAAAAGAACAATTAAAATCTTTCTGTGACTTGTTAAAATAATTTAATAAGCTATATGTAAGGCAAAGTGTTGTTGTTGTTTTTCTGTTTAAAGATAAGAAATAACATTGTTACTATAGACACTAATTTCCTTAATAGAGATCACAGTCTTTATTTTCCCTCAATTCTACCGAAGTCCAAGAAATTTCAAGTACTATGACAAAGAACTATGTAAAAATTTTTAGATTTAAGAAATTCATTAAAACCTTGTTAAGAAAAGCCTGTTATTTGAAGGTCAGCAATATGTACATCATAAAATTCTATATTTAGAAATTTTTTTAAAAAGAGAAGAGAAGCTGGATGGTGTGATGGCAGCTGTGGGCGGCCATGCTTGGGAGATCCCATTAAAGGCCTCGGTCTGCAGCAGGTTTCAGTATGGGTGAGAGGATATTTCCATGTGTGCTTCCTTTCAGTTGATACCTTCCGGTAAGCTTCCTGTGTGCTGCTAGAGTGCACGCCTACACAGCAGTTTCATGATTTGAATTAAGTTTCATGGAGTGTGGGTCGTAAGAGTTTGAATCAATACCCAGACATCTGAGAATGTAATGAAGCCCTAATTATTGAGTTCAAAGGTTCTCATCATTACCAAAAAAAATTTTCACAAAGAGATAAAAATAAAAATCATGGAACTGAAATATATGACTAGATCCTTAAAGTGACATTTAAAGAGACATTTATTCTAACATTGTGATTTTGCAAATGAGGCAACAAAGACTGAGAAAAGGTAAATAACTTGCCCAAGGTAGAATCGCAAGGTGAACATAGTTTTCCTGTCCTCTAATCAGTCGACCTTATAGGCTGATTTCTCTAAAGAAAACTATCACTTAATATTAAGCACTTGAATGTTGTATTTAATAGTTAGTGAAAATTACTTTACCCTTAGATCCTTTTCAAAAGAGCAGATTGAAAGAGCAAGAAAATGTATGTCAAATTAAAATGGGGCATAATTTGGTTACATATGATTTAGTTCTTAGAACCCCCAAAAGAATATATATAATTTCCAAATGCTAAAATTATAAATGATGCAATGAGATAAAATATATTTGAATCGCCATAGAAAGTTGTTGTGATAAGCTTCACACAAATATATAAAATGTCCTCTAAAATTTGGCAACTTGTTTTTGCTTATATGTTATTTTCCCTCGTGAGTTCACGCAGGGTGAAAAAAGGAGTAAGTGGAAATTATCTTTGTCATACACTTGAAAAGGCAAATCAGAAAAAGGACAGATTTAAATTATCTTTATATCTGTCTCCTATGTGGCTCTGTTTAAACATCCTCAGGCCATCTGAGGTGAACCATTAAATAAATTCCAACATTAATACAAAAAAGGCAAACAGATTTTAAACTTCAGTGTTACCTTAACTTGTGTATAAATATCCTTGACTCAAAGAAAATTTTAAAAGAACAGTAGAATCTATAATTGAAATTTATTTCAGTAACTAAAGACAAAATTCAGATTATCTTGCTAATACTTTAGCTATCCCATCAGTGATAAAACAGCTGTTAAGAAATTGGTGACTTTCTGGGTTAATGGCTATATCTGATCACCATAATGATTTCCTATTTGAGGTCTAAGTCTCCACTTAGAAAAATGTGTGTGTGTGTGTGTGTGTGTATGTGTGTGTGTGTGTGTGTGTGTGTGTGTTTGTATGGTATAGGCTAAGAAAAAGAAACCAGAGTTTCAAATATAAACACAAGAAATTTGTAAAAAGTTGTAATCAGATATCTTACTAGCCAAATTATCTGGGATAATTTGGGATAAGTGGTGGGTTCTGGGAACCATATGAGCAGGAATGGGCAAAAATTAGGAGGGGAAATGTCTTTTTATAAGACATAAAAGTCTGAGGGTTGAGCCAGTCAAAAGGGGACAAAATATTACTGTGAAAGAATGGCTAATGGAAGGTGCAGAACAATATGAGAAAAGAATAATTAAAAACCTAATAAGTATATGTCTAGAAAATTATAAAGATAAAAGTCTTTATGGTTAAGCAGTTAAGAATGCTTATTTTATAGCCTTGTTTTTGTAGAGCATTAGGGAATTAGAGTTTCTTCTCAGTACCATGGTACAAATGATGGAGATTAAAAAAAAAAAAAAGATACAAGAGCCGTTCGGAAATTTTCACAATAAAAATTTACAAGGTCTCATTCAACTAATTCATAAAACTCAGTAATCATCACATACTTTCAGCTATTATTCCCTCATCCCTGTCGTTCCACACCCACACACACCTTCTGTCACTAATTTCATTGCAGGCATCCTCAAGGGTAAATTAAATAACCAGAGCTTTTGGAAACCTTGAGACAAACTGCTCTCTAAGACATGTGAAATGATACCTACACTGTGAAGTATTGTAAATCTTAAATATTTAACTCAGGTTGGCCCCCAACTTGAGCAAATTACATCTAACCAATTATATCTCAGTAATCTTGAAGAAGGAAGAAATGAAGGAAGGAAGGAAGGAAAGAAGGAAGGAAGGAAGGAAGGAAGGAAGGAAGGAAGGAAGGAAGGAAGGAAGGAAGGAAGGAAGGAAGGAAAGAAAAAAAGAAAGAAGGAAGAAAAGAAGGAAGGAAGAAAGAAAGGAAGACAGAAAAAAAAAAAAACCATAGATAGATATAAAAGAGACCCTTAAACCAAATGTTTTTTGCCTGGTCGATACTTACCCCTTTGTGAGTAAAGTCCTATATTGTGAGCAAGGCAAGATTTTCACCCCACCTTTGTCTCAAAGCAATATATGTGTTCATCAGTAGATTTTTCTAAAGATAAAGAATTCTCCACATACAGGATAATTGCAAAATTCATTGTGCTTCGGGATTACATTTGTTAAATTCAGAAGAAGAGGGGAGCTTGGCACTTGTACATTATTGGAAATTCCCCAAACACAGACAACAAAAGCTCAGTCAGTTTAATCAAATTATCAGCTTTTCCTCAGTCTGTGTTTAGTCTGTGTTTGTCTAATGTCCGGGTGCATATTTTCTACTTAAGAAAATCAATAAATCTGCTGCTTTAAAAAAAGGCACATTTGAAATGCAGTATACAGCGTATTGCACTATCTGATCCAGCAATCTGTCTGCCTCTGCCCCACAGAAGGGATGAACAAGAAATATGCCTGACGAGCTTCTGAGATGGTTTGGAAACATATATGAAGGGAGGAAAATGATGCCATTGACACGTGCACACCATTCACATCTGATATAGAAGTATGGCATAAAATGTATACCTGAAGCTTCTTTCTGCTGTTTGGAATGGTTTTGAGTTTCGGGCAGAACTAAAGGGATCTTAGCAATGAAGCAGCTAAATCAGGTTTCTTAGGTAGAATTCTTGTGGTCTTCTTTCATTGACATAATTATTACTTCTTTGCTTTTCTTGAGGTCCAAAAGTATCTCTTCCTTTATTATTTAGTTTTGTTCTGTAAATATTTGAGTTGTCAGTCTAATGTCTGACACTTAATTTTTCCAACTAAGAGAAATGATCACTTTGCTCCACGAACAGTTCCTAATGTTCAAGTAGTTCTGAGGTTCTGTACTGTCTATTTATGTGCAGCAGTGCTTTATACCTAATCAAGCACAGACAAGTGGTTTGCATAAATTATCTTCAGTATTAATACTTTTGATAAATAAGTAGTTTATATTTATTCTGCAAAGATCACCTCAATAATTGTAAAGATCACCTCACTAATAAACCAATGACCAGGCTTTTCTTACACCCAGGCAGAAAATTTCAGAATTTTGATGATAAGAATTTGATTCATTCATTCCCATGGATTAATTCTGACTGTATTAGAACAATGCATGTTCTTCCCCAGAAGAGTGGATCTATAGTAAATAAAATTTGAAAGGATATCTGAGAGCTTTTTGCCCTAAAGATTTGGTCACCATTAATCCTTGGAAATGAGCTTTTCATGATACAAGTCTTTAATCTCATAACTAGCACTGATGCCTCTAAATAAGTTAGTTTGAGCAATTACAGTACACTGAGTTTAATTGCTAACGAAATGTTATTTACTCTTTCTCCTTCTGTGTATGTGTGGGGATTTTTTGGTTTGTTTTTTTGTTGTTGTTTTTTTGGCAGTGAAAAGGTATGAGGAAATTGTGAAATTGCCAATAAATTTGTAAAATATTAATATTGCCCGTAATTCACAACACTTTCATTGATGTGTGTGTTTATAACCATAGGGGACAGGAGGGAGCAAGTACTGGGGAAGGAAGTGAAAGGCCACTTACTATATAGCATCCTGAATTAGTTCTCAGTAAAGATAAATTTTGATTAGCTAATTCCCTCCCCCCCCCAACAATATTCGATAGTAAATGTTTGCTTTATTATAAAAATGCAAAAGTCACTATCGTTAAACAACTTTCTTGTTTATTTCTAATGATTCTGGGGGAATATTTTCATTTTTGGTACACAGTTCTCTGTAGATCGGATTTGCTGTTTTTCCCCACTGTTGTTTATATGAAGAATTTCTAGTGAGGTGAAAAAAGGTGTTGCTTGTGCGAGAATCCGTTTAGTGGAGCAGGCTAATGGCTGACCAGTCATTAACTAAAACACAGCTGGGAAGAGGCTATAATCCCCCAATTTCCTTCACAAATGCAGTAAATAAATATTCAAATGAAGCAGTGCACATATTTGCATATGTGTTAAACAAAAGCCCAGCTGAAGATTTGGTTTAAAAGCTCTGCTAATGTTTCTCCCTCTTCTACCTACAATTCCTCTACCTGAAGTGTTTGCATTTCACAAATGTCCCCATACTTCTCCGGAAACAGGAGTCTCTTTTACTTCAACAATTATCTTACAAATCTCTTTTGCTGACCACCATCAGCCCCTTCATCGAACCCATCTTTAACAGGAATAAAAGCCAGCTATCAAATTAAGTCTATTTCCTCCTTTTTAGATGTCTTAAAAATTTGAGTTTTTTTAATGTGTAATCTGGCGTTGGCATTCTTTGTGTTCTGCTGGTTTTTAAACAGAACTGGTTTTTGAACCTTAGAACATGAAATACTTAGGAAATAAAACTCTGTGGCTTGACCATGGTACAACTAATTTGTTAACCCCATGGCTTAGGAAGCAGATTCAGATCAGCTTCCTAAACTCTTTAGTGTGTCCTCTGAGATTTCAAGAAAGTGATGTAACATCGTATCCTGTTCAATTAATTATTCTTCAGAATGGGCCTCACTATCGTTACAAATTCCCCATTCTGCCTCTTCTTTACCTCTCTGCTCTTATTCCATGATTGTAATTTCTAGATTCAGATTCTAGGGCACACTTGACCTTAGGCTCTTATGGGTTGCTTATCCTGAAGCGATGAGTTCCTCCCAAGATGAAGAAATATAATTAGAAGAAAAAGAGATCATTCAGTGAGAGCCTAAGGTAGGACACAGGGGGTTACTTTCTAAGGGAAAAAATAGATTGCAAAAAAAAGAAAAAAAATTAAGTGACTCTGGGAAAAAGAAAAAAAAAAACAGAGTTCTGCAGTTAAAGAAAGAAACATGAAAAATTAGCAAGGTAAATTGACTTTCATTTATTTTCCACACTGCTTGTAACTTCAGCTGTTTTGCCCCACCCCTCTCCCCCAGTCGAGAAGGAAAAATAAGACAGTAGCCAAAGATCCCGGGGGTTCCAGGGGGTTCGTAGGCTTTCTTTTTTAGTTGTAGGAAGTGGACTGTAATTATTATATGTATATAAGCAGACATATACAATGATATATATATAATACATAATCTATATATAATATATAATCTAAATATACATATGTATATTTGTATACTGTATATAAATATGCATACATTAAGAAAATGTTATTGACTTTCTGCAAAGTGAGGTGTGTAGATTTGAAATCTATGAATCTTATAAGGAAATAGGTATAGAAATGTTAAATCAGAATTTGGGCCTTTAATATTATAATTTTTAAGTAAGTAAAAGAGGAATTATTTTTGCTTATGTGTGCTTAAATGCATGCGACGAATCCTTATTAGGGCCTTGTTACTTACTTGCTATACAATATCCTGATGTATTTTAATTCTGTTATATTTACCAGCAAGTGTAGCTTAAACAATAAAGCTAACAAGAGCTGAGATAAGAAAAGACTTTTCCTTTTCATTAAATCACGTTTACAAAGCATACTTGTAGGGAAAAAGTCACTATCATATAAATGGGAATGCTTTATATTTTTAACAAAACCATGTCAGTATATTTTGTATTATCCTTTTTTTGTAAGTAATGTTTTGTTTTGTTTTTTCCTGAAGAAAATAAAAGCTTTAATACTAGGATGTTAGTTCAAACATGCTCTAGCTGATTTTGTCAAAGTACAAGGTACTTTTAAGAATCAAGTTGTGTGAATTGTGCTGTAAATCTACAAGCATTATTTTTTTTTTTTTTTGAAGAGGCTTCAGCGCTTTCAAAATGCATACAAAACATGGCAAAATAACAATAGGGATTGCTCTGGTTTCTGTCTAAATCTAATTTTTTTCCTTTTTTTTTCTTTTGCTTATTTCATTAACAGATTGTTAAAATATATTTCTTTCTGTTTAAGCCACATTGGACAAGACCCTGGGTTACTTTTATCACACAAAGGCTTTACAAGACGAAGTGCCCGGAGGAACACCTGTTGAATTTAAACACAGCCTCTTTTAGTTATTTGCCTGGTATTCCATTTGAACTTTTCATAAAGTGTGCCCCCCCCCCATTTTGTTTTATTATCCTCAAAGCTTCTGAAGCTTACCTAAAAGATTGTAGTAAAATCCAATAGCACTGTTCATAGCTCCTCCATAAATTAGTTAATATCAGGAATGCTCCCTTAGAAAAATTCATAATATCATTTCCCATTTGTGTAGGAGGTAAACTACATTTTTAAAATAACTTTCAAAAGAATTATTTCTTTTGATTTTCACACATTACTTTGTGTTGCTATTATTGTTGCATTTGTTGCTTTAAGCACAAAAAGTTATTTTATAATTACTTTTTTTCCTGTTTCTTCTTTTCATTATTGTAAAGGCTCCAAGTCATATGAAATTGTGGTGTCCTGTGTTGGGTTACAGCTTCCTAATCATCTGTATGTCAAAGATTCTGGAATTCTTGCAAGTAATCATAAGCTATGAAGCGACAAAACCTAACAGAGACAGAGTGAGCATTTTAGTCATCGTGGCAGGGAGATTTTTATCAGCCATTCTGTCTGAGCAAATGCCGTGTGTCCAGCAGTCCAGTCTGAGGTCACGGCTGCCCCAGAATTTGAGCGGTTGGGGATATTTTGGGATGCTTTCATTAGAAGGTACATAGTACAGTTAAGAAACAGGCTTGAGGCGCCAGCATATGATTATGGCAAGACGGGCTGACCACTGGGAAATTGCTGAGCTAACAGGCTGGGGAGTTAGGCTGACCTCCCCTGGGGCCAAGTCCACAGAGAGCCACCACCCAACACACCTTCTGAAGGGTAATCTGAAGTACTCAGTGTTCCAAATACTCATCTGAGCAACAGATGTTTTTGTAAGACAAAAGTATTGTACAATTTCAAAGGCTCTGTTTATGAATCTTCTTGCCTTTCTATTTTTAAAAGGTGCTTGTGTCCAAAAAAATGTTTCTTATATTTACCTTAGAATGATCCAGCATCCTTGCTGCGTGTTCCATGGCTGGTAGTGGTGGTGGTTGGTGGCTGTGGGTGTTGGGGGTGGGGTGGGGTGTTTCAGAAGAACTCTAACCACAATGCAAGAGTCACACACTTAACAGGCAGCGAGTTACCCAGAGCTTGTTCAGAGAACCATTATATAATGCAGATATTTTCTGGACTGCTTCTATTTAATGACAGTTAATGCTTCTGGATAAAATCTTTCCAATTTCACTTTGTGGTTAACAAAATGTTTTTTTTTTTTTCTCTCTTGTGTTGTTTGCTTCTTATAGCACCCAAACTTGATGGTTTATTTTTCTCTTGATTTTCAAGCAGCCTATTTATACAAAGCATGGAAAAGAGTTAAAATGAGAGAGAATTCAGGGAAGGTGTCACTTGATAACCATGACAACTCAGAAGGCAATAAAAAGAAATTTGGAATCTAATATTTGTTTTATGAGTAACAAAAGCTGGCAATTGAAGCAACAGTCCTCTCTTACCTGGCATAGTCACAGCATGGTCGAAAGAGAATAAATCTGAAGAAAATGAAAAAAAAAATGTTAATTTGATAAGTTGGAAAGAAAAAATACATAATAAAAATCCACTAATGTCACTTTTTATCATCCCACATCTCACAAAGTCTTTCTACTTGAAAACACAGTAATATCCACCGATGCCCTCATGCCCAGCCATTCTCCCTCCTCACTTCCTCTCCCATTTCTAATACACATAAAATAATCTTTCATGAGTTTTTGATTAGGCAATAGTGTGTATGCTTTCTTAAAATAACAGGAAAAAAATGAAATAAAATGTTAAGCAAGATACATTAATTATGGTAGACTCTAACACAAATTGTGTTAAGAACATTGACTCTTACGGTATCAGGAGTTAATCCTATTTAAGTAAATCGCTTGAGCTTTTATGAACCAAAGCTCATATTGCAAGTTTGGATGCTATAAGAAACAAAAGGTGCATCATATATCAACCAGGACAGACTAAGCTCAGATCAGAAGTGATTATGATTGTCAAGTTTGAACTAAAAAGATGCAAATCAACAATAATGAAAATTAGTTTCTACAGAAAAAGTAAATCTATCAATACCTCAGGTCCTACTTACCACTTTATTGTTGATCTTTATTTGTAGGCATGTGTGTGTGCGTGTGTGTGCGTGTGTGTGTTCATGTGCATACTTTTCCTGGCCACACATTTGGCTCTTCTCTAATTTATTTCCTCCCTTATTGTTTCTTTCCCTTTCTTTTTAAAAATATATCTTAAGGTCTTCTTCAGCAATTCCAGGCCATCTGTCCTCACCGTACTAAATAAGCATTCATGGACACATGGCTGCCTCCTCCAGACTGACAAAGGCTCTTTAGTATAGCTAACAGAAATGACCTAGCAGCAGTGGTAAAGAGGCCTAAAAATATTTAAAGTACAAAAAAAAAAAATCAAGACCCACCAACTTTCTCTTTACTTGACTCCCCCTTTTCTCTTAAGTTTATTTTGTGTTTTACCATTGGAATCGGCCCTAACAGAATGCATTTGCATAATTGCCTGCCAAATTATACATAAGCTTATTTTTAAAGGTAAAGAATCCTTATATGAGAAAAAAGAAATTAATAAAAAACAACATTTAACTTCATTTTAAGCCAGGGTTACATATATTATCGTGTAGTATTGCAAAGATTTTAAAAGACAGAAAGGCATAAGAAGCACTCCTATATAAGAAGCACTCTTGAAATTTCCACTTCTATAGTAGATATCAGAGGGTTGGTAGATATATATTTTTAGCAGTTTAATAAGGATTCACCCCATGAGTAAAGATGCTTTCAAATAACTTACATAAATTTTAAGGACACACTATTTTTTTTAAGTAGTCAATGTATTAACATTTTACATAAAAGATTGACTCTTACTCCTTTTCCAGTTGACCAATCTTTGATTTTTGGCACGCTCTAAAGAAAAGTAACTTGTTTTATTCCCAGTGAATACTATTTTCTTATATAAGTTTGTTAGTTTATTAAAGCATGTTATTTAATGAAAAATATTTTAATTGGATGTAAATTATCACTTTATTTTTTCACAACAGATGCTGTGTGAATTACATGAACTTATATGAATTTCTGAGCTACTCATAAGTATTCAGAAAACTGCTAAAACCTGTTAACTGAATAGAAGATAAGATAGTCCTACCCTCTTTATGGGCTAAACGTTGCTTATTTAAAAATCACGGGACATTTTTTTTCTGAAACTTTAAGAAATTATGTGTAAGTAAATGTTTCTTCATTCTTATACCTATACTAAGTATAACCTAAAGTGATGTCTTCTAGAACTTAAGCTACAAAATGACTGACTACTACTTGTCATACACTTTGTGTTGAAAGCAAAAACTTCCCTCAACATTGCTGTTATCTATAGAGAATCATAAATCTTTACTTCGTGTGCTTTGAGCTTAACTTCAGTTATTACTAGCTCATTTACTGGGGAAAAAAAATCTGTTTCTAAAATGTCTATGATAAAAAATTTTAACATGTTATATTTTTATAACTTCTAGAAATAAGTAATATTTTAAATGGTCTTGTAATGGCACAAACAGAGCCATCGTGTGATTAATACAACAAAATAGAAGTCAGACACCCAAGAAATTATCATCTCATCTATTTGAAATACAAAGATTTCTAGTTTTACAAACCCTCTTTTAAAAATGTATATTATGGTGCATATGCTATCAAAACTGGTCTTTTGAGGGCATGTGTGTGTTTGTGTGTGTGTGTGTGTGCGCGTGTGTGTAGGGGGAAGAGGCGATGAAGTGGGGAAGAAGGAACTGAATTTAGCTGGTGATAAATTTCATTAAGCAGTAGGTGTTCATCAGTGTGTGTCTTATAGTGTTCAGTGTTTTTTATAGAATGTTTTCCCCTTTCAAAAACAAAAAACAAAAAAAACCTAGTGGGTGTTCAGTGGGTTCTTTTGTTGTTCAATCTGTTAATTAGAATTTTGCAACAAATCTTAAATGAGGAACAAAGTATGGTAGAAAGTTCTTAACATTAAAATTTAGAAAATGTGAATGTCAAAATCAAAGTCAGAATTCTAAACATGAGTGGAAAAATACCAAAAGATTTTATATATTTCAAAAGAAAAAGCACAGCACCCTCTGAGAAACATAAAGCTAGAATTAGAGACAATTCTGGAATCTGATTTGGGAAGCAAGCAGGATCAAAGCAGCAGGACTCTGCATAGATAGTAGATAAAATGCCCATGTATTTACTGTTTCATTTCTGCTGACAGGAAGAAAGCAAATTATAGTTCTAACTCAGAGTTTTCCAGATCCTGGATAAATGGGCAGAGATCAAGGAACTGCTTCATCTCTAATATACCAAACTATTAAAAAGAGACGAAGAAAAGAAGTTGGGAAGAGAAACCAGGGAGTAGAAACAGCTGGCTCTGAGGGTCAGTCCAGCCCTTCCTAAATATGACTTGAGCTGCAAGTTACAAGTGTTTGTTGACTGTTTTGGGGCCCCATTCATGAAGAGTTCTTCAGTAATTTTTTCAGTTTACTTTGTCAAATTCTTGATGAATATCAAAGGATGAAGAATTTGAACCATACATATTCTATATATTTTTAGTTAATTTTTCATAGGAGGAAAATAATTGGCCAACTACTTGTAGACAATCCATTTGAAAAGAATCCCTAAATTAATGAAGCAGAAATTGCACTCTCTGGGAAGCAATATGGCATAACAGATCAATACAGACAGAATCAAAAGACCTAAATTATAAATTTTTAATCCATTTCTTACTAGGTATATGGCCCCTGTCAAATTTCCCACCTCCCTGAGTATCAGCCTCTTCCTCTGTAATCAGGAGATAATAATTGCTTCATCATGGACTGATTATGAATACCAAAATGGTAATATGTGTAAAGTACCTAAAAGAAGTTTGGGCCCATAGTGGTTGCTCAGAAAATGTGAATTCCCTCAACCTGGACTATCTAATGGTATATGATCCATTTAATCACTAGGAAAATGATTGCTCAGGAATTCTCTGGAACAATCAAAACTTCTTTTGGATATTTTTAGTGTTGAAGTCAACAGTCTTCTTAATAAAGCCTGTGATCAATGCAGAGTAGAGTTTCATATTTAAAAGAAGTATGTGGGTAACTCTGTTAGGGGAGTTTTCTTTAAAAAATCCCCTATTGAGAGCCATAACTACCATTTCTACTAATGAAGGTATCAAAATTATCATTTCATTAACAAATTCCCCTTAATTTATGTATATATAATCCCAATCCACGGATTCATAGAGAGGACAACATGAGTATGGAATGTGATCCATGCAAATAATACTTAGAGTTGTAATATTATCACAGATTAATAAATTTTATAAATATACAGATTTGGGTAGAAAAGGGGGATTTTTATCATTTTACAAAATTACTGCTGAACTTCTTTCCTAATATTTGACAAATAAAAAATGAATTTAAATTATTGTAAATTGATATATTTGTTATTCATTTTAATAAATAAATCATCTAAATAAAGCAATTTTAAAATGAATACATATGTTTAATTTGGAGACATTAGCTAATTCATAGAAAATTATTTTAATCCTGGGAATAATGCATGTTTGTTACCTTTCAAATTTCTCATAGGGACTCTCTATACTAATACATATAATGTAGGTGAAACTGACAACTGGTAAATCTTGTGCAAAACCACTACTTTAGAGAAGAAATGATATTCTGCAAATGAGAAAAATGACCTTTTTGAAAAAATTACACCATATCATAATGTTTCATAAAATTTGAAAATTTGCTTTCTGTATCTTGAGAAAAAGAATTTGCTTCTGGTCAATAATATATAGAATATACTTTGTCTCCATTTTGATTTTTCTGAAAGTCATCATGACCTTCTCCCAAGTAAGTCTATAAGTATGGACTTTTATTGTAGTAATTTTGGAGAAAGAGTATGAACAAACATAATGATGTTATTTATCATAATTAAAAATTTGATAAATGTCCATTTTAAGCTGATTACACTGTCTTTATTTTACTTTAAACACATGAACATGTATGTGCACATGTGTGCACACACACACTCCATATTTTTTGTGCATATAACTATGCTCACAGACACAACACTCCAGCTGTCGTTCTGGGCTGATCTCAGAAATAAACAGAGAAACGTAGTAGGTCTGCCTCAAAGTTAAATGTGTTCTATTTTACCTATATCACAAAGGGTCCAAACATTTTTTGGAGTCTAGAAATGCCTAGTGGAACAGATATCACTCAAAAAAGATTCCATAAGGCCAAGATCAAACTTTGCTTTCCATTTACAGCAGAAATCGTTTAAATTACTGTGGAAACAGAAGCACAAATACTTTGCCAGAATCTGTTATGTAAAGTAGTAATAATCACTTTTTCTTGTTGTCAGACAGGAGAATACAGCCTAAGTAAAGGAGAAAGAGGCTGTAAGGGAAAAAGAGTGTGAAGGATATGAAAGGAAAAGACGAATAACAAGGAAAATGAAAGGTCTGGCTGACAATGAATATTATTTCATAAAACTCTGCTTTGATTTACAAGAAAACAAGTTAAATTATTTCTGGCTAGTTCAGGCAGTAAAACAATTCCTCTGGATTGAGCTAAGAGTGCATTTGAGTTTCTGCCTGAAGAACACAGTTTGACCATAAATTCACGGTCTTGCACTTTATCTCTAGACAAGACAGCAACAGTCAATCTTATTCTGATGCAGAGTTGAAGTGTTATCTTCATTATAGCCTCTGATTCTGTGAAAGAATAAAGAATGGTGTTCTTTTTTCCCCAGTGTATGTATGTATATATGTATGCATGTATGTATAGATGTATGTATGTATTTATTTTTATTGAACCTTAAAATACACAATGTTATATGTCAAATATATTTTAATATGGAATTGTATTCTTTAAATGTCTATAAATCACACTGTGAGTATAATCAGGATAGGCTAGGTTATACTGAGATAACAGCTCCAAAATTGCAGTAGATCAGCAGAATGACAGTGTATTTCTTGCTCATATTACATGTTCATGACAGGACAACTGGGGACTCTGTTCCACATCTTCTCATGCCAGAATGATGATGTTACTATCATCTGGAAAGTGTTGGGTGTCTTGGCAGTAGAAAGGAAAAACAGCAAATTGAACTTTTCTTTAGAAGGTTTCATCTTGAAGTGACACCTGTCACCTCTCCTCACATTTATTAACCAAAGCAAGTTATGAGGATATAAAATGTGTTTCATGTCATGAGGACAAGGAAAAGCAATTTGACTGTGTGCCCAAAAGAAGAGATATCAGTGGACAATCACAAGAGACAAATCAACCAATAGGAAGTCCGAACGATCAATTTTGTCTGTTTTCATTGTTGTTTATAATCCCTTTTATTGTAATGATTATGTGGAAACCCACACTGATTAATGTGGTCAAAATCAGTGAACAGTTTTTCTTCACAGTTTCATTTCAGACAAAGAAACAAAACCAAAAAAAAGTCCCCTACTTACAGATGCATTCCCCTAAAATGTTTTTCCCCACAAAACAACAACCACTAGAAAATTGTTGGACTTGTAAAAGCAGAACTATTACAATAATAGCCTAGAGACTCAGGATAGTTTAGTGCTAAGGACCCCACTTTCTCGGTTTGTTTTGTATGCTTTCTTTCTGTCTGTCTATCGTGAAAGTCAAGGCTCTTGCTTTATCCAAAAATGTCCTTAGATTGACATTACCATTATGGCCCCAGTTGTTACTGCTGTGCTGTTGCCAAGGTGGCCAAAATATAGACCCGGATTCAAAGTAGTAACTGGGTGTGTAAGAGGGTAGTCACTTCCACTCTTATGAATATAGCTGCTGTGAATGTGACAAATACCATTATCATCATGGGTCTTATTACCTCAAACCACAAGATGCTATCTGAACAGTTTTAAGTGTCAGATTCTTGAATGTGTCACATTTTTCTTTGGATCTTTAGGTTATTGTAACAGCTGTTTGTAAACATTGTAAAGCCCACATTAGGTTCAGAATGGGAAGGAATATTTTGACCCAAATGTCTGCCCTCTGAACCATTATAAGGAATGCAGTATGTCTGCTGACACTCAAAGCAATAGACTTAAATAGCAACCAGGATCAACTTCCAGCTGAATAAGTCAATAGGCATTTTCAGTTTCTGACTCTATCTGGGTCAGTTTTCTTTCATCATCTCGCCTGAGAACATCCAAGAGTATTCAGAGCTTAAATTAAAAAAAGGTAGCAAATAGGTATTTCCAACAAGATGTTGTCTGGGTAATAATTTCACTAAGAGTCGAGTATATCCTCTCCAATAGTTAAAAGTTACCAGTGCTTGTTAAATAGCAATTGTTTCCTTTAGAACCAGAAACACAAGCAGCTTTAAAATGTCATACTCTGATCTCTTTCATTCTGAAACTATATAGTGGTAATGAGTTAGATATTTCTAGTGCTTGCCTGGGTAAGAAGTCATGAGAGCTGTTGTGATAAATAAATAGTAAGAGCTCATTACTCTGATAATAGCAACTTTCATTGAAGAATGTGAATGTGTCGTGCAAAAGAGTGATACAGAATCCTTAGAAAGGCTTTTGTTAGTAGAAATGTGAAACAACAATTTTTAAATGCAATGGTGAGACAGAGTGTAGAAAGAGTCTCTGACATTGTGTTTCTAGTATCAATAGTAATTTTGGACACCTAGGCTCTCAACCCTAGCAGTTGAGAAGCTAAAAAAAATTCCCATACAAAAATGAACTTATAACATATTCAACATTATGAGAAATCTTGTCCTTGAGATATCTAGATTTGTAGACACCACACATCTGCCAACAAATTGTATTAGACAGTCACCTTTGGAAATACCCAAATGGTATATATCCAGTTGAAATTTTACTTAGGATTAAAAATAAGAATCTCACAATATTAGTCTTATCTTTTAGTTTACTTTTCACAGAATGATTAGATATATTGTACCCATGATCCTCGAAAGTTGAAGTTTTCCATAAGCTTACTTAAATTCAGTAAACTATTTACTGTCATCTATCTATCATCCATCTATCTATCTATCTATCTATCTATCTATCTATCTATCTATCTATCATCTACCTACCTACCTACCTACCTAAAGGGCTATAACCATAGAGATAGAACTCATATATTTGCTTCTAAAATAAGTATTTTCTTAAAGAAAATTAACCTTCTTATTAAAAAAATATTTGGGCCATAAATTAAGATTAAATGCATAACTACCAAGACAAAGTGACTTTGGTACATGCTGGGTGACAGGACAAAGTCAGATAGAGATTTAAGTTTACTGTAGATAACCGAGAATTGACTGAATGTAGAAAGTGTGATTTCTTCTTAAAGGTGCAGTCAAATCCTTTTTATATTTTCTTTACATGTAATGTTTGGAAAATTGAGGTTTGTTTTAGTCTTCACACACACTCATACACAAGAAGAATCTTAAAATGAAACTGGTAATGAAGAGTTCCTCTCTTATAGTGTGATGATGTTTGTGAGGTTTCTCATTTCATTCACATGTTGCCTTGAAATAAAGATGAAACCTTCATTTGGGCATGCATCCTGAATTTCTTTATGAAATCAAAATTGAAAATGGAAGCTAAAAATAGTGCCCAAGATTTCTTATGTCTGTTTTGTCATGAAAATTATTCTTTGTCAAGGCTGGCCCTATATGTATAGGAGGAAACAGTGTATTTTTTGCTCTATTACGCACCTTCTGCAGTATATTTTTCTAGATTTTATTCCCATTGGAAAACCTCCAGGAGCCCACAGTTTTGTGCCCCTGAGGATTTAGGATTTTTAGAAAGTACCCAATGTAAAGATTTGGCTCATTCTCATCTATTGTTACAAGTTTTCTAGACTACAGTTCTGAGTGCTATGGACTGTAATGCAATAAGGATATCAGTATAGCAAGCATCCTGTATAATATGCAAGCAAATATTCATCTTGTCAAGGGATTTTATTCAGAGAATTTTCTGTAAATGAAAATAATGCTATAAATAGTTGTTATATTTCTAAGTTTACAGAAAACAAATAAAAACAAATCTTGAATTTGTGTTTTACATTTAGTACCCTTCTCCTCTCCTGGCTAACCCTTCCCCTGGTCTGAAATGTCAACCTCCTAGAACAGTTGCTCTCAGCTTTGTTAATAGGAAACAATTTGAAAGTAGTAATTCCTACTAATTCATGAAAGTGGGAATGATTGTTAATCCCTTAAACTCCCAAAGGGTGAGAATTGTTAGAATAGTTACTACCCAAATAAATAATGGATTTGTACAAACTTAATTCAATATAATAAGCTGAATTTAAAACTGCTCAGATAATATATAAGGATTTATTTTTTTATCCAACACATGGGCAGATCATACCAGTCTAGAATTTTGCCTCTGCATCTTTTTGCTCATGATTTGGGCACCTTTTTCATTTTAAACTTTTTGCACCATAGAATCTCTAAAAAGTCCTGTTCATCTTCACTATAGTTCCCATTTCAGCGGCTGCAAGGCACTGGTGTGTGGGGAAAGTGTGGCAGAAAATAAGATATTGCATACGTTGATTTGGGGTAAATCAGAAACCATGGGTATTTGCATTCAACTAGGGACTTTTGGGGGATACTGTCTTAACTGGAACTTTGAGGCTTCAGGCACTGTGGGAGGCTGTGAGAAAATATTGCAGTCCC
Organism: Rhinolophus hipposideros; assembly: GCF_964194185.1. Taxonomy (NCBI): domain Eukaryota; kingdom Metazoa; phylum Chordata; class Mammalia; order Chiroptera; family Rhinolophidae; genus Rhinolophus; species Rhinolophus hipposideros. Next base: position 42,153,779 of record NC_138053.1, read on the forward strand.
TCAAATTACACTGAATCTCACACACACCAGCCTTTATTTGTAACTCAAATGTTCATTTTGCTAAAATAGATAAAGTTTAAAAATCATAAGCTGGGCTTTCTAGCCATGGTCCTAGCTCTCACTCACTCTGTGTTCTTGGGAAAACACTTCATGTCTTTGGGTCTCAGTTCTCTCATGAATCTAATAAGATTGTGATTCTAACTGTGCCTTAAAAGGATGCTGATAGAGATACAACAGACTCTTATTAGATGTTAACATGCTGAAACAAAGTTAGGAGCATTAGGCCAATGTAACCTATATTAATTATGAAATACTATAAGATGAAACAAAACACAGCCTTAAAATATTTTCTCTAGCTTTATATTAAAACTAATTTCTTGCAGGAATCAAGTTCAAGATTTAGAAAAGTCAAAATGTCACTACTTTCTTGAAACTAAAATTAACATGCAGTTTCAATTTCGTAAAGTAATTGTTGGGATACCTTTATACAACCAATTGCTCTTTGCCTTTCAGAATTCCAGGGGACTCAATATATTTTTCAGGACCACTTAACACCTGAGACAAAATAGTCTTTTTCTTCCTTTTCAGATCATTTTTTTTTCCTTTTATATTTAGGGTACTAGTCTTATTCTAGGTAAGGGTTCAAAGATAAACTAAAATTAAACTAAAATTAAAAATAGAATTTCAATTTTATATAATGGAAAACACTTATTAAACTGCATGGTTTTACTTTAGAAACCAAGAAACAGCCTTTGGTAACTTCAAGATGTAATTGAGGAAATATTACAAAGGCTTGGATCCTCTATAAATAGACTGAAATAGAGACAACAAAGAGTGAAGCTTTGTATATTATTGTCATTGAGGTCCATTTATAATCACAGTCTGTGAAGTATTAGGAAATACAAGCCATGCAATCCATTCGCTGGAAGTTTCTATTTCACCCAAAAAGATAGTGTAGTGCAAAATCAAACACTGTACAACTAATTTCCATAGATTGCAATTGCACAGACTTGGGTTTATTGCATGTGTAATATTATATGCCTAATTGATCGCTCCATTTGATAAAAAGCTGAATGAATTACAACCATTAATACTAATATTCCAAAATATTTCAAAACGTCTTATTATTTCTAAAAATGTAAAACATCATTCCTTCTACCAATTAGAGACAGAATTTAAATGTATTCTTATAACACATGTTCATTATACATTATATATATTAACATATACGTATATAAATCCATGTAAGCATACACATATATAATGAACAATAACAAATCTCAATATTATATCGCAAAGTCAATTTTTTCCTGGATTTATGTTAACATTGTACTTTAAAATTATTCTTATTCTCCTTTTCTATGAAGGGTTCTGGTAAAACTCTTTAAAACATCCAGACACTTAATACACCTGACTTATTAGACATTAAGGTAACTTGGGTGTCAAAGCCAGATATTTGGGAATTTAACGGACCTAAAGCCACTTTTGAATCAGTGCGCTGTTCACAGCTTCAGCAGAAAGCAAATTGGACAAGCTGAGCTCCATCGTGTCCCGTGCTAAATAACTTGGTTCAGAAAGTCAGAAGGAAATCCACTAAATTCCAAAATGAGAATAATTATGGTGAAAGGGTAAGTCAGAAGTCTGGGTGTCACCTTGACTCCTGACTTTCCCTCACCCCACTTTTAATCAGCACTAGTTCTATCTGTGAAACATCTCTTATTTTCATGAGTTTCCTTTAGCTCACCCTTACCAGTCACCATTATTTCTCTCCTCAGTCACTGAAAGTTTTCTAAATGGTTTTTTTATAGTCTAGCTCCCCTGGAATTAGGTTTCCATATTGTAATGAATATAGTCTTCCAAAAACTCAAATAATATCACATCTTTCCCCTGCTGAAAGAGATCATCTGTACCACTTTCCTTAGCCCTAAGGACAAATGGATTGATTTGTTCTGTTTGTTCATATTTGACCTTGTCTTTCATGTGGTTGGTTTTCCTCAACTTTCTCAAGATTCTTGGATACGTAGTCACACTTATAAATGATGGACTGGATTGAATAGTAAAGGTAGCTGGCATATATTCTGTTTACTCTTGTTCAGGACTGTTTTCCCACAAGGCCTCTCATCTGAGTGAGAAGGCTGACTGAAGGTTCTGTGTAAATCGGGGAAGTCAGAGGAATGTTTTGACAGTTAGTGTCTTTGAAGTACCCCTGGGAAAAAAGCAGGTTACAGAAGGAAACTCCTACAGGCCTAGCATATTCCACTATTAAAAGGAACTGCTTTCCTGCCTATCATCTTAAACCTATTTTTTCTATGTCTGTGTGGCAGACTAGAGTGTCTTGAGGTCTGCTTGACTTCTCTCATAGGCACTACCATCCTCAGAAGATAACTTTCTTAGGAACATCATCCATGTACCCATTTGATTTTGAGAATGGCCCTTGGGCTTTGGCCACAGAACAAAATCCTTTGCTGCCAAACCATAGCTCTATTTACACCTCTATAGGGGGAAGGATTCAACTTTCTCAGCTGTTTGGAAAGTAGATACCTGAACAATGACCCAGAATTGCCTCTTGGCCTATCCTTGCCCTCTCTATTTGTTGTTTCACCTTCAAGGTCTCTGGTGATTTTTGTTAAATTTCATCATTTCCCTACCAATCATATTTCTTTTGTGTGTTGTATCTTCCAAGAATTTTTATAAAACCAATTCACTGATGATGCACTTTTGTTGTTTTCCAGAGTGCTATGGTATCATTCATTTTAATTTATCATTTTTGTTAATTCAAGGAGACATTGAAAGAAAATATAGAAATATAGACAGATTTGAGTTTATTAGACCATTTTAATTAGATTACCTTCATTTTTTTAAAAAAATAGTTTAAGTAAATTAATAATTAGATAATTAAATTGTAGGGAACAGCTTTAAACACTGTTTTAATCACCTTTAGGAATTTCAAAACTATTTTTGTTAATTTACAAGAATTTTATTCATTCTTATTTAAGAAGATCCTTTAGTATCAATTTGTAAAACTTGATTATCTGACCATATCAAAATCAATAAAATTGTCTTTATAAAGATTCTATTTTCCAATTCAGATAGATATTATTTTAAGAAATTTCAATTAGTTAATTATATAATATCAATAATCAATGATATGGAAATCAGTCAAACTGATGAGTAGTGAATATACAATTTTAATGCAAAAATGTAATTAATGGATGATATTTAGACCATTTTCAGTATTTAAACAAAATCTTATTTATTATGCCAATCCTCAACCAATCTTCTTGGTGATCCTTTTCATCACAGTATAGATTTCAGTTATTAGATTTGCTTAAAACCAATTGAATGTATAGTAATTAATAGGGAGATTAACTAAATTATATACCTTTTTGAACTCTCCTAACAGCTGGAAGATGAGTAATAAATGATTTAGTGGAAATTTGAAAAACCATCATAATATACCCATAGGAACTTGGTTATTTTAAGGGATTCATGATGGTAGAAAAGAGAAACAAAATAATGAAATATGTGGAGTCTTTCTTCTCAAGAAGGCTACAGATATTATTGATGGACACCAAATATTTAATCCTCACTAAAACTTAGCCTTAGAAATTAGTCTACAGGTTGTACATACATTTCATACAGAAATTCCTTTAAATCTGTGTGAGGAGATAACCCATGGGGACAGCAAAAAAATGGTTCTGTGGTATGAAGTGACTTTTAAAGGTTAAATAAAATTGTACTGATGTTATTTTAAACTGATTGCTTAAGACAGAGACTTCTCTGGAATGGTCCTTAGTTCAATTTGCTCTCTACTTCCTTCTGTTTTCAATCTTTTTTTCCCTATCTTCAGTACCCCTTTATTTTCCTGATGGCCATATTTTCATTTGAATCTACTTCTGTTTCTCCCACTCTCTTCAAGATTAGATCCCCTCTGTCTAAGATCCATCGTTGGTTGTCTTACCCTCCACAGAGATCTGTATTGTATGTGAAACCACATTATTCTTTTACCCCTCCCTCCATGATAATCTTTTCTTCCATCATCATTTATTATCAGAAGCAATTATAGACTTGGTTAAATGTTTCATTCATGAATCTTTAGCTTTGTAGACTAAAATTCTGAATGGTGGATGAGAAAAGAGTGATGATCATTTAAATTACGCAAGACTAAAATTGTTTGAAGGTGATTATTATTTCTATTACTGATTTATCTGACCAAATTATCTTGCAAATTATACATATCATCATAAAAGGTATATGCCTTTTTTCGTGAGAAATATTTTTGTCCAGTCTCTTCAGTAAACGGTGTTGGGAAAACTCGACAGCCACATGCAAAAGAAACTGGACCACCATATACAAAATCTTACACCATATACAAAAATTAACCCAAAAATTAAACCAAAATAGACTTGAATTTAAGGTCTGAAACCACAAAACTCACAAAAGAAAACAGGCAGTACCTCCTTGACATAGATATTGGTGATGATTTTTTTTTGAATTTCACACCAAAAGCAAAAGTACAAAAGCAAAAATAACTGAGACTACATCAAACTAAAAAGCTGCTGCACAGCAAAGAACATTATCGATAAAAAGAAAAGTCAATCTACTGAGTGGGAGAAAATATTTGCAAATCATATATCTGATAAGGGGCTAATATCCAAAGTATATAAAGAACTCTCATACAACTGAATAGCAAAAGAAAAAAGAAAAGAAAAAAAAAGCAATCCAATTAAAAATGAGCAGAAAGATCTGAATAGATATTTTTCCAAAGAAGACATACAGATGGCCAATAGGAACATGAAAAGATGCTCTACATCACTGGTCATCAGGAAAAGGCAAATCAAAACCATAATATAATAATGTGATATCACCTCACACCTGTTAGAATGGCTATTATAAAAAAAAAACACAAGATATAAATGTTGGCAAGGATGAGGAGAAAAGGAAACTTTTCTGCACTGTTGGTGAGAATGTAAATTGGTGCACCCAGTATGGAAAACAGTATGAAAGTTACTCAACGAATTAGAATAGAACTACCTTATGATCTAGCAGTTCCACTTTTGGCTATTTATCCCCTACCCCCAAATGAAACCACTAACTTGAAAAGTTATATGCACCCTCATGTTTCTTGCAGCATTAATTACAATAGCCAAGCTATAGAAACAACCCAAATGTCCATGAATGGATAAATTGAAACAGAAATTGTGATTATATATATGGAGAGAGAGAGAGAGAGAGAGAGATCATTCAGCTACAAAAAAAAAAAAAAATAGAATAAAATCTTGCCATCTATGACAACGTGGGTGGACCTTGAGGGCATTATGCTAACTGAAATAAGTCAGACAGAGAAAAACTAATACTGTATAATCACCCTTACATGTGGAAACTAAAAATAAATAAATAAATAAATAAATAAATAAATAAATACATAAAACTGAAGCTCATAGATGGTGGTTGCCGGAGGCAAGAGATGGAGAGTCAAAGATATGGTGAACTGTTTTTGTTTTTTGGGTTAAGTTTAAATAAATTGAATTTTTAAAAAAATGAGAAAATGGGAGAAAATGTGATATAGAGGAAAGAACATGACATATTTCAAGTTCAAGCTGGAACAGTGACATAGATATCTACTTTCTCTCCCTCCTATAAACCTAGTTAAATGACCGAAAAACTAAAAACTAAATAAACAAATACAAAAATACTTAGTGCGAGAAAACAAAGAGTGGACTAGAAATTTTGAGGAATTTCTGAAAAAGAATAGGCAATTGAAATCGGATCATTGGAGAGGCATAGAAAATTTCCATGCAAGAGACCAAGGTTAGGTGTGTATCTCCAGAAGAACCCTGGAGAAATTCTAACCTCAGGACGAACAGTTGCAAAGGGCAAGAGTGGGCCATTTATTTAAGAATTGGAAAAAAAAAAAAAAGTACATAAATGTAACTATTTAAACCTTTTATATCTAATCTTATCTATGCAAATATCCATTTTAAATTAAGCATATACTTGATAATGCCTTTGCATTGGCCTTGTAATTAAAGTACACTTTGAAATTTTAGCCGTGAATATATTGATATTCATCTTTCTATTCCTAAAGCTAAACTTATTTCTCAATTTACTGTTTTATGTGTTTTGGAAAAATTATTTCGATCATGAGTAATACTTTAAGTAAAATGAGTATCTCTCGTATACATACAAGCATGTTTGCATAACACAGGTCTAAAATTAGGCAATAGGTAAATTTAAACAAGGCTAGGCAAATAGATTGAAAAGGAAAGTTTTAGTTTTAGTTTTCATTTATTCTGAAGCTTTTTCAAATGTAATTTCATTCAAGAACTAAGAGCACATTTTATTTTTAAAAATCTAGCTCTATTTTAACGCACTTCATGAGAAGTTGGCTATTAATACTGACTGGATTTCTTTAATTTGGTCTCAGTGTTCACTCAGCCCAACAATTCAGTATGTCTAAGATCCAGAAAAATTAAAGAATACTCAAAAATATCAGGTGATTGAAAAATAGAAATTTTAATTAACTTTAAAATAAGGGCTACACTTTTTAAGAGTTTTGAGTCATAGACATAAGCCCAGCAGTCAATATTTGTATATCTTTATTAAGTAAAGCATCACTTTAGAAAGATACGGTGAAGGTAGGAAGAATCCTTCATTTACAGAAATTAGAATTCAACATGGAAGATAGAATTCCATAATATTGTTAATCAAAGAAAGGGCAAAGGTAAATTCTATAGTGTTCAGGATTGTTCACGTATTACAAGTTTGTCTGAAACTCTTTAAGAGAGCTTCCATTTTTTTTTTAAACCTAACTGCTACCCTTACTGGAAGTTGTTGATTGTTTTCAAATTTTATATATAACATAAATAAAAAAGCCTTTGCTTTTTATTTCCACCTAAGGTCAATCTCAGTATAGAATTACATCAAATATAACAGAAATCTGAGGAAAATAATTTTAAAAAAGCAGTGAAAGCACAGCACAGGCACCAAAACTGGAAAACTTGTTTATATTAGTACTACTCCTTTCACAGTGCTCCCCAAGGTCTCACATGTCAAACAATCATTCATTTTTTTCTTCTTTTATAAAAATACCAGCTGCTTTTTAAAATAGGCTTTCTTTATGTTGGAACAATTTTTATTTTCAGAAATATTGCAAAAATAATATAGACAGTTCTCCCTATACTCTTCATACAGTTTTCTCTAATGTCAACATCTTACATTTGTTGCCATGGTACATTTGTGATAACTAGGAAGGTAACACTGGTATATTACTATTAACTAAACTCAAGACTTCATTTGAATTTCACCGGTTTTTATGCTAAGGTTCTTTATCTGCCCCATAGTTGATTTCAGGATACCACCTTGCATTTAGTCATTGAGTCTCCTCCTTAGTTTTCCCTGATCTGTGGCATCTTTTCCATCTTTCTTTGTTTTAATGTTTTAACGGTTTTTTTTAAAAGAATTTTATTAAAAATATAGCTAACATATAATATTATGTTAGTTTCAGGGGTACACCATAGTTATTCAACATTTCTATATGTAAAGAAGTGATCACCATGATAAGTCCAGCACCCATCTGACACTGTACTATTATGCTATCACATTAACTGTATTCCCTATATTGTATATTACATCTCCAAGACTTATTTGTTTTATACCTGGAGATTTGGACCTCTTATTCCCCTTCACTATTTCCCCCTTTTTAAAATTTTTCAATTACAATTGACAATCAATATTATTTTATATTAATTTCAGGTGTATAGCCTAGCAGTCAGACACTTAGATAATTTAAGAAATGATCCCCCTAACTAGTTTAATACTCACCTAGCACTATACATAGTTATTACCATAATATTGATTATATTCCCTGCTTTATTTTTTCATCCCTGTGACTATTTTATAACTACCAATTTGTAATTCTTCATCCCTTCACCTTTTTCACCCTGTCCCCCAAAATTCCTCCCATCACCCCAATAAATCTAGTACTTATCTGACACTATAACTATAGTCATTGTAATAGTAATTGTAATAGTAATTGTAATAACTATTATTGACTGTATCCCGTATGCTATACCTACATCCCCATAACTACTTTTTAACAACGAATTCGTACTTTCTAATCCCGTCCCCTTTTTTCACACCCTAAACCCCCCACCCCTGCATCTGGCAACCATCAAAATGTTTTCTGCATCTATGAGTTTATTTCTGTTTTGTTTGCCTGTTTATTTTGCTCTCTAGATTCCATAATAAGTGAAATCACATTGCGTCTGTCTTTCCTTGTCTTACACTCCACTCAGCACAATACCCTCCAGGTCCATCCATGCCACCGCAGATGGCAAAAACCCATTCCCTTCAAAGGCTAAGCAATATTTCATTGTACCGCCTCCTCTTTATCCATTATTACATTGGATATGTCTCCACATCTTGGCCATTGTAAATAATGCTGCAGTGAACACATGGATGAATAAGTCCCCTCAAAGTAGTGTTTTGGGTTTCTTCAGATAAATACCTAGAAGTGGGATTACTGAGTTCTTCTTTGTCTCTTGTTATAGCCTTTATTTTAAAGTCTGTTTTGTCTGGTATAAATGTTGCTATCCCAGATTTTTTTAGTTTTTTGTTTACATTTTTATGAAGTATCTTTTTCCATCCCTTTACTTTCAATCTGTGTGGGTGTTTGATCTGAAGTAAGTCTTTTGTATACAGCATATTAAGGGTTTTGTTTTCTTATCCATTCAGCCACTCTATGTTTTTGATTGCAGCGTTTAACCCATTTATATTGAAAGCAACTGTTCATAGATATGTATTTATAGCCACTTTATTATTCATATTTTTTTTTTATTTTTTTCCCCCTCTCTTAAAGAAGTCCCTCTAACATTCCTTGTAATATTGGCTTGGTGGTGAGGAACTCCATTAGCTTTTTTCTTGTCTGGGAAGCTATTTATCTGTCCTTCAATTTTAAATGATAGCCTTTTTGGTTAGAGTAGTCTTGGTTGGGGGTCCTTGATTTCCATCACATTGAATATCTTGTGCCAATCCCTTCTGACCTGCAAAGTTTCTGTTGAGAAATCAGCTGACAACCTTATGGGGACTCCCTTATAAGTGACCAGTTGCCTTTTCTTTCTGCTTTTAGGATTCTCTCTTTGTCTTTAACCTTTGGTATTTTAATTATATTGTGTCTTGGTTTGGGTCTGCTTGGCTTCATCTCGTTTGGGACTCTCTGTGCTTCCTGGACTTGTGTGTCTATTCTACTACTGTATGACGTGAATGTTGTTATGCTTGATAGTGTCCCAGAAGTCTCGTAAACTATCCTCATTTTTTGAGGGGGATTCTTTTTTCCTTTTTTCCATTCTGATTGGGTGTTTTCTGCTTACCTTGTCTTCCAAATTGCTGATTTGATCCTCTGCTTCATCTAGTCTGCTGGTGATTCCTTCTAGTGCATTCTCCATTTCCATTATTATATTCTTCACTCTGACTGATCCTTTTTTATGGTTTCTATATCCTTTTTTACGCTTGCTATCTCTTTGTTGATGTTCTCACTAAGTTCCTTAAACATCCCTATAACCATTGTTTTGAACTCTGTATCTGGTAGGTTGCTTGCCTCCATTTCGTTTAGTTATGTTTCTGGAGTTTTTTCCTATTCTTTCATTTGAGATGTGTTTCTTTGTTTGTTCATTTTGGCTGCTTCTCTGTGTTTGTTTCTATGTATTAATTAGGCCTGCTATGTTTCCCAGTCTTGGCCAGGTGGCCTTATGTGGTAGGTGCCCTGTGGAGCCCTGGTACAGTCTCCCTGGTCACCTGAGCCAGTGCTCCAAGACTGTCCCTTTGTGGGTTGTATATACCCTCCTGTTATAGTTGAGCCTTGATTGCTATTGGCATATTAGTGGGTGGGATTGACCCTCAGGCTGATTGGGATTTGGCCATGTCTACAGCTTACAGGCTGCTTTGTGGGGGTTTTAGATTCACCCCAGTGGGCTCCTGTGTCTGTTGAGACTGTCTTTTGGATGTGCCACTTGTAGCACTGATTGGGTAGTGCTCTGTTGTGGTCTGAAGCCAACCTCCAAGTATGTTGTTTCAGAGGCCTCTTGGGAGGGGTTCCAGTGCAAGCCCAGGTCACCCACTGCCTATGACAGACCAGGGACTACCTTGTAGGAGGTATAAAGTGATCTGTAGTTTGTTGCCTTTGCTAAACTTGAAAGCACATAGGAGAGGTCATGTTGCAAACTGAGGACATCTGCCACCAGAACTGGGCCTGGGGTAGTGGCACAAAAATTAGGACACCCCAGAGGCCTGCTGCCACCCTCTGGCTCCCTTAACGTTTAGCCACTGATAAAGCCTTGTGTGGTATGCAAGCTGGGTGATGCAGGGTCTCAGGAATTCACTAATGTGGGAAGAGTTGTGTTCACCAGGTTAATGTAGATTCTGATTTGGTGCCAGTACCTAGCCTGGATTTACTCAGTGAAAGTCTCAGAGCACACTGAGGCCACTGGCCACCTACCTGGAGCCCATAGACTCCAATAGTTTTCCAGGAAAGGGTGCAGTGTGGGTGGGGCTCGGTGCTCACAGAGAAAGTGCCTCCGGTGTTGGAGGAGTTGGGTAGATTAGGTTCTCACTGGGTCAACAGGATGGAGCTTCAGAGCTTACCAGATGAATCTGATTAATATTTGGCCATGTGGCGGAGGGCTCAAAACAAGAAAGATGGCACTTGCCTGCCAGCTGCCCCGTAGAAGGATTCCTCACAGAGAAAATGTCAACTGTCCTCCAGCCTTTGCCCTGAAGCAACACACCTCAGCAACACACCCGCCCTGTATGCCTCTGATGTCTCCCAAGTCACCATCAATCCTCTGAAGCCCAGGGTGAGTGCCTGCAAGGGAATGAGTATGTGCACAGGCCCTTTAAGAGGACGTCTGGGTTTCCCCAGCCTTCTCTAGCACCCAAATGGTCGGAATCCCCACTCATTTTCACAGCCAGAAGTTGCGGGGTCTCCTCTACCTGGCACCAGTACTCCAGGCTGAGGAGCCTGATGTGAGGCTAGGGTCCCTCGCTCTTCCAGGGGAGAGCAGTATATCTCTACTCCACAGCAGTAAAGATATCCCTCTTGATTCTCAACCACCACATAGAGGTTTGGGGCCAACCAATTTCGCACCTTTGCCCCTCCTACCAATCTCAACATGGCTTCTTCTTTATATCCTTAGTCATAGGACTTCTATTCAGCTAGAATTCAGATGATTTTTCAGGTTGATTGTTCTATAATTTAGTAGTTATTTTAATGTCTTCATGGAAGGAAGCAGGCACACTGTTTATATACTCTGCCATCTTGGATGTTTCTCTGTTTTAACAGTTTTGATGAGTACTAGTCAGTTATTTTGTAGAATGTCCCCCCATGTTGGCATATTTCATATTTTTCTCATGTTTAGCTTGGAGTCATGGGTTTTAGAGAAGAATACACATAGGTGAATTTCCTTCCTCATCACATCATATCAGTACATTTTATCGTATGATATATCCTGGTGATGTTAACATTTATCATTTGATTAAAGCCATCCTGTTTTCTGCATTGTAAAGTTACTAGTTTTTTTCATTCCATACTCTATTCTTTGGATATCAGTCACTAAATCCAGTACGCACTCAAAGTGTGTACTGTTTGTGTGTGTGTGTGTGGTTGTGTGTGTGTGTGTGTGAGAGAGAGACGATACAGGAGGAGGTTGGGGAAATAAATTCCATCTCCTCTAGAGGGGAGTATCTACATATATATTTGGAATTCATTTGTAAGAAGCATCTGTGTCCCCCTTCACACATATTTATTGTATTATTTGTTTTTATCAGTATGTATTCATAGATGAGATCTGACAATTAAGTTCACAAACTCATCCTAGAAAAAGTGCTACACACCTTATTGCTGAATATCACTATAGTCACCTTCGAAGTACTGCCCGTGGGAAGCTATGCACTGATGCCACTGCCTAGTCTACCCTTCAAAGCAATTTTGGAACTCTTTTTCTGGAACGGCTATCAGAGCTCTCATTGTATTACCCTTAATGTCCTGAATATCATCAAAATGTCTTCCTTTTCATATTTATTTTATCTTCAGGTAAAGAAAGAAGTCCTTGGGCCGGCCCAGTGGCTCAGGCGGTTAGAGCTCCATGCTCCTAACTACGAAGACTACTGGTTCAATTCCCATGTGGGCCAGTGGTCTCTCAACCACAAGGTTGCCGGTTCAATTCCTCGAATCCCGCAAGGGATGGTGGGCTCTGCCCCCTGCAACTAAGATTGAACACGGCACCTTGAGCTGAGCTGCCTCCCAGATGGCTCAGTTGGTTGGAGTGCGTCCTCTCAAACAAAAGGTTGCCGGCTCAACTCCTGCAAGGGATGGTGGGCTGCGCCCCCTGCAACTAGAAATGGCAACTGGACCTGGAGCTGAGCTGCGCCCTCCACAACTAAGACTGAAAGGACAATAGCTTGACTTGGAAAAAAGGCCTGGAAGTACACACTGTTCCCCAATAAAGTCCTGTTCCCCTTCCCCAATTAAAAAAAAAAAATCTAAAAAAAAAAAAGAAAAGGAAAGAAGTCCTTGGGGGGTAGATCAGGTGAGGGTGTTCCAATACAGTTATTCGTTTACTGACTAAAAACTCACAGACAGTGCCATGTGAGCTGGTCCGTTGTCATGATACAAGAGTCATGAATTGTTGCTGATAAGTTCAGGTTGTCTAAGTTTTTCACACAGCTTTTTCAGCACTTCCAAATAATAAACTTGGTGAACTGTTTGTCCAGTTGGTACAAATTCATAATGAATAATCCCTCTGGTATCAAAAAAGGTTAGCAACATCGTTGCAACAGTTTGCGAACCAAATTGTCAGACCTCATGTATATTTGTATATTCATATATATTCATATGTGTATGTATATCTTTCATACTTGGGGTTATGATCTAATATCATTGTACTGGGTTGACTAGACTCCCCAAAGATTCATGTCCATCTGATTTTGTGAATGCAGTTTTATTTGAAAATAGAGTCTTTGCAGATTTAATCAAGTTAAAATGAGGTCTTACTGGATTAAGGTGGGCCCTAAATTCAATATCACTGGTGTCCTATAAGAAGAAAAATTGGAACCAAGGATTGGCACACTCATACGGGTAAACACCATGGCAGAAGAAGAAATTGGAATGATTCATTTTACAAGTCAAAATGCCAAGGATTGTTGACAACCATCAGAAGCTAGGAAGAGGCAAGGAAGGATCATCCTCTATAGCTTTCAGAGAAAGCATTGCCCTGCTGATACATTGATTTTGGATTTCTAGACTCCAGAACTGGTAGAGAATAAATTTCGAATAAATTTCTGTTGTATTAAGCCAGACAGTTTGTGGTATTTTTTTTTTAAAGATTTTATTGGAGAAGGGGGAATAATGTGTACTTCCAGGACTTTTCTTTTCCAAGTCAAGTTGTCCTTTCGATCTTAGTTGTGGAGGGTGCTGTTCAGCTTCAAGTTGTTGTCCTTTCAGTCTTAGTTGTGGAGGGCATAGCTCAGCTCCAGGTCCAGTTGCCATTGCTAGTTGCGGGGGGCACAGCCCACTATACCTTGCAGGAGTTGAACCAGCAACCTTTTGGTTAAAAGGACGCACTCCAACCAACTGAGCCATCCGGGAGCTCAACGGCAGCTCAGTTCAAGGTTCCGTGTTCAATCTTAGTTGCAGGGGGCGCTGCCCACCATTCCTTGTGGGACTCGAGGAACTGAACTGGCAACCTTGTGGTTGAGAGCCCACTGGCCCATGTGGGAATCAAACTGGCAGCCTTCGGAGTTAGGAGCATGGAGCTCTAACTGCCTGAGCCACCAGGCCAGCCCCAGTTTGTGGTAATTTTTCCTGGCAGCTCTAGGAAGTCAATGTAATCATGTTATTTATTTTATTGCTCAAATTGTTCTGGGTTTGACCCTTGGAAGGTCTTTCAGGTTGCCTCTTGTATGCCTTTGACATGCCCCATCAGATGTTGCTTTTTGAGTTTTTTTGGTTTTAATTAAAATTTATTGAGGTGACAACGGTTAGTAAAATTACATAGGTTTCAGGTGTACAATTCTGTACTTCATCATTTATATATCATATTGTGTTTTCACCACCTAGAGTCAGTTCTCCTTCCATCACTATATATTTGACCCATTTACCCTCATCTACCACTCCCCACCCCCCTTACCCACTGGTAACCACTGGTAACTTTGTCTGTGTCTATGAGTTTTTGTTTCTTTATTTGTTTGTCTTGTTATTTTGTTGCTTTCAGTTTTATATCCCACATATCAGTGAAGTCATATGGTTCTCTACTTTTTCTGTCTGACTTATTTCACTAAGCATAATGATCTCAAGATCTATCCAGGTTGTCACAAATGGCACTATTTCATCATTTCTTATGGCAGAGCAGTATTCCATTGTGTAATATACCACATCTTCTTTATCCAATCATCTATCACAGACCCTTTGGTTGTTTCCATGTCTTGACCACCATAAATAAGCTGCAATGAACATCAGAGCACATATATCTTTACAGATAGATGTTTTCAGATTTTTTAGGTATATACCCAGGAGAAGGATTGCTGGGTCATATGGTAATTCTATTCTTAATTTTTTGAGGAACCTCCACACTGCCTTCCATAGCGGCTGCAACAATCTGCATTCCCAACAGTGTATTATGGTTCCTTTTCTTCACAGCCTCTCCAACACTTGTTATTATTTGTCTAGTTGATGATAGCCATTCTAATCAGTGTGAGGTGATATCTCCTTGTGGTTTTTATTTGCATTTCTCTGATGATTAGTGATGTTGAGCATCTTTTGATAGGTCTATTTGCCATCTGTGTGTCCTCTTTAAAGAAGTGCTTATTCAGGTCCTCTGCCCATTTTTTAATTAGATTTTTTGTTTTTATTATGCTGAGTTGTATGAGTTCCTTATAAATTTTTGATATTAGCCCCTCACCAGAGGTGATTTTTGCAAATATCTTCTCCCATTTGGTTGGTTGCCTCTTTATTTTGTCAATGGTTTCTTTTGCTGAGCAGAAGCTTTTTAGTTTGATATAGTCCCATTCATTTGTTTTACCTTTTATTTCCCTTGCCTTTGAGGTCAAATTCATAAAATCTTCTTTGAACCCAAGGTCCATAATTTAGTACCTATGTTTTCTTTTATGTAGTTTATTGTTTCAGGTCTTATGTTTAGGTCTTTGATCCATTTTGAGTTAATTTCGGTACACGGTGACAGAAAGCAGTCTAATTTTATTATTTTTCACCTGGCTTTCTGATTCTTCCAAAATGCTGGGTTTTTGTATTCATTTTTTTCTCTCTCTCCTGCCGAGCTTTCCAACTTCTTTACATCATGTATATCTTTTTTTTCCTCCAAATATTACCTTCTCTTTTTTAGGTAGCTAAAGACAACTTTCCTCCTGGTCTTTCTATTGTCCTCTCTACCTTTCACCCAGAGAGACCTCTTAGCTAGCCAAGTAAGTAAACTTCCTACCCAGAAAGGAATGAGAGTGGGGTCAGTAAGAAGATGCTGTAAGTGGTATGTCTTCCAGTGACTTTTTTCTATATCTGACATGTAATCAGTAGGTTCTGTAATTCTGTAACGGGTAATCTTTCTGACAACTAAATATTCAATCAATATTTACTGACGTGGTTTTTCAATGCTTAATCACAAATCCAGCTTTTTCACTGCTTGCAAAAATACCATAAAAAATATTAACACCTTGTGTAAAATCTGGAAACTTAACATATTTTAAAATTATTGCATATCCTGAAAACAAACAATAAAAAAGTAGTAAAATTTCGGTGGGACACTCATAGAGATGGCAAAGAGAAACCAAGCAAAGTACAATTTTCTCTTTTTACAGGACTGTTATCTATGATTTATTATGATATCTTATCAGCACTATTATCCTGTAGCAAAATGGATAAATGAAATATTTACTTCTTTTTGTATTGCTGTCCAATTAACAACACAATAGATATTCATTCAGACTGTAGGAAATTTGCAAATTAAGCACAGAGAAATAATCCACAAACTAGTTTATTACATAAATTGACTAAAAAAACGCTCCATCCTGAGGTTCTTTTTGATAAACAGAAAAGTAAATAATTCTCCAAATTTTACCTTCCTGATATAGGAATTAAATGTTATAATAGCATTTTACTCATATTTTATGTATATGTCATCACTATTTTATGACTTCTAAGAGGATCAGCATAGTAATGATAAGAGACTAAGAAGAGGGGAAAAAATCTTATGGGAACAAAATTGTAAATTAAAATAAAGGAAATATTTCACTTTTTGTAATTCAATATAAGCCGTGTATTCAGCCATCTATCCCTAATATTTGTTCTCAAATGAGCTCACTATAGAGCCTTACTCTAACCCTCCCTAAGGTGGCATGTCTCATACATAACTATGCTATCAGAAGTGCAGAAAGTCCAATTTCTGTTTAATTTCTTGTTATATGAATAGCTAAACTTGAAAGTGAAAGGTACATTCAGTAGATGTCAATGAAGTTCTTATTAAGTTCTTCAGAATCTTTAGTGTCTTGCAAGTGTAAATTGGTGATTCACCCTGAATCTCAAAGTAATGTACTTATTTTAACACTTTCTGTATGGTATAATAGCATTGTCTCAAATCTGTGTTCATAACATTATTAATGATAAATTAATATTTATAAAGAACATTTTTGTAGATCATTGCAGAAAAATATGTGTAAAGCATTAAATTAATTTAACCTAGACACACAGGTAATTTCCCTATAATATTATATAAATCCTACATATTCGTAGTGTGTGTTATGTCCACCCAGCCTACCCACTGGCAACCTTGCATGCAGAGAAAGGATTACAAATCGTATTTGATAATGATTTAATATCAGAAAATGAAGAAACATGCACCAGAACAGTTACCAGAATGTAATATAAGAAAATGCCTCATATATGGTATAGAAATGTCTGAAAAGTTTAGATTGTATTCCCATAATCTAAGTAAAGATATGCACAAATAATTATAAAAATAACTACATATTACCTAAAAATTGTAATTCCTTCTTTTGTAGCTGATTACCTGATGTCATGTATAATCTGACCAATAAGATATCAAATATTCAAGTTATCCCAGGACAAGGCTGAGCATACGTAGTATCTTCCTAAAATGATGAATTCCACAGGAGGAGGAGAGGAGAATCATAAGGCAGAATATATTTGCGATATATGGTATATTTTATTATTGTTCCCAGTTATCAACTCTCTCCCCTCTAGGAGTGTAATTCACCCCCACACCTTCCTGTAGGTAGATACTTTCCTACCCCATTGTCAGCCTTAGCCATGTGACTTGCTTTTGCTAATTGATGTGACATATACCCTCTGAGCCGAAGCTTTAAATGTGCTTACATGGTTTTGTTGAGCTTGCTTCTGTCCTCTGCCAGGAAAATAGCATATCCTATATAGAGGCTGCTCCTTCAGCATAGATTCTAGAATAAAAAGACATGAGAAGTAAAGCAGAGCTAATTTACAAATATATAAGCAAGAAATTAATGTTTACTGTCATAAGTTGCTACAATTTTGGAGTTCCTTGTTAAAAGTAACAAATTGGTCTTTCAATCATCCAATACTCTCTATCAATTTACTATATCTCTTAATAAATATAAGTTAATGAAGGTGGTTTCTCACAGGCTTAAGATGTTAATGCCTCCTGATTTGCACCCATGGATTTATCTGTTGGACTCCTTTGCCAGGGGTTACCTTGGTTATTGAACCATTTAAGACTTGATGCTGCCATTGGACTATCCTCCTTCAAATGTGGTGACATGTGAGGTGTTTGGACTTTCTATTTAAATCTGTATTTTTTTATAGACTATTCTGGAATAGTAATACCACAGTGACACTTAAATATACTAAAACTCTGCTTCTTCCAGATGTACCCCAGAATTCTACTTGGTCCTGTATTTTCTCTAAATAAAAGTACAGAAGGGTCACTCAGACTGTAGATGATACCATCTACCTAATCAAAGTTTGAGGCAGATTCCAAAGTCATTATACATCAAATTAAGGAGCTCTGATATGCAAAAGGCAATTAGTAAAGGATTCTAAGGGAGGGAATGAATAATCACTTTTGTTTTTTAGATAGATAAGTCGAGTAGCAAAATGGACAAAAAGTGGTGTAGAAAGATAATTATGGCAGGAAAATAGGAAGCTTTTGCAAATTCTGTAGTTCAGGCAAGCAGAAGATTTTGAAATAATGGAATAAGACAATAATAGTGTAGATAGAACTGTAGAGTAGATGGAATTATTAAATCAACCATTGGATATTATGTATGAAGTAAACAGAGTGAGAGAAGAAAGAGAAAATAACGCATATCATTTAGGTAGAGAAAAATACAAAAAAGGGAAGAAAAAGTGGCTGAAAAGTGACTAGAACTGCTCTACAACACAACATGCTGTGATTGGATGCAGTCCTCAATGAGATACTATTGTTTTTAAAAATTGGAAGTGACATATTATGTTTTCTACACTCATAAAGGAATTTACCTAATTTAACTTATTCACTATTGGCACTGTGAAAATAAGTTCATCCCTATAAATTTCAATGTGGAACTTTGACTAAATAAAATTATTATTACCAACATTTTATGACCGAGTGGTTAAACATTAATAAGTCAGCTCAGTAGTGCAGCCAGCAGAGGTTAGTGGCATTTGAAAAAGAATGTTCTTATTTCTCTCTTGTGGCCCACAGGTTCGGAAGAAACTGGTGTTGAAGTTAGGTGAAGGTCAAATCCTTTGAATTCAACATTTGTGATGTAAACACTGGTAAAGATCAAGATCTTCAGGATGAGAAAATAGTGAGTCAGAATGTGGAGGTTTTCGTACTAATAATCACAGTCAGCAAAGTTTAACATCCTGATTCTCTGCTTAAAGGAGATGATTCATTAATTATACCTAGCAACTCTGAATATAGTTTTCACACATTTCTTTATTCTAATCTACTTTCCCCTAAGTGAGTAATGAACACAAAATGTAGAGTTAAAACTCCTTTCTTATAAAAAGAAAAGAACAAAAAATAAAATAAATGGAAGGAAGAGAGTGAGACGGAAGGAGGGAGGAAAAAAGAAAAGAAATGAAAAGAAAACTACTTATATAATTATGTTGTAAATATTATAGATCTAGTGTAAATATTGTAGATCTAGTGTTATTTTTTGAAAGTGGTCTTTGTATCATTTTATTAGTTGAAATTTTCTTTCCTTTTGTTTTCCAAAATCAAAATGCAAATCCCAAGTTTAAGTAGGTAGAAAATGAAAGAATTACATTTTACATAGAATAAGGATGATAATCAGAATTATATTCTAGGTACTGTTTCCAATTAACTCTTTGTTGATCATTTTGATTCATGCCCTGAAGAAAAGAGGTAAAATTTACCACAGAAAGAGCTGCCTTGACTTTATGAAACCCCTGCCTTTTGGGGTGGCTTCTCACAGCAGCAGCCTGCCTTAGTGTAGGACAAGTCATTTTCTGGTTATGACTGACTAGAAAGGTGTCCCTTTTAGCAAAGTAGGGTGGGAAATACAAAAAGTAATATTGTATTACTAGATATTCTGCATTCTTATGTAAAAGTAAATGAATTATAATGAATGTGTATTAAGAAATGAATAGATTTTTATAAGTACATACAATGGTCTTCTTAGAAGTTAGAAATATAACTAAATTTCCCTTTTCTTATTTTTCCCTAATATATTCATGAAATCATCCTAAAGAGAAAAACAATTCTTAACTATTGTTTACAAGAATGACAGAGAGAAAAACAAATGCCCACGATATTCAACATTCTTTCACCTAATGGGTTAGGACCCAGCAATGGTATTTTCTGTCAGTCAGACTCATAGGCAGCCCTTTAAAGAAGCATGCTACCAGAAGTCAGGGTTGCAAACCAGGGAGGAATGAACTATAAGTACTGCAGCTATAGGTTACATTCAAAGCATTTGTCTCAGTAGGATCAATCTACTGTGTGCAATATAGGAAATGTAACATTGAGGGTGGCCTCAACATCCCAGCCCGTAATATAACCAATAATGTTGGGGCCACAAAAAGAAAAGAGTAGATGCAAAAAATACAATATTGTGTACTTCAAAATATGTTAAGAGGGTAGACCTCCCATTAAATGGATTACCATTAAAATAAAACAAAACAAAATAAATGGACACAAGGAAACTTTTGGAGGTGATGGATTTTTTTTTTATTACCTTGATTATGGTGATAGTATCATGGGTATATGGCATATGTCTAAACTCATCAAATTGTATACATTAAGTATGTGTAGTGTTTTTGTATAAAAATTATTCCTCAACGAAGCTGGAAAAAAAAATTGGACTGAATTCTAAATCCAATTCTGAAGGTCTAAGAAAGAGGGCAGGAGTGAAATGTTCATCTCTACTTGACATGCTCCCCAGTTTCAAATACAGAAGATGTACTCTGCTGTTAAGCAGAGCTAGTCTTTACTATTCAGAGGATGGGAAGGGGAATGAAAACATCTCTCCAAGACAGTATGCTCCCCAATCCCAAACCCATATGATACATCATGTTGAGAATTCTGCTGTGGATATAAAAACCACACTTAAGAACAAAAGTTTCAGTATCAAAGAAATAAAATAGAATCTTCCTTCTTTTTTTTTTTTCCAAAATATGGAACGCTTCACGAATTTGCATGTCATCCTTGCGCAGGGGCCATGCTAATCTTCTCTGTATCATTCCAATTTTAGTATATGTGCTGCCGAAGCGAACACTTTTTTTTTTTTTTTTTTTTTTTTTTACGGTATGAACGGCCTTTATTGATTGCAACCTGAAGTGGAAGAGGAAGGGGATACGACAGCTCCGGAAGTCTGGGGCAGCTTCACAGACTTCGTCGTAGCCCTCGGAATCTTCCCTTTGGCCCTACATTAAGTCTTTCCTTCAGTTTATAGATGGATCTCAGCATTTTTCTTCTAGCAATGGCACCAGTTGTACTTCCCCAATACCAAACAAAGCCATAAACTGAGCACTTGACACAATACCTCAAATCTGCCTACACTTAGACTTGGTCTCTAAAGATTAGACAAATAATCACAAGAAAAAATGAGGTACAACAATAATAACTTGACTTAATAAAGTTTTAAAGAACTGAGTAAAAGAAAAAAGTCGAGGGGAAAAAATATCTGTGCCATCCCTTATATAGAATACCAACACAAAAGTAAATTTTGAAAGTAGCTGCTACTATTCTTTTGGAAGGAATAAAAGAAAGCAGAATAGCTGGGAAACAAAAACTGAACTGATTAAATCTTGTTAAAAAACAATTCAAGTCATTATTGACAATGATTAAGTAGTGACAATCCATAGTTCAGATAATCAGTTCATAAAACAGGAAATAGAACTGAGAAGCATGAAATGTGGAAGAGATCGTTAATTTTCTGCAATAAAAACAGATAAAATGACAGACATAGAAGATAGTGGAAGAATATAACCATTTTGAAAATGTCTAATGAAATTACATCTGGGCAATGATTATCAGTACCAATTAACATCATCAACTGATATACTCAGAAATTGTATACCTCATAAAACATGTATACAATACCAGCTAGGAGAATTCTTGCCTAAACCTCAAACTTTAATCTGATTGAGCCTCATGATCTAATTTGCAATATGCAGGGTACAGAGGAACATATACCATAAGGATGTAGTAAGAAAAATCCAGTATCTTCAATAGATAAATTAGAAAGGAAAAGAAAAAGAGTAGAGAGTACATTAGAAAAGACTTGAGAGGCTTAAAGACCAAATCTAAATCTAAACTGAATCAAAAGTTAGTATAAAATCAATGCCAGAATATAATGAAAATCTAGTCTCAGAATGTTTGAAGAAAAACATAAAATGTCATGCAAAACTAAATTGCCATTCATGTATGGCTGGAGCAAAGGGGTCAGCAATTGCAGGGAGGGGTGAAGGGGGAGGGATGCTTCTTTCTCTTCTGTTGGTCTGAGTACTATTTGCCTCATATACCTGGCCTCTTTCCATTTCCCAGGTCACACAAAAGTAGTTGCAACTGAGGCAAAGGTTTAATGGGGCAGGGGGAGGGTCATGGAGGAGGAGCTGGATGAGTTTTTATGACAGTGGGGTGAGAACAGTATCAGCGGTTTTAAATTGACAAACAAATGAGTTTCATGTACTAATGAGATTCTGAATTAAATTGTGAGCTCCATCCCTAGGCAGACAGTGCTAGATCAACTAACTCAAATCCGATTTACATTCACACTAGGAAAGAAAATGTGGGGGAAAATAATGTAAAATTAATGTAGCTTTTGCATAAGTTTCAAGAATTATCTTTCACTACATGATGACACATTTGTTCCAGATTGCTTAATTACTTATGAAGAAGAAAACTTCCTTCATAAGTGTATTCCTTATGCCTAGGCAATTCTGTAAGAAGCAATGGAAATAGTCACAGTGCCAGAGACCTGGAAATGCCTGCTCATGACGAGATATGGTCTTTGTGACTGGAAAGTACTCGATTCAATTCTGCAATGTAGAAATACGGGACTAAAGGAAAAGTGGAGATTCAGATGCTCTGAATATACTGTGCTTGAAAGAAAGAACTTTGTAAAAGAACTCACAATGGGGATACCATGAAGTCAAATTCATAAACATATGGAAGAATCTAATGATAGCTCAAATGGAACTCTTTGAGAGAAAAAGAATTATGCATAGGTGGAATACAGGTCCTGCCATATGCTAAATCCATAATGCCAAAATTAACCTTTTGTTGGGAGAGTCCTCCCAACTGAGTTTCTTTAATTTCTTTAAACTTGAACGCATAAGGCAATGTAATTTAGTTCACACTTTTCTTCTTGTTCCAGAACGGTTGGGTGGGTGAGTATGCCTACTGCTGAGGTTCAGCATTAGGAAACACACTAGAATACAGACATAACCTAATTCTTACATGATGACCTTCTATCAAGATTATATTTTGGTGGCCCTCCCTGTTTTTTTCTGTGTGCTATTTCTCAGTTGGTTTACAAATGTGGCAGGGAATGTTCAGGTATCTCCTCAAATATTAACTAACCTATGTTGAGACAAAAGAAAGATTTTTCTCATTGAAATACACTTTCAGATAATTGACCACACCAAAATAAACGGTTTGAATAGGACCAGTAGGAGCATTGTCCAGAAATCATTCAAAAAAGGTACTCTTACACTATTAAAAGGTAATGCTGCTCTAGAAAATAGCTAGTAAAACCAATTTAGAAAATCAAAAATAAGAAATAATAAAATTAGGGGGTGCTTAGCTTATAATAAAGCCTCATTCATTATTGATAACATGCCCTGCCAGACAGAGAAAATATAATATTCAACAGACATATGGGTACTTTCTCCCATAGAGTTTAAATTCTAGCTAAACAGAAGTACTGAAACAAAACAAAAATAAAACAAAAACACCAAGAGGGGAGGATGCTATATTCTAGTATATCTTTGAATTGAAACAGAAATACTATCAAACTAGCTGGAACAAAAAGGGTGATGTGTTGAAAGAACAGTGGGCGGAATTGTTCTTTGTCTCACTGAGGCTACATGGTATTCCAGCTCTGAAACTTTCTGCAGAGCAATTTCAGTTTTTTATCTCTTTTCTCTCTCCAGGTTATCTCATTGCAATACGCATATGGTAGACAATGAGTGTCCCAGCCTTGGTTCTTAGCTCCAGTATCCATCACAGATTGAACTATTCTCTTTGACTCATAATCCCCAATTGACACATTAGAAAATCTTTTTGACCCAAAGTTAGGGGTCTCCCACACAACGAATCAGCAGTGGCTTGGGGAGAATAGAAACATATGATACTAACATGGGAGCTAACCCCCTCGGCAGACTTTGCTACTTGCCTATGCAATATCCATTCTCTGCACTTTTATGATTGTAATAGAGTCCTGATTTTGTATGAGGGAACAATGTCCCCAGATAAATCACAACATTTCTTAGCCTCTCATGGATAAAAACATCATTTGACAAGGTTCTGGCACAATGAAATATAAGTGGAATTTTCCAGCTGAGGCTTTGGAGAAAGTTTTTTAAAAGAAAAGACTTAGAAGGCATGTGCCTCTTAATACTTTTTTTCCCTCAAAACTCATACAATGCTAGTGGTTCCTAGCTATCTTACAAGCATGGTATGACAAGCCTAATGGAAAAAGATCATGCTAAACTCAGCTGAGTGAATAATCCTGAAAGAGATGAAGTCCTTAATGTCACGGAGAAGCTACCATAGAGCCCTGGAATGGTCCCTTTCAGAATATGGCAGTGTGACAAAAATGAACTTTTTTCCTTATGCCACTGTGAATTGAGTTTCAGACACATGCAGCCAAATGACTTAAGTAGTACCCCTTCATGATGTTTGTGATGCTTAGCTGCACCAGAAAAGTAGATTTTGGTGGACGAAGCAATCTAAAAAGACTCTCAACAACTAGTGGGGGGAGCAATAGTAATCAAAATATAAAATAAATATATTAATATCAAACAGAGAGATAAAATTTTTGAAAATTTAAAAGAGAGCAGGGAGAGAGGTTGTGCAAAAGCACCGTATTTTTTATACTCCATAAAAGTTTAGACCAACATACATGGTTGTGAAATAAGGATATTCATTCTGTGCCTTAGATTAGTCAACCTAATGCAACATCAAAGCTATGGTAGAAAAGAAAGAATCAGTTAGGCCTAACTAATAAAAATATGTAGTGGATGACAAGCAAAGATAAATGGAAATAAAGTACAAATAATAAAATATAAAATATCAGATTGAACTGGGAAAAAAGTGCTAGCAATGTATAAAAAATGGACCCAGAACAAAAGGAATCCAGAAAGTTAAAAGTAAAATAATGCCAAATATTTATTAATAAATGTTGTATAAAGCAGTCACATGAGTGTTAGTATTGTTAGTAAGCAAATTAGAAGTTAATGCAAAAACAACTAGATGAACTAAAGAAGTCTATTATTTATGTTTTAGTTTTGAAAAAGTTTAAAGGCAAAACATAAACAAACAGCCATCCACTAAATAATATAGCACCAAAAAGAAAAAAAAAGAAAAAGAAAAAACAGAAAAAGTACAATGTTATTCTATTTTTATAATCAGTCTGTGACAAATTCACTATGTATGCAAAAATCAATAGAACCTCTAGAAGAAATTAATAAGTTCAGAAGAAGAATGGCTTTGGTGTGATATAGGCCTCAGTTGGAATCCTGTATCCAAGTCAAATGCTATATACTTCCGAAACTTCCAAAATTTCTAATTTTGAAATTAAAGAAGAATGAAGAAAAGGAGAAAGGGAAATCCGTGGAAGAGAAGAGGGAGAAGTGGAAGGGAGGAAGAGGAGAAGGAGGAAGAATAAGAGAAGAAGAATGTAATTCAGGTCTTGTGTTAATGGCCATTATATGCATTATTTCGTTAAATCTTGGTATTTGCCCATCCCCATTTAACAGAAAAATGAGCACACTCTCTGAGGCAGTTAATCTTCCCAAGGTAGTACAAAGGATTTTTGTTCATTTTGTTTTTAACGTAATCGTATATTCTTTTCCCAGCATTTGAAATTTTCTAGGGCTACTCTATTTGATTAGGAAAAAAATCAGAGAAATGATTTTATACTTTGTGGAAAACAACATTTTAAGATGTGAGTGTGATAAGCTTCTTGACTAAAGAGACCTAATGGTATACTATTATTTGCTTAAAACTTCATAGATATTAACAATTAGTATATATTTTTAACAGTCGTACACTTGAATACATTTTGAGAGAAACTATTTTCAGGATATTATTTGCTTTTGTTTTCCAAACTCAGAAGCATGAAAAAGAAAGGAAAATAGCTTAAAATAAATAAAAAGTTGTTCAGTTTACACGCAAAGTATATTACCCAGGCTGAAATATATTCCAGATAGGAATATGTTCACTTTTATAAAAGTAACTATTTGAAATATTTTAAAGAATTATTCTCTTCAAACATTTTGAAACAAAAATTTGCCTTTTGATAGGAACTATGTGTTTTATTATAAAGATGGAACATGATGTTCTGGCTTACATATTCTCTGCAGAAGGAGGTCCTTTTTTGTACTGAATTTTTAGCATATAGTAAAGATCCAGATTGTAAAAAATTAATTTCAGGCATGACAGACTGGAAGTATATATTGAACAGATCTGGGAACAGAAATGATGCAAATGGTTTTCTTCCAGCTTCTGAAAATTATGTAATGGACCAGAATTTCAGGATAGACTTCCATTTGAGTGAAACATGGACTCTTAATCAAAGGAGGGCACCAAAAATGACTTTTGGAAAGCAAAAGGATAAGGCATTTTCCCACAAATGGTAGTTCCATTGACATTGACTCTGGAGATAACATTATAGCTAAGCAACAGGATAATCATATATATTCTAATTGTTAGTGATGATAACATAACTATGATAGAAAATATTTATCCTGAATGAGCAAGTGTAGTAAAGGAAATTGACTCTTAAAAGGAAGAAGACCAGTGATGCATTAAGAGCTAGAAATAAAAATCAATGAAATTGTTTTAACTCTTCACTGTGTTGCTATTATGTTTTAAAGTATTACACACTTTGTTGGGTCATAACGATGACGGTAACATTTACATTGCTTGTACATTGCTTGTACATTGATTTGTATATTATGTAGTATTTCTACGTCAAAAAATAAAAACAATAATAAATCGGCTGATGAAAAATACTTGAAAGATTTGTCCCTTCCTATCATTAAACCATTTAAAATATGACAGTTGCATAGAATGCAACTGAATAGTGCTTGATGCTTATTTGTATGAAAGGTTTATTATAATGTTTTTGATGAATAACATATCTATACTCAGAAAAACTAATGAAAAATTAGTAATTCTATTATATGAAAGAATGAGTTTATTTATATCTATACACATATAACTAGAATTAGGAAGACAAATGTGTGTGTGTGTGTGCGTGTGTGTGTGTTTACAGAAGTCTGCTCTCAAAATACCAGCCCCAGATGTCATGCCCAAAGCATTTATAATCCATCAAAGCTCACTCTGTGAAATACTTTCATAGAAATTTTCCAGAGTGACCGTCTAAACTCATATCTTTAAGATAATGTATAGGTAGAATTCTATACCACAAAGACTCTCAATTTAAATATAAATTTTCGTCTCTCTTGTCATCTGAAAGAAGTCACCTCAAAAGATAAGATCTTTGTTATGAAAAAGCCAGTTCAGACAAGAAAGATAAATGAGGGGAAATGTGAGATATTAGTAAAACAGAGAGAGAGTGTGTATGTATAATTAGTTAAATTGCTTCTTTGATCTGCTTAAAACCAATATATTTTTAATCACAGAAATACATTTTTTACCTTTGAAATTACAGATAATACCTTAAATTCCTATTGTTTCCTCATTTTCAGTAGACTTTCCTGAGTAAATAATATATTTTCCTCACTAATTATATTTTAGTGTATTTTAAGTACTATAGTTTCCTCATTTTCAGTAGACTTTCCTGAGTAAATAATATATCTTCCTATTGTTTCCTTATTTTCAGTAGACCTTCCTGAGTAAATAATATATCTTCCTCACTAATTATATTTTAGTGTATTTTAAGTACATCTAAGCTGAAATGTTTATTTTAATGTAAGCACTAATTTCTTTTTTAAAAAATACCCTTTTTGCTCTCATAACTTTTTTTTTATTTCAGATGGATTAGTAAATTGACATATACTACTTGATGGTGGTAGAAGTTCATACCTCTTTTTGAATGACTTTCACCTTCTCTACTTACAATATACAATCCTCATATGGCTTCCTTTGTCTAAAATTACTCCTTTATATTCTCATTTCTCAGCGTTTGCTTATATGCTGCCTCCTCCAAGAGGTCTCCCAAAATAAAACAAACAGAAAGATTAAAATAATAACAACTGGGTCTCTCTTATTGCTTTTATATGGCAGACACAGCTAAATGCTTTTCATCTCTTAATGTCTTTTAAAACTCTCAGAAATCCTCTGCAGGGAGTATTGTCAATCTCATTTATAGATGAGGAAATTGAGGTTCAGCATGGTTCAAGTAACATTCAGGTGTTTCAGATTCTGAAAAGCAGTGTGCTCTCTCTGTGGTTTTTGTCTCATTTTTTTCACTTGTGTGTATGTACAAACTTGTGTGTGCAAATAATATATATTAATGTGTGCATATGTGTGCAATATATGTATGTTTATATAGAAATAAATATATATATATGTATACACACACACACATTCCTACTGAATTTTATTGAAGATTACAACTAGTCTTTTTTTTTCTTTTTTTTGTTATTAGTTTCAGGTGTATGTAACAGCATAATGCTTAGATATATACACACCTCAAAAAGTGGTAACCCCAACAAGTCTACTACCCACCTGACACAGCACATAGCTATTACAATAACATTGACTATATTCCCTATGCTGTATTTTACATCCTGTGAATATATATATATATATGTATATATATATATATATGCACACATACATGTTTGCTTACTTATTCTGTTCTTTAGATTCCACATATAAATGAGATCATATGGTATTTGTCTTTCTCAGTCTGACTTATTTCACTTAGCATAATATCCTCTAGGTCCACCCATGTTGTTTCAAATAGTAAGATATTTTTTCTTTTTATGGCAGAGTAATACTCCATTATATTATAACACTCCATTTCTGTATCCAATCGTCTATAGATGGACATTTCAGTTGTTTCCATATCTTGGCTGTTGTGAATAGTGCTGCAGTAAACATAAGGGTGAATATATTTTTTCTAATTAGTGTGTTGAATTTCTTTGGATAAATATGCAGGAGTGGAACTGCTGGTTATAAGGCAGTTCTATTTTTCATTGTTTGAGGAACCTCTATACTGGTTTCCTTAGTGGCTGCCGATTTTCAATCCCACCAACATTGCACAAGGATTCTCTTTTCTCCATATCCTCACCAACATTTGTTATTTGTTGATTTATTGATGATAGCCATTCTGACAGGTGTGAGGTGGTATGTCATTGTGGTTTTTATTTGCATTTCTCTGATGATTAGTGATGCTGAGCATCTTTTCATATGTCTATTGTCCATTTGTTTGTTTTCTTTGGAGAAATGTCTGTTCAAGTCCTCTGCCCATTTTTCAATTGGATCATTTGTTTTTTTTCGTGTTGAGTTGTGAGTTTTTTATAACTTTTGGATATTAACCCCTTATCAGATGTATCATTGGCAAATATCTTCTCCCAATAGGTTATGTTTTTGTATTGTTGATTGTTTCCTTTGTTGTAAAAAAACTTTTTAGTGTGATGTAGTCCCATTTGTTTATGTTTTTCTTTTCTTTTTTTCTTTTTTTTTGCCCCCAAGGATTTATCAGTGAAAATATTAGTAAAGGTAATATCTGAGAGTTTACTTCCTATATTTTTTTCTAGTTTTTAATTTCATTTAAGTCTTTAATCCATTTTAGTTTATCCTTGTATATGGTGTAAGACATTGGTCCAGTTTCATTTTTTTTGAATGTATCTGTGCAATTTCCCCCTCAACATTTATTGAATAGACTGTCTTTACCCCAATACAAATTCTTTATTCTTTTGTCATAAATTAAATGACCAAATAGTCATGA
Organism: Rhinolophus hipposideros; assembly: GCF_964194185.1. NCBI lineage: Eukaryota > Metazoa > Chordata > Mammalia > Chiroptera > Rhinolophidae > Rhinolophus > Rhinolophus hipposideros. The sequence goes on from NC_138053.1 coordinate 42,183,431, forward strand.
ATTTATTTCTGGGCTCTCTATTCTGTTGCATTGATCTATGTGTCTGTTTTTATACCAATGCCATGCTATTATTCATAAAATATCTTTTTCTATCTTTTACTTTTAGTGGATGTGTTTCTTTTGATCTGAGGTGGGTCTCTTGTAAACAGCGTATGCATGGAGTCTTATTTTCTTATCCATTCAGCTACTCTAAGTCTTTTGATTGGAGCACTTAATCCATTTACATTTAAAGTGATTATTGAGAGGTACATAGTTATTGCCGTTTTATTATTCATATTTTTTATCTTCATTTGTTTGTTTGTTTTTTTCCTTTCTTCTGCTTAAAGAATTCCTTTTAACATTTCTTGTAATACTGGCTTGGTGATGATGAATTCCTTTAGCTTTTTCTTGTCTGAGAAGATCTTTATCTCTCTTTCAATTTTAAATGCTAGCCTTACTGGGTAGAGTAGTCTTGGTTGCAGTTTCTTGATTTTCATTACTTTGAATATTTCCTGCCACTCCCTTCTGGCCTGCAAAGTTTCTGTTGAGAAATCAGCTCACAGTATTTTAGGAGCTCTCTTGTAAGTAATTAGTTGTCTTTCTCTCGCTACTTTTAGGAATCTCACTTTGTCTTCAACTTTTGCCATTTGAATTATGATTTGTCTTGGTGTGGGCCTGTTTGGGTTCATCTTGCTTGGTACTCTGCACTTCCTGGGCTTGTATGTCTATTTCCTTTGCCAGGTTAGGAAACTTTTCAGTCATTATTTCTTTAAATAGGTTCTCAATCTTTTGCTCCCTCTCTTCTTCTTCTAATACTTCTATGATGTGAATGTTGCTACACTTGGTGTTGTCCCAGAGGTCCCTTAAACTATCTTTTTTTAATTCAGTTTTCTTTTTGTTGTTCTGATTGGGTGTTTTCAGCTACTTTGTCTTCTAAATCACTGATTCACTCCTCTGCTTCATCTGCTGTTGATTCCTTCTAGTGTATTCTTCATTTCAGTTATTGTGTACTTTATTTTTAACTGGTTCTTTTTTATGGTTTCTATGTCCTTCTTTGTACTTGCTATCTCTTTTTTGAAATTCTCACTAATTTCCTTAAGTATTCTTATAACTGGTGTTTCAAACTGTCTCTGGTATATTGGTTGCCTCCATCTCATTTCTATTTCTGAAGGTTACTCCTGTTCTTTTACTTGGGACATGTTTCTTGTTTCCTCATTCTGGCTGCCTCTCTGTGTTTGCTTCTAAGTATTAGGTAGATTTTTAATGTCTCTCACTTTTTGCTGGGTGGCCTTATGTAGTGTGTGTCCTGTGTGGTCCAATGGTACAATCTCCCTGATCTCCTTTGTGTGCTCCAGGAATGTCCCTTGAGTGTGATATGTGTGTTCTTCTGTTGTATAATATTTGAGACTTGATTGCTTTGATATATATCAGTGGGTGGGATTGACTCCCAGGCTGACTGACTGTGAAGACTGTCTACTTCACAGTGTATGAGCTGCTGTGTGGGGGCTGATCCCTCAGTGGGAGATTCACCCACATGAGTTCTAGCACCTACTGAGCCCCCCTCCCTTTTGGTATGCCACTTGTGGGGCTAACCAGGCAGTGCTCTAGTGTGGTCTGAAGCTCACCTCTAGATGTGTTGTGTCTGGTGTGTCATGGGAGGGGCTCCTATGCAGGCCAATTTCAGCCTTGCTTGTGACCAGTTCTGGGGTACCCAGTAGAAACTACAAAGCTATATGTGGTAGACTGCTGCCTGTGCTGGAACTGGAGGCATGTGGGGGTGGCCTCTCTATGAACCGAGGCTGGCTACCCCCAGTATTGGTGCCTGATGGAACTTAGTAAAAAGCTCAGGGCCCCCTAGGCCTGTTGTCACCTGCCAGATCTCCATAAGGCTCAACCACTGAAAAAGCCTTCTTAGGTGTGCAAGCTGGGCTGGTTGACCTGGTGTTGAGAGTGCCTTCCACAATGCGGCACTAGCTGGGCCAGGCAGGGTCCTAGGGCGTCACGAGGCATGGCTGGTGGTTTTTACAAGGATAATGCAGATTCAGTTCTTGTGCTAGTGCCTAGCTTGTGAACACTTTGCAAAATGCCCTGAGAACACCACAGCCAGCCACTGATCACCTCTGGGGTAGTGCCTGGCCTGTGACCACTTTGCAAAGAGCTCTGAGAATACCATAGCCAGCCAGTGCTCTCCTTGGGTTCGCAGATCCCCAAGAGCTGCCCAAGAGTTGCTGTGGCACAGTTTGTGGCTCACTGCCCACCACTAAAAGTTCCATGGGCAGCTGCAGGCCATTTGCTACAGTAAAAGCCTCCATAGCTTGAGCAGGGCTGGCTGCTCAGCAGCCGAGAGTGCCCTGGGTGATACAGTACTGGCTGTGCATGGTGGGGACCCAAGGAGTAACCAAGGTGGTGTGCATGCATGAATCTGACCAGACCAATCTCAGACTGGGCCTTTTGGGGGAGCATTCTCCAGCTCTCACCTCAAAGCTACTCAACTCAGTCTTTTCCCGTATGTCTGTCGCCAATTGAGTTGCTGCTCTTCCAAAGGAGACCAGATGACTGTTTACAAGCGAATGAGTCTGTGTACAGGACCTTTAAGAGGGCATCCGGGTTTCTAGCCACTTTCCATCTCACTGGGAATGGCAGACAGAGTCCTCGCTGATTTTCACTGCCAGATGCTGTGGGAGCTCCTCTTCCCAGCACAGGACTCTTGGGCTGAGGAGCCTGGTGTGGGGCTGGGACCCCCTCCCTCTTCCGGGGGAACCTCCACCACCGAGGTGTCCCTCCCGGTGTTCAGCCACTATCTGTTGGTTTGGGGTCAGCCCGTTTCACATCTCTACCCCTCCTAAAAGTCTCAATGTGGCCTCTTCTTTATATCCGTAGTTATAGGGTTCTGTTCAGCTAGTCTTCAGATGATTCTTGAGGTTGATTGTTCTATAATTTATTTGTAATTTTGGTGTGGTCCTGGAATGAAATAAGCATAGTGTTTACCTAATTTGCCATCTTGGGCCCTCCTTACTTCACAACTACTCTTTTTTATATCTGCTTGCAGATTAGATCATAAAGTGGGTAAGGGCAATGATATCTTATGCATAGTCTTTGCGGAATCTTCATAGAGTTTTTGCATTTCCTTCATTAACACAGTACCTGGCACATAGTAGTTGCTCAGTAAATTATTATTGATTGAATAAATAAAATATCACTCAATTTGAACAGTACTCAGTTACAAATACCTTACAGTTTTATAATATTTTCATTCACTAATTCCCTCACAGTTACTTTTCACTAGGAATAATATTTTTTATTCAGTTCATTTTCCCCCTCCATATTTTAAGTTTGTTTTTTAAAAATTTGCCTATTATTAAGAAAAATATGTTCTGAAACTGTCAAATTTGATTTTGAGTAGCAAAAATGATTATAGATTAACAATTTTATCGTAAATCACTTTTTATATTAGGGAAAGTAAAAAAGAAATATCTTTAGGGATCTTCTTTTTCAGTTGATACTAATTAGATTTTTTAAAACCAAGTTTAAAGCTCACACTATTCTGGCTTGATAGTGCCAAATGATAATCCAATGTGACATACATTTCCTGTAGCAATAACATTTTGGCAGATAAATTCCCCAATGAGAAACAACCATTTCTATGCTTAGATGAATTTTGTGATGAAAAAAAAAAGTAACATAATTTTTAAAAAAAATACTTCACATTGTAATGAATCCCATTTCCATGTTTACTGAAAGTGCCTAAATCCACAGAAAATAAAAATATTAAGCATGTAATAAACAATATATCATAGATTCTTCATTGTCCTTGGAAGGTTGATAGAATAACTGATTATTATTTACACTGAAATTTATTCCTAGAAATCTTGTATCCTTCTCCTTCATTATGCAATGCTGTCTTGGACCTGGGAGTCTAGAAATGTGAAAATTATAACACTTTGACATACCATGTAAATGAGGTATCGCTGTAACATGCTATTTAAATAAAGTTTGGAACAAACATTCAGTAAGAAAGTTTGGAAAACTTATAACGAGATTACCTCCTAACTTTTTTTATAAGCATATTCTTATACCCCCCCCCCAGCCATTTTTTAATTCCAACAAGAAGGTACAGTGTGCCAATTTAACTCTCTAGCAGCAAAGCCACACATTGTATTATTGTGGCATTTAGTGCAGGAGCTGAGCTGGTCGTTTGAGCCTCTCCTTTTATGTGGATAATATTTGACTTGGAGGATCTTTGTCTTTCCCATCAAAATACCTGGATTGGATATTATCAGTCTCAATCAACAAGCTATTTCCCGTCATCATTGCTGAAATTGAGGTTAGTATAGGATAGGTAGCAAAATTTTCCACATCAGTCTATGCACTTTATTCATTTTCTACATGTTATTTTCTTGATTAATTGCAAGACCTGGACAACTGAATGTCTGTGGAAAGCTTTAGGACCGATCTAATGTATTTGATTTAAAAATGTAAGTTTATATTTAAAAGATTGTGGCTGTCGTTGCACAAATGACTGACCACAGTAGGGATGTAAGGCTGCTACCTCTGGACCTGGAAAAAAAGAGACAGAAATGAAAAAAAACTTCATTCCTGAAGATCAAGTCAATATCTTTAGAAATATATTATTCCTAGGGAAGTTTATTTCCTAATGAGTTAGAGACAAAAACTATTTAGAAATAAATAAGATATAGGCTACAAATGTAATTAAAAATTCAGACTCCCTTTACTTTATATTCTCTGCCAAACAGGCAAGATCTCACCCAAAATATGTATTAATTAAAATATGTCTTTATCTTTCTACAATTCATGAGCTGCCAGCAAAAGTTGTCATTGAGACCTTCTCAGTTAGCAGCACCCATAACTATACATTTCTTACTCTTTCTATCACATCCTTTTTCTTCATTTTTTCCCTTTAACTTCTTTAAACATATATATGTATATATATGTATATATATATATGTATGTATGTATATATGTGTGTATATATATATATATATATATATATATATATATATATATATGTATATGCATATATGTATAAATGTAATGGAATGAAGTTCTACCAGGCTAAAGAACAGAAAGAGCAAAGAGCTATCCACAGAAGAATCTGGCAAGGGAGCTCCAGACAGTCCCTCCCTCAAGAAAAGTCAAAGCATCTCCCCTGAAACTATTTCCATCATTATGTGTGCTCTAAATAGCCTTCTGAAGAATTTCCCAAGGAGATTTCTTCCCAGGGCACTTGGGAAAGGTTCCTTCCATTAGGGTGGGCTTTTGGGAAGAAGTGGATGAAAGAGACCATTAGGTCAGGTTACTAAAGATAGCCTGCCATATACTTTAATCCTGACAGAAAAATAAATAAATAAATACTAATGAAACAGTGGAAAGCTTTTGAATAACAGTAGGAAGTTTTCAAATGCAAGTCTGGCTATCCCATTGCCAATACATATTTACATCGGATTATAGAAAGTTATCATTTATAAATAGCCTACCTTCTACTGTTTTCATTTCTGAAGCTATTTCGCAAAATAGTGCTCTAATTTTTTTGAAATGTGTGACCTTTCTTACTTACAAGAATAGAAGAGTAAAGGCAAATTATTCTTTTTCATAGCTCTTAGTTATCTTCAATGTAGAAATGACTTCTCAGTTTCATTTGCCCAGTATTTTAAATTGATGAGTCTTTTTTGAAGGAAAGCAATAGAAGCTAAGTTTAGTCTCCACTTGTGCTCTTTGCCAGTTTCCAGCAGAGCTGGCAGAGGAAGCTGAAGAGTGCTGATTTAAACACAGGTTAAGTGGGTTACACTTTCTTAACAGAGTTCACCAGAAACACATCTTAATTTTTCATATTTATCATTTACTTGACAAGTATAGACTTAATTTTGCCTGGTTAGTTGCTTTATTTAAATGTAATAAAAGTTCACATATATTTAAATGAAGTATTACTCTGTGGTAATATCAGCTAAACCTAATTTCCAGCTGTTAATCCTTTAATTTTTAGTTTTCTCTTATTTATCTCTGGTCAAACAGATAACATTAGATGTAGCAGTTTTTTTATTGTTTTTATTTTGTGTGCATAGCTTCAAAATTTTTGAATACTTTCATATCATGTAATTACTGTTTTAAAGTGTGAAAATATATACCTTGTAACTCTACTGATTTCTGAACATACATAAACATAGCTACTTCACATTAAATACACTTTCCAATGAGAGGTTTTAAAATTATAACTTATTCTTTTAGTCCAAAAATTGTCATATTTTTATATATTTCCTGGGGCGAGGAAAAATCATTTCTTTCTCTACAAATGTCCACAAAAAAGTACTGGTTCATTTTTGCCTCTTTTTTTGTGGTAGTTTGCATCTAAAGAAAATTTAAAGGAAGGTGGTTCCTAGATTTTTACCCATTGATTAGATGTTATGGGTTTAGTGGAAGTAGTGACAAGTTATGTAATAATTCTGTCTGTTTTTCATTCATTTTTTAAAATTTTTAAGTCACAACTCCTGAATACATTTCCTTTTTATAATCTCTTGCCTATGTATACTAAGAAGCCATTTCATTATACTTCATATCTCTTTGATTAAATTTATTTTGATTTTTCATAAAAATATCACACCTTTAAACAATGTTGAATGAATTCTAACACCTTTCCATTAAGATCAGAAAAGCCTACCACTGAAAGCCACACCTTTTACTCCTTTACTTTTAACAGCTTAGAAAAATGTATTCTCTAAGTATTATTTGAAATTTGACAAATATTAGACTGTCTCTGGATTTTTTCTTTTGATAAATTTTAATTAATAAAACCACTATCATTTAAGCCTCCACTAGAAACTAATATTGTAAAAAAAAAAAGGAATTAATTTAGACATAAGATCTTTAGAGATCTTAACTTTTTCAAATTCCACCTTAAGAGAAAATGATAACATAGATTTTAGTAGTTGCTCTCAGTCTATGTTTATGGCAGTTCATTCTAAGAAAAGATTAGAAATTATAAATCAGAAAGTGTTAATAATTACTACCATGTTGGTTTGCCATTAAACCAAACACATAAATGAAACCATGTAAATGTAGTGCTAATTCTATACAATACAAAAACCAATTGAAGCAGCTGATTTTCAAATAAATGTTACCAGTTGAAAATCAATTTAAAAACAAGTGTAATTAAAATGCCTAACTGGAAAAATGTGTACAAGTATGACAAGCAAAAAGTTGAAATTTATGATACAAAGAGCTCATTAATTAATATGAAAAATACTAACACTCTGGACAAGCAAAATAGATAATTTGAAGAAAAGAATTTCAAATACTAATTGTGTGTGTTGTGTGGAAACACATAACAGTACAAAAACATAAACAAGAATATGCAGAATAGAAGTACTGCTAGGGGAGAGAGAAATACTGCTTGGAAAAAATAGAAAATAGAAGACATTTCAAACACAGCTATGACATTCTTTTTCAGGAATATATAAATCAATAAATGAAGCTAATACTGTAAAACTGCTAACATTTGTCAAGTTTTGCCAGTAGATTCAGGAGGGTTTATTATACACTATACTTTTCTTATGTTTAAAATAATTTGTAATTTGAAAATAATCACTAGAGAATTTAGAAAAGAAATTACAAAAATGGTCAATAATATATAAAAGAACAATTAATGAGTTTTTCAATATTACAAATAATAAAAAATGCAATTAAAGGACTGATAAAAATAGGCAAACGTTGTCAGAGATTTTAAAATGTAAGATACTACACGCTAGCATGGGTAGGATGACAAAATCACATTTATACAATGCTGTGGGAGTGTAAATTGGTGTAACCTTTCTGAAAATCCATTTGGCAGTAGGTATAAAGAGCATGAAAATGTTCAGCTCATTTTGATCCAGTAATTCCATTTCTGGGAATCTATCCCAAAGACAAAAGACAAATGTGAAAAAATATATAGGCACAAATATGTTGATCATTTATTCATTTATCTATTTAATGAATATTTATAGAGCTTCTACAAAGTGACATTATATTAGCCACTGAGTCTCTAATAGACATCAAGACAGACAAGGTCTCCATAAAGTTTTTTCATTGAAGCGTTTTCTAATAACAGGAAATTGAATACAAATTAACTATCCAAAAATGGGAGAATATATATATATATTTCAATGGAATAATTATAAGTTTTGAAAGCAAATAATCACATGTATTGAACAGTTACCAGGTGCTGGAGCCTATTTTAATCATAATTACATGTATCATCTCATTTAACTCTCACAATTTCATGAGGTAGTGTGTTTATTTCCTATTCTTGCTGTAGCAAATTACCATAACCTTAGTGGTTTCAAACAACACAAGTTTCTTCTCTTATAGTTCTGGAGGTCAAAAATCCAAAATGGGTCTCATTGGGCTAAACTCAGGGTGTTGGCAGGACTGTGTTCCTTCTGGAGGCTTTAGAGGATAATCTGTTTTCTTCCCTTTTCTATGTCCTTTCTGCCTTCATTTCTCATCTTGTGGCACCGTTTCTCCATCTTCAAAGCTAGGAAGGTCAGTCTGAGTACTTCTCATACTGCCATATCTCTCTGGTTCTTTGTCTCCTACCTCTTCTACTTAAAAGAACCCTTGTGGTTATATTGAGCCTACCTGGATATTTCAGGATATTTCAGGATATTTCAGGATAAACTTCTTATTTCATAGTCAGATAATTAGCAAACTTAATTCTACCTTTGATCTCAATTCCCCTTTACCATGAAACCTAACATATTCACAGGTTCTGAGGATGAGATGTGGGTATCATTGGTAGGACATAGTCTATCTACCATAGGTAGAGTCTATTTTTTTATCCTTCTTTTAGATAAAATATATGGAAGAGAGAGATGTTCATTATTTTACAACAGATCATACAGTTATTAGTGACAAACCTAGTATTCAATCCTAGCTAAGAAATCCAAACTGGGGCCCTTAATTGCTATGTTGTAGTTCATATGCGAAACAAAATATTTTGGAGAAAAGATAAGAATATGTTGAATGTTAATAGCACTTTCCTCTTAATCCTGAGCATATGAGTAATATTTATTCTGCTTCTTGATATATTTTTGTAATTTTCACATTTTCTCCAATGACTGTAGTTATGCACTGTTCAACTTGATTAAACTGGGAACTATGTTTTCCAGAAGCCCCTTTCTTGTGTGGTTCTAGGTTTACTGACCAAAAATAACGCGTGTGCTCTGGAAGGTAGAAGCAAAGCACAGTCATTACACCCTAATGGTCATCATCAGTATGAGGCAATGAGAGACAGATACAGACCGATATGTGATTTCCAGCTTTTCCTCTCTTTTCCCGTCTGTGTTTAGCTCTCCTCCAGACTGACAAATCTACTGGCTAACATCAGCCCTAGACTCACCACCAGATGCTTTGCTGTGAACTCACCAAGACAATGGTCATGAAAAGCCAATACCCTTCCAAGGATTTCTATACCTGCTTCCCTTTATGACTCCAATTCTGTATGATTCAAATTCCAATGTGCATAACTTCCAGATTTCCATGCAAGAATCAACTCATTCACCTGTCAGGAGTGATTAGTTTTCTCTGGTATTATGATTCCCTTATTTGGAATTTTGCATTCCTAGATGCATTCTCTCACAATTGTGGAATTCTAATTCCCGTAATGAATTTCTTGTTCCTGATACACATAGTGCTTCTGGATTCCTGATTGAATACTGACTGATAGTTATTGGAAACCAGAACTGGGTGGCTGTGTCATAAAACAACAAACTAACGCATGTGGCATTCACTTTGAGACTGGTGGTGGAAAGAAGCTGTGAGGAAGGACACTGAAGAATCTGTTACTGAACATTTGAAGAACAGTACAGAAGTTATTATTGGAAGCTGGAGGAAAGGAGGCTAGTTATCCATTGGCAGAAATGTTAGCCTTACCTGTGATAACATGTAAAATAGAAAAAGTATTTAAGGAACTCGTTGATCTGGCTAAAGGAGAAAGTTAAAAGTGGTAACTGGCTTCTTCTAAATACTTATGGCAAAATATGAGGAATGAGAGATAAACTTACGGGGGAAATGTTTAGTTTTTCAGTAGAATTTAGAGAGACAATAGAGAGTTAAGGACAGTTGACCATCTAGAATAAGGTTCATAAAATAAGAAATTGCCCCAGTGTAATGATCAATACAGATACCTACTATTGAAATATAATTTCAGTTTAAAGATAGAGTCAAGAATCCTCACAGACCCTCTCCACTAGACCAACATAATGACAATAATAATAATAATAATAATAATACGCTTGTAAGCTTTCCTCTTAGACTTCTTTACTAGAAGGTATTAATGAATTATAAGGGTGTTGTACTATAGCACCCTGACTCTCAACCTGAGATCGCGAGTGACCTACTTAAAGAAGATTTGTGGATATGCTTTTGTCTAATGGCATAAACATCAATAATATTCCTGAGAAAAATACAATGTTTTTCGGACAATTATATTGGTGAAAGCACTAACAAATTGTATTAAAAAGAAGAGGATCACTTCAAAATAAAAATATCACAGGGTCTCAAACTTTCTATGGGCAGAAAGCAGGCTGAGACAGTTAAGCAGCTGCAAATACGGGCCATTTCCTATGGAAAAGGAAGGGTGATTCACAGTGTGGAGCCAACCAGCTGGAGAGTGGAGTTTAGAACCACAGGAAACAGCTCCTTGGGAACACAACTAAGGAACTGGCATTATTGTACTGGCTGGATTTCAGAACTGTTATAGATTGGTGACCGCTACTTACCCCTCATTCTTCTCTTTAGAATGGAAATGTCCATTGAAGTTTTCCTGATACCACACATACCCTAAGACCATCTTCCTATAAGGACATCCAAGCTAGCTACATGGAGAAATTGAGTAGAAAGAAAGTTGACCAGCAACCCCCCAGCTATGCCAGGCATCCCAGCTCAGGCGCCAGTACTTACAAGAACAATGTGGAGAAGAACCAAGGAATATTATTAACAGACAGGCCCCAAGCAAACCATCCCAACCATCTCCAGATGTTTCAGCCACCCCAGTTGAGGCCCAGACATATTGCAGAAAAAATAAGCCATCTTTGCTATGCCCTGCCTGAATTCATAAGCCACCAAATCAGGAACAAAATAATATAGTTGTTTTATTCCACTAAATTTTGGGATAGAATAAACATATAAATGAAATAATATGCAATAAATAATTTCAATATGTACTAATTTTATAATCTGTATAAATAAATAAGACATACATTGTCAATGTTCCTTTTTCCCATTGGTTAATTTAGTAATAAATTTTAAAATTTAGAGAAGTATATATCTTAATGTTATTAGTGAAAGAGTGTCAATCCATCTATAATTCAAATATTACCCCTCTTTAAGCATTTCTACGTGGCTTCAGGCTGTAAATTGCCTTCCCCTCCTCTTTTTCCCATAACTCTTCATTATCTGTGCAATTCATCTGGCATTTCCTGTAAACTGCCTTGCGATGCTGGTATAAGAGATTTCATAGTACATTACAAAGTTTAAGGAACTAAGCAATGTATTTCAGAAGACACAAAGTTGTATAAGGTATTGTTCTGTCCTCAAAGAACCCAAACTCTTATAAGCTACTCAGATGACTTATATAAGCAAATATATGACTATTATATAAGACTAACAAAAACTTTGTTTCATAAGGAAATTTAGAATATTACAAGGGTTTAAAAGAGAGAGCTTGTTTGCTAGAGGATATAGGGAATTTTATATGTAGGAGATATAGCTGAGGTAAAAATGGGAAAATAGAACCTTTGGGTCCAAAGTTAACTCCAAAGTCCTCAGGAGCAGGAATCCCATGATATCTATCTGTTAATTCCTCAAGCACCCATCAGAAAGTATTGAAAATTACAGAAGCTCAATAACTGTTGGCTGAGTAAATTATTGGATGGGTTTCCAATTTCTGTATACTATATCGTTGGGGGGAAAAAATCACTTGATTATCTTGTGTTCTAGTATAAAAATTTGACTGCATTTTTATTTAATACTGATTTCTATGGAATGCAGAGAAGCTTGTATATAAAGCCATTGTGACAGTTTTAGACAAAGTAACTCTAGAAGCATTAATTACTAGTATATGAAAAATAGGACAAAATTCACTAATATTTCTCATGCAGCAATAATTTTGCCATGTACCTAGAGTAACAAGGGCAAATGGCTTCAACATGAAAGTCCATGCACTTTGTTCAAGATATTTTGACAGGTTCTGTAATTTCTCATGATGTTATAAATTGTAATGTTTATAACCATCAGCATATGACCTGATGAGGTAAATGAGAACGAGAGAGAGAAAGAAAATCTAATTTAGAACAGAACTGTAAAAACAAAAGATTAGAATAAGGTCCTTTATGTCACTGAGATAAATTGTTACACCCTTTTATGTTCTACATCATGGACTTCTAACAAATTCACAACTTGTATGTGTCATATGGGCATGAGCTATTTCTCATCCTCCCACTCATACTTCCTTCCTAATAGCAAGTTGTTCCAAAATATCTTGTCAGCAAGCCTTTGCTGCTGCTTGAAGACAAACTTAATTCTGAAACCTTTTGCTCCTTGCAAAAGAAAGTAAAATAATCTTGTTTTATTTCCAGTATTAGAATATAAATCAGTATCATAGAGAATTTCAACATTTTATGAATGTTTAAATTAAATACATGTAAAACACGATATCTATTCTTAAAAAGATTTGAACTGTAAAATGGATTATATATAGATATAAAACATTCCTCAAATTCTTGGTTTTCTTTATTTTTTTAGATCCTTATGTTCTTAATTAAGCAAACAATTAAGAACTACAATGTCTTCAACACAATTTAGAGAAAAATATCAATTAACATAGTTAATAAAACCACATTTGTTTAGATCATAGATTGGTTAAAAAAAAAAAAATTCACCAGCCCCAACTCCCTTGAAAACTGCAAAAAGCTTCTGATAAAACTTCAGCCTAGAAACTGAACATGGCTTATCCTGGCTACTGCTTAGTTCTCAGAGAAAACCATAATCCTATCTTCAAAGTTCTGGAGTGGAGGCAAATTCTCTACAAAGTCGGATTTCACTTTTTTTTTTTTTTTTTTAAATTTATTGGGGTGACAATTGTTAATGAAATTACATAATTTCAGGTTTACAATTCTGTATTACATCATCTATAAATCCCATTGTGTGTTTACCACCCAGAGTCAGTTCTCCTTTGGTCACCATATATTTGATCCCCCTTACCCTCATCTCCCACCCCCCATCCCCTTACCCTCTGGTAATCACTAAACTATTGTCTGTGTCTATGAGTTTTTGTTTCTCATTTGTTTGTCTTGTTCAGGATTTCACTTCTTATAGTCTAGTGGTTGACCCCAGTGTCTAGCTCAGCTAGGTGACCAAGTAATAAAGGGCAGAACCAATAAAACACCGCCACAGTGCTGACTGATGCCCACACTCTACAATTGCAACACTGTAGCTGGAAGTTCCAATGCATAAACATTAGCTAGCTGGGAATAAGACATGCTTTTGTGTTGGTCATAAAATGTCTCTCTGGCCCACAAAGAAATGATAGTCAAGGGACAGAAGAGGTAATCATTCGTTGATAAACATACACACATTCATGCTTTTTAATAAAATTGCATATTTCCTTTATGTCGGTGAATTGAAAAGAAATCAATGGACATGTGACTGAAGTTGAAGGTTAATTGAGCAAGGTTCCGAAATTGGGGGGAAGAGATGGTGGTAGGTGTACAAGTAAAGATGTAATATTGGAAAGGGTGAAAGTATCCTTTGTCTGAGGCAAGAAGGAAGGAGATCTGGATGAGTTAAAAAGAAATTCAGACATGGAGAGAAGGGAAGTTGAAGGAGCTCACAGAAGCTAACTCTGATCTCAATAAAGAAGTGATCATCTGTAGAACAAAGGGCCAGTGGAGCGTGGCTTTGGGGCTTGAGCATATTAGAAAATATTGGAGAAAATATTTAATGGCAATGTAACAAGGAGGATTCAAGTCAAAGAGTTTTGTGAGCTACCCTGTCCCGAAAATAAGACCTAGCCGGACAATCAGCTCTAATGCATCTTTTGGAGCAAAAATTAATATAAGACCCGGTATTATATTATATCATATCATATCATATCATATCATATCATGTTATACCTGGTCTTAAATGATAGTAAAATAAGATCTGGTCTTATGTGAATTTTTGCTCCAAAAAGACACATTAGAGGTGATAGTCCAGTTAGATCTTATTTTTGGGGAAACATGGTACAAGCTCCGCTGGAGTGGGTCAAGATATATAGATATATAGTAGACATAGTTAATTTTAGATTCACAATTTTCTCCAGCAATGCTCAGAGCTCAAAAGTCAAATTAGAGAAAATAGTCATTGGAATTTTGTTCAAGACTGGGGAGATAAAAATTCTGGTATGGTAGAAGATAATGGGTAAGGATTTCAAGTAGAAAGTTTTGAGGAGACCATTTTAAGATTTTGAGCATTTCATGATCAGAAAAAAACATAAACAATAAATTTCATTGTTTTTGCATTAGCAAATAATGAATTCAACATTTTTTTCAGACGTTTGTTCCAACAATGAGCTTCAGCTCCTCCCTGATGCTCACTCCATATGTGACCCCTAACAAATCCGTAATCCTCCAGCTAACCCTGACAGTCACCTGATTCTTGATCCCACTGTATCACTGAGATTCAATTCTTAGGCTTCTGTCCCTTTCCTGACATATGATTGATCCTACTTTTAAATGACCACTACCTAAATCTAGGTCTCACTTCAAGAAGAAGGTAAATATGAGGGACAGAGTGAACTGTAGGGTTAGAGGTTAGAGGTGAATATCAGGAATGACATTACAGAAATGAAATAAGGCTTTAGGCTGGATAACAAAAAGATGTGAGTTACCTCCTGCACAGGTTAATTTTTATAAAAGCCATCCTGTTCATTCTGTAAATTCAATTTATTTTAGAAAAACAGAACACATATAGGCATTAAATATTTACATATTAAAATAAGCAAGTAAATTGTCATGTCTCTATGGAAATTTAACAAGTTATTCATAGCATTATATGTGATTGGCTACTGGGTTTGGGTGTGTAGGATGGCAAGTGAAACCATATGGCAAATGATAAACACGAGAAGTTCTTTGAAATTGTTTGGAACAATAGTATAGAATTGTCAATGAGGAAAAAAAGGTATGTGTTTGTTTTTCCTCTTTCCCTGTGAGTTTAGTGAGGGTTCATGAAGAAAATGATAAAATTAAAGGTAGAATCAAGTTCCTATAAAGGTAGAATAATGGAAAAGTATTTAATGATGTAGAAAAATGAATTCACAAGATTAGGGGAAAAAATGAGAGTAAAGGGGCAATCGAGTTGAAGCGTATCTACAGAAGTAGGTATGATTTTGATAGTGTGGAAGAAAAAGGGATTCTATGGAAAGTAACCTCACAGGGTCATAAATTCCTAACTGGGAAGGTCATGGTGGGTAGTCACACTCCAGGCCTATAATTTCTTTAATAAAAGGCTTATCTGCCTTAAGCAAACCCTGTCCATTTTTTCTGTGCATCTAGGTTAACACACCTTTTAAATTCCCCCTTTCAGACCCCTTTTTCTAATGCATGACCACCCTCAAGAGAGCATATAATCTTAACTATCCTATAACCTTATTTCCACCTTGCTTTCTCCTACCTTCATGTAATCTTCCTTACTTTCCCTCCTTAATTTCAAATGCATAAAAGAAATTGCAAAATTGTTATTCTGCGGAGCATTTGAGATCTTGCTTCCTGGCAATCATCATCGGTTTGGCTCAAATAAAGTCTTATAAAAAGTCTTTACAGATTTGGACATTCTGACATTGACAATAGGAATCCACATATCAGAGGTATAGAATACTTGACTTTTACCTTTGGTGATTCCCTGGAGTAAGGGCTTAACAGATATTGGAGTTGGGGAATAAACTAGAGGGCTATAGTAGAACAGGAAACAAGATATGTAGTCTTTTGCTGCGGGCAGAATTTGTAGCTCTTTTTGAAACCACAAAGGCCTGACTAGGGGCTGGGATGTGGGTGTGATCTTGTAAACTTGCTTCCTCTGTTTGGTTCTGTTGCTGATAACAGCTTCATGTTGGAAAAGCGGTTGCTTTTTCAACCGGGAGGACTGTTCCCTCAGCACATGGGCCTTCTACGTGCTGAGCTCTGCTGTGAAAACAGAGGATGTTAGGTGCAAGCGATGTGAGACCTCCATGCTCCAGGAATTATGGGTAGGGAACAAGCAATGTGAAGTTAAAGAAACTGACAGTTTATTGCTGAAGTGAAGATTTGCAAACTAGAGCATTATGTGAAGCTGTAGAAATCAGGGCCTGAAATAGGACTATATTGCACAATTGCTGACTCAGGAGGGCCTCAAATATTTCCTTCCACTAAGTAGAAAAAGCAGCATCTAGTTTTCATCTAAAACACGTATTGCAGGAATGTCTTCCTTTTATACTGATCATTCTACTCTTCTTTTGTTTCAGAATTTCACATTATCATATCATCTAAAGAGTACTAGGTAGGAAGGTGAGAGTCAACATGCCCTTAAATTACTAAATTATCTAATCTTTCCATGTCACAGTGACATCAGTAATGAGATAATTGCTATAACTCTGAGGGTCAACATGATCAGATCTCCATGTTAGAAAGATAATTTCAACACTAGGATGGAGGGTAGATTAGTTGGGGCTATGGGAAAAACAGATTGGAAATATATCAAGAGACAATTATTGAAATCTAATGAAAACTGATAGTGTATTCAGTGGATTAAATTTGATGACTAATGGTATATGAGGAAAAAGAAGAAGCAGAGAGAGGAAGGCAGCTAGGATGAAAGCAAGATCTCCGGTTTGGGTGGAGGTGCTCTGTCTGAGATAGGGAACACAAGAAGGTGAGCTTGTATGAAAGGAAGATGCCAAATTCACTTTTGGGTATGTTGATTTTAGATACTCAACATTAGACAGATTGTAGACATCCAGCAGGCAGCAACATAAACAGTTCTAAAGA
Organism: Rhinolophus hipposideros; assembly: GCF_964194185.1. Taxonomy (NCBI): domain Eukaryota; kingdom Metazoa; phylum Chordata; class Mammalia; order Chiroptera; family Rhinolophidae; genus Rhinolophus; species Rhinolophus hipposideros. The sequence continues at coordinate 42,200,461 of NC_138053.1, forward strand.
GATAGGTAGATGATTGATAGATAGACAGACAGACAGATAGATAGATGATATACAGACAGATTTAGGTAGGTATATTCAGAGTATATATAGTTGGTAAAGTTGTGGATCATCCAGAGAAAAGAGGCCCAGACAACATATGTTAACATGTTTGAAATTTAAGCTATACTTGAGCAAGGAGCTGTAGACTTAAGACTATCTTTACATAAAATCTCATTTAAAAAAGGAAATTATTGTATGCAAACAATTTTCATTTAACGGATTTGTTTTCTCACAGATGTTTGTGCATTTAAATGTTTATTTATCAGAGGAAGGGGAGCAAGCTATTCCTGTTTTTATGTGTGTGAGCACGTGCACATGTGAGATTGTGCAACAAAAAACACTGTGTGTATATATATGTATATGTATATATGTATGTGTATGTATATAAATTTTTTGTTAATAAATACATGTGAGGAAATACTAAAAAAAATATTCTTAATTGCTAAGAGGAACACTAGTTTTTGAAGGATGAGGAAGGAAATGTTTGTTACATGGGTATGATTACTTTGCTTATAGTTCTGCTTCTGGTGGGGTGTAAAGATAAAACCACCCAAAGAATTACTATTCAATAATCTAAAGGTTCGAAATCATTCTTCTCCAGGGAAAACCCTTCTCAACAGCAAATAACTTAAACAATTCAACTGTAAATTTTAGTTCACGTGTATATGTATACACACCAACATACACACACACACACACACACACACACACACACACACACACACACACACAGTTTTTTAATTAGTGGGAGGAAAAATAATTTCCAAGAGTCTGATGATTATAGTGAAACAAGTAAAGAATTATAACCAAAAGCAAATAAAGGAATTATTGTTAAATAATCAACTTAAAGCTTGATTGTGTTTCTTCTACAATGAGTTTCAAAATTTTGATTAATTTTGCATAAACTTAATGTGTCAATTCTTGATAAATTGGATAACTTAGTATTGAAAATTATATTGAAAAACTATAATTTCTTGGTCTCTATATTTGTATCTATGGTTCTTATATATTATCAATATTTACACCAAACACATTTTTAATAGTACAGTTCTTTCTATCATCCTTTTCCTAAGCCCAGAACTTTTATTGAATTTTATGTTTGAAGATGCCTAAAATCTATTACAATCATTATTATTCTCTAAAGAAATAAACTTTCAAATGCCAACAAATTGAGTATTTAAGTGATGTAAGTGTTTTAGAAATCCAATAAATGACTCCATATTTGGCCCTTTCTTCTAAGGTTATAAATAACTGAGAAATGACAAGTGGAGTTCAAAATATTAACTCTATTACTGATAAAAGTTACCAGAGACAATAACTTTTGATCAATGACCAAATGAGTTAACTAAATTAATGAATCAGGTTTGAATGGATAAGAATAGATGCCCCCACCAGGATCTATAAGCTGCTCTCAACAGGTTAACCACACTGCGGAGAGCAGAAAAGAATGCCTACGTGAGGAAGACTCTTTGGTTCTGCAAAATGGCCTGAGTCTGGTACATTCAGCTTTTCTCCCAAACCTACCCTTCGGGTCAGTCACTCCATTTTCAATGGAAAAGGGGAAAGAAAAGAAGGAGAAAAACTGAAAATATCCCTCTCATACTTTTCCTTTTTGGGGAAAAGGAGCAGAAATTTGCTTTCCTCTATGACAACAAGAGCAGTGTAAAATGTGTCCCTGCTTCACGGGTAATAAGTAACAAAGATGCTTTCATGACTCTCCGTGTACACAAAGGTTCTTGTATAAAGCCAGATGATAAAAATCAGTGTAAAGTTATAGAGAATTAGGTTAATTCTGTATTTATAAAGATGTTCAATTTCAGTTTCTTTTCCTTTCATTGCTTTAGCTGGTTTAAGTCAGTGATTCTCATCTTGTCTAAGAGAATCAGAAGTATCTTTAGGTATCTTTTAGTATACCTATAGTATCTTTAGTATCTATAGTTCTTATTTAAACCTTAGAAATCCTAACATATATTTTAATAGACATATTTATTTGTCAAATTTCATTTTTTTCATGTATATCTGTAATATTTAGTGCAGTTAGAGAATGTTCTGCTCTAAGCCTATTTGCCCCTGCTTTATTCTGTTTATTTGGTTTTAGAAAGTCACTACAAATATCCTTAAGTAAATTTTTATTGAGTTATAATTGGCATATAGCATTGTATTAGTTTTAGGTGTACAAAATGATTTGATATATGTATATAATATGAAATGATTACCCCAATAATTATAGTTAACATCAATCACCAATGTTATAAACATTTTTTTCCTGTGATAAGGACTTAAGATTTTCTCGCTTAGCAACTTTCATACGGTATACTACATATAGTTAATATAGTCACTATGCTATATATTACATCCCTGGAACTTATTTATTTTATAAGAGTAAGTTTGTACCTTTTGGCCACCTTCACCCATTTTGCTCACACCAACCGCCAACCTGTTCTCTGTATTTGAGCTCTTTTTTATTTTTTTCTGTTTCCTCTGTCTGACTTATTTCACTTGGCTAATGCCCTTGAGGTCCATTCATGTTGTCACAAATGACAAGATTTCTTTACTTTTTATGGCTAAATTATATGTATATCTTTTTCTCTATCCATTCATCTGTTGATGAACACTTAGCTTGTTACCATGTCTTGGCTATTGTGAATAATACTGCAATGAACATGTGGGTGCACATATCTTTTCAAATTAGTGATTTTGTTTTATTTGGATAAATACCCAGGAGTAGAATTGCTGGATCATATGGTAGTTCTAGTTGTAATTTTTTGAGGAGCCTCTATGCTGTTATCCATAGTGACTGCACCAATTTACATTCTCACCAACAGTGCACAAGGGTTTCCTTTTTCTCCAAATCCTCGCCAACATTTGTTATTTCTTGTCTTTTTTATATTAGCTATTTTAACAGTGTGTGAGGTGATACTCATATGGTTTTAATTTACATTTCCCTGATAATTAGTGATGTTGAGCACCTTTCCATTACCTGTTGGACTATTGTATGTTCCCTTTATAAAATTGTCTAGTCAGAACCTCTGCCTATTTTTTAATTGGATTTTTTGAGTTTTTGCTATTAAGTTGTATGAATTCCTTACATATTTTGAATATTAGCCTTTTATCAGATACATGACTTGCAAATGTTTTTCCCCATTCAGTAGATTGCCTTTTCATTTTGCTGATGGTTTACTTTCCTGTACAGAAGTTTTTAGTTTGATGTAGTCCCACTTGTATATTTTTATTTTTGTTGCTTTTGGTGTCAAATACAAAAAGTCATTACCAATGAACTTATCTCCTATGTTCTTTTCTAGAAGTTTTATGGTTTCAGGTCTTAGGCTCAAGTCTTTAATCCATTTTGAGTTGAATTTTGTATATGGTGTGAAATAGTGGTCCAGTTTAATTCTTTTGCATGTGGCTATCCAGTTTTCCCAATACCATTTTTATTGAACAGATTATCTTTTCTCCATTGTGTATTTTGGCTCCTTTGTCAAATGCATTTTTATAAAGTCTTTATCAAAGAGAAGTGGCACTCTGATTAACAATCATCAGATAATTTTTTTCTTTGCAGGTGTGAAAGATGGAGGTGTGTTAAGAGGGTACTGTTAAAACAAAGAGACAAATTATGCAAAAGAGTTTGGGTACAAAGATAGTTAACTTTGAAGTAGATGATTAAAAACTCTCTTTTGTAAACAATCTATTTACTTAAAAATACCTAAAAATAAGCAAGATAATATTTACCTCAATTTTAAAGACTTATTCTAATTTGTAAGTTAAAGGTATAAATTTTACTGTACAAAATGTCTAACAGCTCATTCCTCCTGTTAATGTTCTTGGATTTAATACTATTACTACTATGTGGAAGTTGAAAGTCTACCCTAGAGAAAGGAAAAATGCCATGAAAATCTTTGTGATTCAATCACACAATTAACATATAAATTTATGATGCTAAAAGGCAATATTTTTATGGATCAGTGCATTGGCCTTATTAACATTTTTATTTAAATTAAAAACTTTTGTAAGATACTTTAGTTTTTATCACTATAATTAATGTAGAAACAGATAAATCATATGATCACATGCCTTCAGATTTTACGAACATGCAGATAACATATGATCGGTTTTGTTCACCAATGTATTCTTTATGTTGAACACACAGTAAAAGTACAACAAAGTTTTGTTGAATATATGAATAAATTAAGAAACTGGAGACAGCTGAGAATATTAAAATTGTCGGCCTCAATCTTCTTGGGAGGCCTTATTAATTTGTAATGGGGCTGAAAATTACTGATCTTTTAAGAAAAAGGGAAACATGCAGGTCTCTTTCATGATTATATTATATCTAAAGATGCCAAATTTTTATGAAGTATTTTGAAAGCATTTTTCCCTAAATAGAATAAATTTGGCTTTAACATATCAAATGGTGCCTTAGAAAGTTCTCTCATTCTTTATTACTAGAGGATATTTTAAATAGATTAAGGAGTGTGGTGATAACCCTTATTAACCATGGAATAAATGAACCATTGAACCACACTTGTGGTGAACAGAGAAATTTTCATCTGTACTTTAATTTGTCTAGATTGGCTGTAAACGATAAGAGAAAAGAAACAAGAAAGTCAATACTGACTTCTCCAGGCTCTGAGTTTAGGAACAGATAAAATGATTATTTAATATAAATTGGGGGCAGCCAAAATATTCAAAGGGGATTAAGAGGTACAAACTTCCCGTTATAAAATAAATAAGTCATGGGGATGTAATGTACAGCATAGGCAATACTTTCAACATTTGTAATAACTTTGTATAGTGACAGATGGTAACTAGACTTATCGTGGGGATCATTTCATAATATATATATATATATATATATTATATATATATATATATATATATATATATATATATATATATATATGTCGAATCAGGCTCGATGTATACCCGAAGCTAACAGGATTTTGTATGTCAATTATAGTCAATAAAAAATAGTAATAACTAATACACTAATAACACACTAATAATACACTAATAACTAATAACTAATACAGAGAAGCTCCTCAGTGAGCTGAGTTTCACCATTAGAAAGATAGCATACTCTTCTCACGTTGTTTTTTCCTTAGGGCGCAATATTCATATAATATAATTATAAATAATGGACAACAGAGGACAGAGATTGTTTTCAGTGCTTGGACCACTGAGAAACTCACATACTACCTTTTTTGTCATCTTCCCAGAGTGGTCTCCTTGTGCAGCTGGGGTGGAAGGTTTGAGGAAAACTTAGCTGAATCCCAAAGTGGATCCAAACCATAAGCTAGAGACTCAGGTTAGGCTGGTTTTAAATCAAAATGAACTTGAGTTAAAGACAGAGTTGTTGAGATTGATATGGGCTGAGGAGTCTTTCCTTCTTTTCATTTCCAGCAAGAAAGGACTTTTCCTGTATAATTGATGACTTGGAGACTTCCTTCTATTTTTTAAGTGTTGGTTTAGCTGTTACTATTTTACCAATTCCCAGATTCATTCTCATGCCATTAATAACGCCAGAGAGCAGCTGCGTTAAAGCTGAGGCTCTCTACTGACTTTACTAGCCTTTGAGGACACTAACTATAAGTAGCTCAAAGGGATTCTACTCCCTTCAAGGTCTGATGTTTCCCCCACCTGTTACGCTCTTAGGGCGGTTCCCAACTTCCCTTGCTAATATAACCGTATTTATTTCTCTGGTTGTTCTTTATTCTGTTTTTTTTTTGTTCGTTTGTTTATTTGTTTTTGTTTATCTAGTGAATATAGCCATTTTTTTTTTCTATTCTTCTTCAAACCTATACTGTGTGATTAAAATTTCTTTCCAGGATCACATCACGCACTCCTAATTTTTATATGATTTTCATCTAATGGTTGAGCCAATTACATGAGCCAATTACTTCCCTTGCCCTGTAAAGATCAGCCCCGTAATCTTTCCTCTTAACATCAGGTCCTTCTCTAAGCTGTTCTGCTGGATTTCAGCCTATAGGTAAGTTCTACATTGTATTTTAAGATTTCCAAGTTTTGTTCCTTATGAGGGAAGATGTAAAATAGAAAAAGAGAGTAAGAAACACTAAGTGCACGCAAGAACAAACAAGTAAGTAACTTTGATGTTTCATCAAATATGGCTGCAATGCCCTGATCTGTTGTTCATGAGTTTGATATCAATTATGACATTTTGATGTTCTAAATCAAAGATGTGGCTAAGATCACAGTTACTATGACTTCAAAAAGACTGGCTGACCTTCAATGAGTTCTTTGTAGCATCAATGAAAGACACATGAAAAAGAAAGGCATTTAACAGGCCCAATATTTCATTCAGAGAATTTCTGTTTTACTAAGTTTGTGAAGTCCAGGTTTACATGCTTTTGTGCCTGATATATATAGTTCCTTACTACTAAGTATAATTTAATATTTTAAAATTTCCAATTTTATTAAATACTTGTGTTTGCTTATATATTTCCTCAAGCCTTCTGCGTTTCATTATTTGGTCGTAAATTTGAACCAATTTGTAAAAGTGATCAATAAATAATATCACAGGCACAGAAAAGTTGAGCTAATTCTGCTTATCTAACCAGCCATATTTGGACTTTATATTACATTTTAAACTGAGGAGAAATGTCACTCACTGTAAGTTGGGTTTCAACCGGGAGTGCACTTCCACTGGCTATTGGCTTTTACAAACTATGAATGCATATCTTAGAAGAGAGAGGTATAAGTTAGGGGAGAAACCCAAACTGATCAAATGGAAAACTTAGAGAATAAGTGGTACAATCTGCAAGAAAAGAGCTAACATTTTTCCTTTGGTCATCCAGAAACTGTTTCTGACTCAATCACTTTACCTGAATGGGGGATTCTCTCTTTAATATATACATTCTTTTGGGAGAGAGGAGTTCTTCCTAACCACTTAAAATCTCCCTAAAGAAATATACCTACCATATTTTTCTGTTTCTTCCCCACTATCCACATAGATCCTGATGAATATCTAACACACATGTTTGCGCACGCACACACACACACACACACACCACAACACTTCTATTAATTTTCTATTGATGCATAACAAATTACCACAAACTTAACACCTTAGATAGCACATATTCATTTCACAATTTTTGAGGGACTGGAATTTGAGCTTAGCTGAGCTTGCTTTTCTGCTCAAGGTCTCATGGTTTCAACTGAGATGTAAGCAGTGCTGGGTTCTTATCTGGAAGATCAACTAGGGAGGAATCCGCTTCCAAACTCATGCAGGTTTGGGCAGAATTTGTTTCCTTGTGGCTGTACAGCTAAGGCCCCTAGGTCCTACAGTATGTCTGCACTTACTGGACACCTGGGACTCTCCACAGGTGGTTCACCGCATGACTGTTTGCTTCTTTAAGGCAAGCAGCAGTGTGAGAATGGAGCATTTTGGAATTCTCTAGGCTCTGGTTTTAAGAAACTTATTGAGAGATTATCTTTTGCCAGCAGGCCACATCAAGGATGGTGTGTTTTAGTTAGGGTTTTCTTGCAGCCAGTATTAAACCAGGAATTGTAAATACTCCAGTACTGTGGAACATCTCTGCATTACTTGCCTACCTATTCTGGGACTTAAAGAAGTATTTGCATAATTTACTGCATGCAAATTTCAGTTCAAGGGCTTGTGTTTGTTAATCCTTTACTTTCTGAGATGAGAGCTCTCTGGAATTGCCAACATGTGACATCTCTAAAGGTGAATACCGGCCCTCTTCTCTTCCTCTCTACTGTTCAGTCTCCTCCCGAGGTAATTTCATCCATTTCAACGTCCCCAGAGACAATTTATATGCCAAGTATTCACAGAACTCTCAATCTAAAGCCCCGCATTCTCTTTCCATATTCAGTCCCACATTACAATGGACTCTCCAACATTTTACTACGATGTAGTACAGGTATCTGAATCTGAACAGTTCCAAACTTCATTCATCACCATTCTGCCTCCTCACTTGCTCATACCCAACCTCACCTGATCCTCTTCTTCCTCTCATTAAATAACAATACCATGGACTGAGAGGCTCAACTCATCAGTGTAGGACTTCTTTTCTCTTTCCTCTTCCTCACCATTTACAAATTAACAAATATTGGTAATTAAATTTCATTTTCATTTACAATTTTAATTGTCAATGTTGTGCATTTGTAGCAAAAATAACTTATAAAGCATAATCATAAAATTAATACCCATAAACCCATCACTCAAATTGAGAAATAGAAGTCACTAATACTTTCTGTTGAATTTCACTTTGTGCTGGTCTGTGGAGCAGCCTAGTTCCTACTCACTCCCTCAGAGTTAATTACTCTTTTAAATTTTGTTACTCATCTTTTTCTTTTTTATATTTATCCCCCAACAATATAATGTTTAACTTTGCCTGATTGTGAGCTCTATAAAAATGGTATTCTAATGCTTCCTTCAACAACCTGCATTTTTCATTCAACACTATGCCTTAAGATTTAATCCGTATTTCGCATGTAGGGGTAGTTAACTTGAAATTCGTATAGTATAACATTTTATAAGTGTATAAAAATTTATTCATATATTTACCTAACAATGGCCAGTGTGTTTTAATTCTTCTTTTACTATTACAGTGCTTCTATGAAATTAATGTACATATCCTCAGTTAACATGATATGAACAAGAGTCTTATTAAGGTCTATATCTAGAAGTAGAATTTCTGGACTGTGGTATATGTAGAATTTCCAACTTTACTGGTTATTGCCAAGTTATTTTCCAGTGTTTAGAGAACACTTTTAACTCCATCTTGAAGTATTTAAGAATTCCCATTGCTCCATATTCTGACCAACACTAGAGTTTTCGAGACATTTATTTTTGTCAATGTGGTGGGTGTAAAATAGTATTTTATTGTGGATTAATTATCATTTTTTTCCTAAAATTTAATGTAGATGGACATAGTTTTATTAACATTTAGCCATTTGTGTTTTCTTCTGTGAAATATATCAGTATGTATTTTGATCCATTTTTCTATTGGTTTTTTCTCATTTCTTAGTGAATTTTACATATGTGGATTGGCATTATTTTTCAGTTACAGGTGTACAAATTTTATTCTCCCAATTTGTGGCTTTTTTGTATTTATTTGTAATCCACAGAAAAGATTTTCCTTTTCCTGATCAACAGATGTTTTTAATTTTAATGTAAATTAAGTAATTCTTATTTTTATATTGAGTGATTTTGTGTCTTATTTAAGAAACTCTTTTACTTCCCCAAAGTCATAAAGACAGCCTATAATTTATTGTGAAAATATAAAATATTTCTTCAACATTTAAAATTTTAACCTATCTGGGATTGTTTTTTGTGTATGGTGTACTGGAAGAAACAAATTCTTTTCAACAATTAGAAACTGACTTGTCAGTTACCGTTGATTGCAAAATGTGTTAGTTTCCCCATTTTAGCTCATGTTTTTATACATTGGTGGGTTGACTTTTTGGCTCTCTTTTGTTGGTATATTTTCTATCCTTGTGCTGAAATCACACTTTCAAGTGTTATAGCTTTATAATATGTCTGGATATCCAGTAGAGCCAGTCCTCCCACCTTGCTTTGCTTTAAGATTATACTGACTATATTTTTTCCTATTCTATGTATATATTTTTTAAACTGTCATGATCTATGAAAAATCCTATTGAGGTTTTGATTAAATTTGTGTTAAAAGTATGAATATATTTGCAGAAAATTGACAAGTTTACAATATCAAATTTCCATATTCTTGAACATGATATATATACCAACTTGCTAACCTCTCTTATTAATTCTAATAATTGGTCTTTTGAGTTTTTCATATAGATAATCATGTATTTTACTATTATGACATTTGTTTCTTCTTTTTCAATCCTTTAGACTTTTACTTATTTTTCTTGTTTTACAAACAGATCCAGAACGTCTAGTACAAAGTGGATGGAAGCAATAACTTACCAGTATTTTGTCATTTTTTTTCTCCACAATTCAACTTTTGGCATTGGTAGTTTTTTTTTTTTACATATATATTTTATTAATTTCTGATCTTCATTATATCCTCATTTCTACTTTCTGTATGTACTTTACATTTTTTATGCTTTTTGCTAATTTCTTACATAGGATAAGTAAGTAATTGTCATCCTTTTCTTCTATTCTGAGATAGATAATAAGGCTATAGATTTCCTTTTCAGAAATTTTTGGTTTTTGTTATATCCCACAAGATTTGGAATATTCCTTATTATTGGCCAGGTTTAAATATTTTCTAATTTCTATTATGAAATCTGCTTTGACCCATAAATTGTTTATGTAATGCATGATTAAAAATTTTAATGTATTTTTGGTTTTGCTGATTTCTAAATATATCTAAATTTTAGAAATTTAGATGATGAGTATTTTTGTATTAAGCAATTTTGATGTGTGTATTGATTCTTTGGAATTTTTCAAGACTTTCTTTATGAAGCCACATGTACAATGTGTGCTTGAAAAGTATGCCACAAAAGTTGGGTACACAGTTTTTTCACGTGCTTTACAAACATATTTTATTTGTTAAACAAAATCTAGTTTGATCATGTTGTTAAAATCTTTTATACCCTTCCCAATCATTTCATCTTGATCTAATAATTGTTGAAAAGACTATATTAAATATCTCATTTTGATATCAAATTTTCACTTCCTTTATTTTGAAGCTATAGTGTTGTTTACAAGTTTTAGATTATTGCATTTTCCTGATAAATTGAAACGTTTATCATTATGTTGTTACCATCTTTATTTCTAGCAATAGGACTTTTGCCTTTTTACTTGTCTAATATTAATATTACACAGCACTGTTTTCTAAATCATCCTTTTCTTGAACTAGCTCCATATGAGTCTAAAACCCATGCAGCGGTAAGTAATGGGTGGATGCAGAGCAAGGCTTTGTCTTCCCTACATGTGCCAGTCATAAAAACTTAAGCTCTAGGCCACCCAAGATCAAAAGTGTCTACTCAGGGAAATAATTACTTTCAGTGCTTACTAACTTCCCTGGATTCTTACCCACACCCACATCTGTCCCCAGAACATTTTTATTTCCCTTTGTTACTTGTAATCTAACATATTTGTTAAATAAAATACCTAGATAGTTAGATAGAGATAGAGATAGAGATAGAGATAGAGATAGAGATAGAGATAGAGATAGAGATAGAGATAGAGATAGATAGAGTTACAGTTATAGATAGAGATAGAGATAGAGATAGAGATAGAGATAGAGATAGAGAGATAGATAGAGATAGAGATATACACATACAGACACACACACAATTATTTAGGTACATAGAGGAAGAGTTATAGTTCTGTCTGCCATACTGCCTGAAATGGACATAGTGCAATTAAATATCTTTCAAATACACCCGTTCCCATCATCTCCACTGTCACTAACCTCATGCAGGTCCTCACTTGCTTTCCCGCTTCTTTTCCCCTTCCAGCCATTTTTACTACAGCTTAGCATCCTTTCTGCAACACAGTCTGTTGCTGGCACTCCCCATTGTTCTTAGTGTAAGGACTGGATTATTTAATATGTCCCAATGCTCTTGATGACTTAAAATTCTTCTATCTACATATTCCTGTCTCACATGAACACCACGCAACTACAAAATGTTTTACCCCGCTATAAAAGTTGCTATCTACCTTTATGGGGGAATTATTCTATGTGTGCTTAATAAATATTATCTTGGTTGGTCCTTGCAAAAATCTTAAGTATTATTATTATTGCTATTTTACAGGGAGAAATAGAAAGGGTAAGTGACTTGCCCAAAGTCACAGCTATTAATCAGAAGATTGAGATTTCATCTCATGTCTGGCTGACATCTAAGATCCTTATATTAATTACTGATCTTCCTGTACTTCTTTTCTCATTTATGGGCTTTTGTTCCTCTTCCTAGAGTGTATCTTGTCTTCCCTCTCCATCACGCCTTTTTCATCCTTCAAGTCTTACTTGATCAAGTGTTCTTTTTAATGTGCCTTTTTACTCTGTCATAATATCTCAGTTTCTTATTCTTCTGCATTTCCCTTTAAATTCTAAGCTGCGTGACAGCAGAGACCAAATCTACCTTGTTCTCAGTGGCATCTTTAATACCATGACACATATGTTCTAAAAAAATCTCTCATATACTGGTTCCAAAAATTCTGATGTAATTTAAGAAAAGAGATTTTGTTTCATGGTAAATCAAAGCATGGAGACTTTTTAATTTTTTTTTTTCCCTTTCAGGAGAACCCGTCAAAGAGAGCACTGATATGATTTTCTGTTTTTAGTGTAAAGCTGCTTCCCATGCTCAAAATTTTATAAATATAAAAGTGGAAGTTATATATTAAGAGCAAGTTCTTGAATAAGCTATTACAATGGTTGTTAATTGCATGTTGGGCAAGATTTTTAACCTTTGTAATATTACAAAAGAAATATGAATTCCATAAAATGAAAATCTAAGCATTATGTTCTACTTGTGAATCTCTGCAGGCTCTATTCCTGGCCACACTACTGCTTGATTAAGGATTCTGATAAATATAATTAATGCATTCTTGCCACTTTTATGAGAAGAATTATATACTTTTGTCAGAAAAAAAGTACAAATGTTTGTTAATCTCTTTTAGATATTAATACTTCATTTGCATTTTATTTTGAAATTTTTCAGATTGTGTACTACTTTTCAGGTGAAATATGCAATACTAGATGGAATTCACCTTTAACATTTAAGAAATGCTTCTTAAATAAAACCAGTTAAACAGCTACAACAAATTTGCAATTATTTTTTCACTTTCATTGTTTTCTATTATAGTAAAGTTGAGGATAGATATATTCTCAAACCCAGCAATTCACTTCCAATTATATGCCCTACAAAAAGGTATGCTTAGATATACTAGGATATGTACGTGCAAATACCATAGCATCCTTATTCATAACAGCCCCAAACTGCAAGCAATTAAAGTGTTCATCAACAGTAGAATGGAAAAGTAAATTAAGGTGTATTCATAAAATGGATTATTGATAGCAATTAAAATGAATGAACTACAAGTATTCCTAGCAACATGGAGAAATCTTAAAAGCCTAACACTGAGTGATAGAAGTCACACCAAAGAAATGTATGATATGATTCCATTTATAGAAAGTTCACAATAGACAAAAACTGAGTGATACACTATCAGGTGGTAAAACTATAAAGAAAAGCAAGGAAAGTATTATTGTAAATGTTTGGACAGAATGGGAGGTAAGGTGTTACAACTGGATGGCTGCTGGCAAAGTTCTATTTGGCAATCCAGTGGTGGTTACATAGATGATTGCTTTATAATATAATTCATTAAACTGTGCACTTAGGTTTTCTATACTTTTCTTTATAGGTCACAATAAAGAATGATGGTACCACAGTAAAATTTCATTTCTGTTTGCTTTAAGTCCAGAGCATTACTGAAAGATGAACTAGACTTACCAATTTCCATCAGCATGTTAGTCCATATTCACTGCCAGGAAGGAAATGACTTTATTGAGGGGAGAAAAAAGATAAAGTTTGTTTTGGCTAAACAAGAGTCAACTTTCTTCATTAGCAGGATGTATATAATACTAGTTTTCCGTTTATGGGAATAGGATGGGTTGAACCAGTCAAAAAAACTTTTTTTTTTCCTATGAAGAGTGGTCAATTTTGTAAATTAAGGCTATAGAATAGAAGTTTGTTTTTATACAAAGCTAACATGACTAGTCATTTTAATGCCTGATATTCCTTTTATTATTACCACATTTTAAGGAAATCTCTAATTCCATCAGTCATGAGTAGGGATAGTTTTGACATCCTTGTTTCATCAGCCATTCAATATACAGAATAAGTTAAAAAAGAGTCATAACATGTGTGGATGCCTTGGTGAGAACCTCATACTGCTTCTTGCTTTTGTGGAGGATTGAAGAACAAACCTATTAATTCATTAAATAAGTATTAATTGACCTGCAACTCTGTTGCAGTTCACAGTGCTTAGAACTAGGAATATAAACATAAAGATGATATGCTTTCTGTCCTTAAGTTGCTAAAAATATTTGTTTCTTATCAGGTAGGCTTTAAAAATTAGTATTTTAGCTGTGATTCATTCAACTGTTTCAATTTAATTTCAAAAAGTATTTTGATGGCTTCATTTAATTTTAACTGTTTCCTACATCCATCCAAATTATAACATTCTTATTCAATGATAGATGTTAAATTGATTGGGTTCCTTGGTTTACCTTAATCTGAATGAGAAAAATATTTTTAAGTAAGACAAACATAAGTTCTTGGATTTAAGAAATACTTAGGAAGTTTGGCTGCAAGAAGGAAGAAAGGAGATGATGCATTGATTTTGGACACGTAGCCATTTTGATAGCTGGGGACATCTGAGCAGTGATGATGAGTCATTAGTTAAATATGTAGGACGCTCTTCAAAAACACAGCTCTGAGGACTTATTCCTTGGATTGGTTTCTTCCACATGGAGATGGTCAATGAAGCTACAAGCATATGGATGATAATTAAAACTATAAATTATATTCATCAGGCACAATGTATAAAATGATAAAAGCCAAGGACCCAAGAGATAGCCCTGAAGACACTAATATTTAGGGAAATGGCAGTGTCAATGAAGAAAATGACAAGAGTATTGTGTCATTAAACTAAGGAAATTCTGTTTAAAAAGGAGACCATTAGTCAGCAATAATAAGTTCTACAAGTAAAATAAAGTAAGAGTGGATTTAGAAGCCAGGAATTCATTAATGACCTTAGGAAATTCTTGGGGGTGGTTTCCAGATTGAAATGAGTTGAAGAATGCTACTTTTTAAAAGAAGTTTGTCTATGAAAGGAAGAGCTAGGACGGTAGCTAAAAAGTGACTTAAGGATGAGCATGTTGGTTTGTTTTTAAAATTGGAAAGATGTGGGAATATTGAAACAATATTATTTCAGAAAGAGCCAATTAAAAACATACCCTGTTTACCTGAAAATAAGACTTAGCCGGACAATCAGCTCTAACGTGTCATTTGGAGCAAAAATTAATATAAGACCCTGCATTATATTATGTTATATTATTATATATTAAAGACTAGGTCTTATAGTAAAATAAAACTAGGTCTTATATTAATTTTTGCTCCAAAAGATGCATTAGAGCTGATTGTCCGGCTAGGTGTTATTTTCGGGGAAACATGGTAGTAAACTAAAAAACGGGAAGAAAGACAAGATTTTCAAGGAACTATAGCCCTTTGAAATCCAAGCTTGTGGTGTGGGGGAATCCAAAGCACAGGTGAAAGGATTGACCTCCTGCATCGGGAAAATCACCTCTACACCTGTGATGGAAAAGTTAGAAGCAGTGGGTGCTGATGTCCATTTGCTTGTACTGCTTGGGTTATGGCTTCTAGTTGTGTGTGTGTGTGTGTGTGTGTGTGTGTGTGTGTGTGTGTGTGTAGAGGTAATAAGCTGAGGGTAAAAGGTAGCTACAATAAAGGAGACTAGCGATAATAACCATCTCTGAATAATAGGAAAGAGAGCTAGGGAACTCAAGAAGACTTGATCTAATCTTGAGGTTTTTCCAGGAAGGTGTGATATGAAAGAAAAATTTGGCAAGGAATTTGAAGCAAAAAGAGAGGTTGAAGTGGTGGACCAGGGAGTCTAAGACATTCAGGAATTAGATAGATTGGGATAATAGAGACACATGATCCTGAGTATTAGGGATTCAAGTTCTTGATCAGTTTGGAGAACGAGGATGACTGAATGAGAACTGGAAAGCTAAGAAGTTGTTGTCATGGAGAGAAATTTGAAATTTTAGAAATGTACCAGTTCTAGGTGATAACAAGTTTCAAGTTTGTATACAGTTACTGGTGGCCAAACTAGAAAGTGAGCAGACCTACCATATTGGCCTGAACATCCCTCATTCTGCCATATTGGTTTAATACATCTTTATCTCCAAGTGTTTGTTGATCCATTTTATCTTCTCCTCCAATATCCAGTTGTTTCTTTATCTGTCTATTCAAAATCTACCCAGCTTTTTGAGTCAAGGCAAACCTCTTTCAAGCCTTTGCGCATTACCTCAGCCGATTGGGATTATTTCCTCTTACAAATGCATAGCGTTTCCCTCACTGGCCCACATGACTTACCAGGATGTGTTACAAAAGCTGCATTTTCCACTATCCCTATTGCTTAGACCGGCATCCTTTTGCTCATGCTTATGCCTATCTGGGAAGCCTGTCACCTTTTCCTTCTCTGTCTAGCTCTGTCAGCTTTCTAAGCTAGGTGCCTTCTCTCTGTTCTCATCATTCCCTGTGCATACATCTATTTCAGCCTTTATGTTCACATTAAACTTTTTATATTTTATTTCTTACAAGCTTGTACACTTCTTTACACAGGTTTTTAATGTTATTTACTCCAGTGCCAAGAAGTATGCTTGGTGCAGATTTCAATATACGTATGTTTATGGAAGTGAACCGAAGTAAAGCCTTGCTCAGTCACTTAGTGGCTATGTGACTTGGACAAGGTACATCCACTTTCCCAGCCTCTGTCTTCTGTGGAAAGAGAGAGGACATCTCAGAGTTGTTGAGGAGTTGGGTGAGGTACCTAATGGAGAAGAATCTTCCAGTTTAGTATCTGGCAGGTAGAAGACAGTGAATGTTTCCAACTTAATTTTAGTTTACTTTGTGCCACCTAGTATTTTGTAATTGATATTTAATATATGTATTGCTATTTGACATTTTTTATAAGGATGTCTTAACTTTATGGTCTCTTCTTTGAAACTTAAGGGTTCAGATCACGTAGTCTATTGACTGTGTATTTCACATTACCTAGAAAATATTTTGAATAAATACTTATGAACAATGGACATTAAACATTACCAAGCAAATAAACAACTATCGTAGATTTTGTTTGATGTCCTGGCTGTGAAACATGAGGCAGGATGACTAAAAATTTTCTTCTTTAAAGAAGGACAGAGTTACATATAAATATAACTGTATTCAATGACACAATTCAACCATAATCAACCACTAACTGAATGGGGACTGAAAGCATGAATTAAAATTTGTATACTATAAGCAGAATGTTTTTTTTCCATTCAATGACTACAAGCCAAACTGCATCTAGTCTCGTGTGTATCATTTGTGGTGCAGGAAAATTCTAATCTGGGCTACTCACCACACAAGCAGACAAGGACAACTGCATGAATTGAATGACATCAGATATGCAGATGCTTATAAAACACCTGAATCATTAAATCCCTTTTCTATGAATTCATGAGACTGTTCTGGCATTATGCAGACATAGCATTCAGTTGCACATAATGTTGAAAATTAAAATAGACAAAAGCTTTGATATAGATGACCTACATCAAATAGTGTTGTTTTTCTCATATAAGTGTGTATGATTTTCATTAAAAATTGTATTCTCAACTACTTAGTGATTTCTTGGTGAAGATAGCAATGCCCGTTTCATAACTGTGCAGAAAGATTTATAAATGTCTTAACATACAGAAGGAAATGAAGCAAGAAAAGAATGTCACAGAATAACTTAAAAGTGAATGTATAGAAACATACTTGTTCCTCAGTTCTAGCCATTCAGAGAAAAGAGAGGCACAACCCTCACCCATCAAGTCCATTCCTTTATTCTGGCAATTTAATATGCTACCGATCAGGAAGTTTTGAATAATATGCATGTCACAACCTCAGAGTGGAGAGCTGATTTGACTTGTCTATTTGTTTGTACATATTTTGAATTTTCTAAAATGACACAATACAACTTGAAAAAGAAACATTTGATTGCAGGAGTTCGTATGCACCCTTTAGATGTTTTCATAAACCTTCTTCATCTATATTTTCAGCAATTTTTCTTGGACGTCTAACAAATACTGAAAACGGTTTGCCTCTCCGCTTACCCTTTCATAATGTTCGTGACACAATCCTGTGTAATTTGACACCTTGGAACTTTAAACAGACTCAGAATCTTTTGGACCTTCTAGCCATCATCAATTCACATAGTGTGCAGTAAATCCAGCTCAAAATAAACAACACAGATGGAATCGAAGCTTATAGTACAATGTCAGCAGTATCCACAGATTGACAGAGCTCGTTAGGCTGCCAGATGCACAGAATGTTGTTCTATCTACTTGTTCTTTATAACTGGACTTGATGGAGTACATCAGTGTCAAACTCCTTGCTGGTTTCCACACGCACACGCACAGTAACGCACCCGCATAAACACGCACATTCCTGCGCTCTATATCAACGGCGCCATCTGCTCTCAGCTTTACATGTGGTAGCTAACTAACTATCCTACTGTGCCTGGGTTTCACCGACTGCTTTCCCTGGAAACAAATGACAACAGTTTTTATCTTGTGCCCTCCTTGGCATTATAAAATAAGGCTCTTAACATTTCCATACGCATATATTTTACATGCATTTTTTTTAAGTTCTGTTCTGTGTTTTATTTACTGACTCCCTAGAGAATGGCAATATCTCTTTTTATATCTCCCCCAAATTGAGATTTGCCTATGAAACTTCACATACTGAGATTGTTTCTTCTAACTAAGATTTACATAAAAGCAATATATATATATATATATAAAAGCCATTGACCCTGGGATCATTTTGTTCTCTCCAAACTACTTTGTAGGGTACTACATATTACTTGGAGATGTAAAAAAAAGTATGGGGGTTCAATAGAGCAAGACATTCATTCCCTTCTACTATACTTCTATAAAATTCCACTGGTAATAATGACCATGCTGGGAATGTTAAAATGAGGGAATTGTACAAATATGAAATATTCTCCGACTCAGTATCTTGCCTGAAGCAGAAAGTTCATGTGTTATTCTGTTCCCAGATGCAGAATTTTCACCTTGAACTCTTTGCCATCTTATGTGAGATATAGATCTGTGGTAAGATATAAAAAAGAGATAATCATGTTTTTTATCTAATAAAATTCAACTGTAATGTCTTTTCAAAGCAGTACATGCATGTCACCTGGGAGTATGAAATGTCCTAAAAAGGATGTATGAAATGAAATGACAGAAAGATGACCCAGGTTCTGGTCATACCAAATATCCTTTCATGACCCATTTCCATGTCTGGCACCTATCTTTATGACAATCTTTCTAGAAGCTCTACGGAAATTATACTTACCTTCTGGTAACTAGGTAACATAATCTCCTGGAGGCTAGCTAATTGCAACCCACAATAACCTCACATACAGTAACTGTTAAATTTTTCATTTCTTTCAAATTATTATGGATCAGTGGAGAGGGTATTGATTTGATTCATTAACGAATTCCCAGTCTGTTCCAAGGTTAATGATTACATGTATCTCAATTACATCCTTAACAGGTTATACCGTAGGATTTGATTTGTTTTAACTGCTTGGTACATTGTGTATCTTCCTCTGCTGAATGGCTTCTTAGCACTTCACAATTTTACAAATCCTCCTCTTTTTAAAACAACAAACCTGCTTTGACAGAACGTATCAAGGCAGGACACAAATGAATTAAAAAAGCTTTTTGCAGAATTCTCCAAGAACCGTAGCACCAGAGTGTATTTTAGTCAGGTAAATAGTTTGTAATTCATTCATATTTAAAATATTTATAAGTATGAAGCAGGGGACTGATCCTTTGTGTTGGTATTTTATATCACCTTTCTTAGGTAGGAAGCACTCTTTTAACTTTGATCTTTTGAATCTATACATTATGCAATTTATCTTAGTAAAGTAGAAGTAAAATGTATATTTTAAAATCACCTATAATCCTTCCAACAGAAGCCAGACACATTTTAACTGTTCTGCAGAACCAAGAATATTAAATAATTCAAAATATGAGATTCATGTGACAGTCTTTAGGATGACAATAAGTCAAATGATTTACAGGTACACTTTCTATATTGGCCAGGATAGTCAGGTAGGAGGCTAGAGAGACCCACTGCAGGGATCCCGGGGCAGAGGACACATCTATTCATTAGAGGACAACACAGTGATTTTGACAAGACAATTATTTATTCTAGTCCTTCCAATTCATTTTTTCCCCTTGCTACTGCCTCTAACCCTACTTGCTTCTGTATATTTAAGACAAGCCAAATTCTGTGTCCCGAACTAGAATTGTTGAATCTAGGGACAGACTAATGTTGCTTTTTTTTAGGAGAAAACTCTGCTTCTTGCACATTGTAAAGTCCATAGCAGGAATTACATTTTAAACAATGTTGTCACTTTTACTATCCACTTGTATTCTGAACAAGCAAAGCACCAGACTCCCCTCCTTTTTGGAACCCCCAAGATTCTGACAGAGTTTGGGGACTCAGAAGCCAAATGGGAATCATCAGGAGGAGAGACTTCAGTTATACAATCCATTAAATAAAACAATGGAGCCTGCAGCTGAGCTATTAAAAAGAGTAGAGCAATTTTTATTTCAATGGCTACATTTTATTTCCTCTTCTGAGTGACTGTTAACAAAGGGCCGCTGAAAGGACTGGATAAAAAGCAGGCGTCAGATGCAGGATCCATGAGTTAAACAACATTATTAGATACAATTTCATAAAATCTAGTTGCTTTTTTGCTACTAGAAATCATGTCCTTTTGTCAACTTGTGGTCACATCAGCACTTCTGCTGATATAATTTGCTCCAGCTGCAGAGCATAGCTGGCCTGCAAATCAAGAACCAGAATGAGGACAGGCAGGAATAACTCAATGGCTTGGATAATGTGCAAATCACTACACTTCTCGCTATTAGTCTACTTTTTTTTTTTTCAGAATATTTGGAAGAGGAAAGATTTATCTTTAGCAAAGCAGCCAATCAGCCACTCTCTTAAGAACTGGTTTGTCTGGTTATCTTTGAAGCCTAACCCTCTTTGCAGTGATGCTCTGTAATCATGACATTATGTATTTTAAAAACACAACAACATAAAACTCCCTTTGCCCACCATAAGCTGTCAGTCTGAACACCTGATATCAAATAGCTCCTCTAAAAAAAAAAAAAAAAAAGTTCCTAGATTTAAAAATATTCCGAGCACTTCTGTTTATCATTTTTGGATTTCAAGGTCTTTTTTCAGGCCTGAAATGTACAGGTTTACAAAATAACACACCTTATTCTAATGTCAACAAACTGCTATAAATTCCTCAATTCCAGACAAAAAGAGCCAGTCAAAAATGAAATAAAATACTACTTATTAATTTAAGCATTAGTAAACTGGTACAGGCTTAATTAGTCACTCAGTATTGAACTTTGGACAGCTCTTTTTGCTTGACTAAAAATTCTATTGGTTTACACTGAAATCAGTTAGAATTGGATCCCAACCATTTCAAATCCAGCTTAATTGAATACTCAGTGATCACTCCCGTACAAAGGAAAAAAAAATCTCTAGATAAAAGCAAAGCCTAAGTATTGTTGCATATCTGAGGAAATCATTATATAGGGTGAGCAAATAAGAGAGAACAAACAATAGCATATACAGCTGGAACAGCTGAATCAGTGTCCCTAATAACAAGAAGAGCTTATCAAGTGTGCAAAGGCGGCACCAGCCTGTTCACCAGTACCCTGATATTCTCTTTCCATAGCATTGCAACCTTTCAGGGCCAAGTGCAATCATAACTGCAAACTCATTATGTAACCTATCACCTTCTAAATTTCATTGCTAGCAAGTACCCACATTCAAAGCTATGGTTGTAATATTTTTCCTTTTTCTTTGTAAACTGACCTGGGAAAGTTTTTGACTACTGAGCTTGCTTTCAGACACCACGGTTTTAGAAAGGACAAAGAGAAGTAATGTGCCACGTACCTGGGGCACCAAATCTGTTTTCGTTTTGCCAGAACTGTACAGTGAGATGGAGATCAGTCCTGTGCCTTTTCTTCCTCTTTCATAACACATTGCAGAAGTGAATTTGTCAAAACCCAGAGGTCTCTTTACTCCTCATATTAGAATTGAAGTAATAACATTTTCTGAAATGTACGTAATTTCTTCCCATCCTGAAAGTTTGCAGAAGTTTGCCCTCGCTAGATGCAGGCCAGTGAAGCTCATAGGCTCAAGCCTACAGAAGCAAATTTTAATTTATCGTTAGAGTCGATGAGAGCTTATCACTCGCATTTTTCAGATGTATAATATGCACACATGAGTTGTTGCTCACTTCTGGGAGGGTGGCAAAATTATGGTCTATTTTAAATAGAATCATATTTTATTATGATATTGACTAGCAAACATTCACTGTTTAACTATTATATCAAGCAACTGTCTTTATTCAAATAAATGAAAAATAAAGTGAATAAATTGCAAGATTTTGTACCCCTCTGGGAAAATAAAAACACCTGTTACCAGAAGAAAAAGGCTTTGCAAAATGAATTTTGACATCTCTAATCACAGTCTTTCAATCTTTCCCTTAACTGGCACCCTTACAGGTAGGGCTGGATACAAAAGGTACTGCAAAGAGGGGTGCCCAAAATCTGTGAGGTAGCTCTTTAATAAGAATCAGTTCGTTTATGGTTCTATGTTCATAGCCCAGGGCAAGCCCTTCTTTTATCATCATTACACCATAAATTGGTTGTAGTAGTGAGCAAAATATGTGGGGCACTTTTAAAATAACATTACTTACAGACATGCTTTCAGGCCATCAAATTGCTACGTCTTTGTAAGATCTTAGATGCTCATCTGGTATCCTGAATTTGTGTCTAGACAGGGAATAGTAACAAAAAACAAACCATAAAAAAAGTGTTTCTGGCTGTATCTATCATTTTTCAACAGGGAAGGAATAATTTACTCTGTCTATGTTGAAGTTAGAAAGACATTCTTTTTTCTAAAACCTCTCTTTCTGTGTCCTCTGGATTATTTGTGTTGTAGAAGTCACCAATCAAGCAGAAGAATATATGTGGCATTAAAAGTCTACTGTATCAATCTAATAATTTGCTGAACAATATGGTTTCAAATTATTGTACTTGGAAGTTGAATCACCCCACAAATATACAAAGAATGTTTCTGAACATTGAGTATACTGCAACTCAGGTCTGTTTCATGAGGTGTTAACCTAGCACAGGGAAGCTAAGTTAGTAAAGTATTTCCATCCCATCAGACTCAAAGAATCATAGTTCAAATATTAATATCCAACACCTTACCAGCTTGTGTGCTATTTTGCCAGTTGCTTTTGTTGGCGGTTGGCCTCTCTTGTAAAAGATCAAGATTTCTACTACAACAAAATCTCTGCATCGATTTTAATTTTATTGTGTTTTCTTCACGGTCTCTATATGCTATATTCTATCATTCACATCTGTGGAATACCAAATGATGATAGGAGAGGGAAGATCATATTGGAATATTTTTGAATATTTGAGGGTTAAGAGAGACAGTAAACCTGTTTGTATCACAAACAGTATAGTAATAATATTAGAATTTGTATCACTGTTTTGTGACACAAACCTGTTTGTATCACAAAACAGTGGAGGTAAATTTAATTGCAGAAATAATTCTAAATGAACTACAACAACAAAGGTGGAAGAAGAAAGAAAAGAAATAAACAAGCAGAGAGAGAGAGAGAAATACAACCGTGAAACAATGAAACAGTTTCTGTTATTTTATCTAATGTGTTGTCTGCTTTAAACAGATTAGTGAGTCACTGTCTTTTCATCTTGTTTTATAAGAAATTCTGTTGACTTAAAACACTACTGCCAACATAGACAACAATACCACAAGTATAGTTCTATGACAAAAATATTTAAAGCGAAAAAAAAAATTGTTTCAGAACCATTCATGTTATTGAAAATGCCTGAATTTTCACAGAACATTTCCAAGGACTCATGAGGGTCCAGAAGCCCCTTGTTTTTCCCTGAGTTCCAGTCAGCCCTACTTTAAAATGCAGGGACATGCAGGCTTGGCTTAGACAGCTAATAAATGAAACCCATGATTGTGATTATTTTCAAATCTTTCTTATATGGGTTTTCCTTAGAACAATATGTATTTGTAAAGTTATAGAACTTACATGTGTAGTAGAAATAATATGACTACTATGTGGTGGTGTCGTTCCATGGACGGTGAATCTAACAATTCTATCTAATGCTTATACTTTTTTGTTGTTGATGCTGCTTATTTTCAAGTTTGGATGCAAACCTCATAAAATGGGGATAACTGAATTAATACTCAATTTACTTGGGATAAAGTTTGTGCTATATGAAGCAAGTAGTTATGGGAAACTCTCATTCCCCTGCTGGATTGTGAGGCCGACTAAATCACAGATTGTGTCCTGCTTAGATATGCATGTCCTAGTGAACAGCAGAGTTCTTGCACATAGCAGAATGAGTGAACATTTGCAGAGTTAAAGTGGAATCTGAATTATAATGGTAGTAAGATGACAGTTGTTTGACAATTCTCTAAAACAGAGCTGATAAATGGACAATTTCTAGCATCAAATGGATTAAAGAAAGTTGAGTTCAGACCTTTATGTTAGCAGATCCTAAATTATTTTCACTTTGCATTTTCAAATACATGCGTAGTTGCAATATCATTGACCCCACTGATCATAGCTTTTCTGCCAACAATAATAATTATCATTCATTGGCTGTCAACCCTGTCCTGGGCACTATGGTAGATGTTTTATAAACATCATTTTACTTCTTGCTACACTAACCCCTTGAAATAGTTATGTTTGGCCCCATGTTTTCAATGAGGAGACTAAATCCAAGGAGATGTTGAATGACTGCTCACAGTGTGTGGTGGGGTAAAAAAATGCCCTTCCCCACCCCAAAGATACCATACATAACCTAAGCTCTGGAATCTGTGAATGTTGCCTTACGTAGCAGAAAGAAAGAACAGAAAAAATTCTTTGCAGATATTATGTGATGAAGTTAAGGATCTTGAGATGGGGAAATTATTCTGGATTATCCAGACGCCCTAAATACACTGGCATGTATCCTTATAAAAGAGAGGCAGATGGAGATTTTTCACACGAGGGAGAAGGAAGAGGAGGCAATGGGCAATTGAAGATGGAAGCAGAGACTGGAATGATGCAGCCACTAGCCAAGGAATTCCAACAACCATAACAGATGTAAGAGGTAAAGGACAGATCCTCCTAGTGCCTCTGGAGAAGGCATGGTCTTACTGACATGTAGATTTTCGCGCAGTGATGCTGACTTCAGATTTCAGGCCTCCAAACCTGTGAGAAGTTAAATCTCTGTGGCTTTAAGTCACCAAGTTTGTGGTAATTTGTTACAGCAGACTTGGGAAACTAATACACAGTTACAGCACTTTGGCAGTGATAATATTAGAATTTGAACATAATAAATTAGTGTTCGACTACTTGTTACAAATTGCCACACATTTAGCAGCTTAAAACAACGCTCATTTATTATCTCACAGTTCTGCAAGTCAGATGTTCAGGTGAGGTCAACTGGGATATTTTGCTTAGGATCACACCTGGCTTAAATAACATGTTAGCCATACTGGAATCTTACCTAGAGGCTCTGGGAAGAATCACCTGGATAGGTATGGCCTACCATTTTAATCTCTCCATTTTAAGGCCACCTCATTAGTAATCCTACTTACATCTACAAAATCCCTTTTGCCACGTAATATAATCACCGGGGGCAGAGGTCTTGGATGCTTACTGTCTTAGTTTTTGTGACTCTAAAGCCCCTGCTTTTTTATCTACTATACCACACTGCCTTCCACTCCAGAGGTCTTGAGAAAACACCCACAAAGGCTCAGTAATGAACAGGCTTGCGTGAGGAGCTTATTCTTGGAGCCAAAATTCCTTTGCACCTGTTTCCATGTACAATAGGGGCAGTAAGTTGCAGCACTATTTCATGTCTTCCAGGAAATATTTCCCATTTTCCTAACTAAAAGTCCACACAAGCAATAGGATGACTCCCAGAAGAACAGCCAGGAGGAGAATCATAGGGGTGGGAGATAGAATTGCAAGAGGCAGCTGAGCATTCGCCCAGAAACCTACAAAAGATAGATAAATGGCCCCCAGGTAATACCCTAGCCAGATTCCTCCATCTCCTTTACCCATTATGTGTGCTCCACCTTCTGTATACAGTGGTACCTCGGTTTTCGAACATAATCCACGAGCTCTGAAACATTTGGAAACAGCCGACAGCTAGGCCTCAGGATCTTGCACTCAGGGTAAGCCATGTGACATATTCGACTTCTGAGTCTTGTTCAAAAACCGAAGCATTTACTTTCAGTTTACAGCATTCATAAACCAAAATGTTCAACAGAGATGTTCGAAAACCGAGGTACTACTCTATTTTCATGCTAATGTCTCTCAGAGGATTGCCCTGGGTTACTGGAGCCACTTTGCTCTGGTAGGGATATGGCTAGAAATGCCTAGGAGTTTATGTCTCTCTGGGGTGACTCATAGATTGTCTGCTGAAGTGATACAAAGCCTAGTTGCCTTTAGACATGACAAACTGACTTTCAATTTATGCTATACAGCTTTTTTCTGGAATCTGGCTGAGCCTGGAATTTCATCTGATAATGCCTCTTTTCTTAGTTCTTCTCCTTCCCTATTCTGGAGTCCATTAACAGGTTCTCTCGGGAGCACAGCCTTAATAAATCACTTGCACTTGAATCCTTGGCTCGGGTTTTCCATTCGGAATGACCTGACCTAAGACACAGAATACATTTGGGACACTTTTCTGGAGCCAGAGCATTATGGACTGGCCACTGTAAAAATCTCTACCTGGCAGGAATGGAAATTATCCAGGCTATTTTGTGCAGCTAGTGAATACAGCCTGGTCATTACCTGGCAGCAGAGGTCTCTACTGTCAACCAGATGCCTCTCCTGAGAGTGAGAATGTATGCTCAACACACAGGCTATTTGGGCTTTCTTAGCAAGTGCTATTGAAGATCTCACCTTGAATAGTGGAACAGAAAGACTTTCCCAGCACCTCTGGAAGAAAACCTTTGTCCTTGATTGGCCACGTTTTGAAACTCATTGCCTAAAACTGCATATAGCTTTCCTCTGGCTCAGACTTGCTATTTCCCAGTGTGTATACATGTAGTGAATGATTAATTTTAAGTGCCCATGAAAGCTACAATGGTAAGTACATAAATTCAAGACTGAATGAGTTTGCAAAGAGTGTTTTAAACATTATCCTAGTTATTTCAAATCTGCAATTGATTGGTGAATGTGAGTATAGAATACAAAATGATGATCTACAGATGGTCTACTGAGTACCCTTTTTTTTTAATTAAAATTTATTGGGGTGACAATTGTTAGTAAAATTACACAGGTTTCAAGTGTACAATTCTGTAATACAGCACCTATCGATCATGTTGTGTGTTCACCACCCAAAGTCAGTTCTCCTTCCACTACCATATATTTGATCCCTTTTACCCTCAATACTGAGTATTCTGAATTGCACATTCAGGGTCACATGAATGATGCTACAAACAGAATCAAGATACAAGTTGAGGGCTAGTATAAAAGAAGAAAGCAGAATATTAAAAAATTGTGCCAGTATTGCTCAATAGAAATTATGAAGAACTTTTGATTACCCAAAGATGGGGCTGGACTCCCCAGTTATATCTGGTGAAGGTTCTGAAATTTCCACTATGGCACCATAATGTTTCTTGAAATACAACAAAAACAAAGAAAAAGCTCTTACATGCAAAAGAGATTTTGCAGATGTAATTAAGGTTACTAATCAGTTGACCTTAAATTAGGGAGTTTGCCCTAGTAGAAGTAATCTAATTATATGACCCCTTTTATAAAGTTCCAGATATCTAGAGCATGTTCTCCTAGGAATCATCATCATACGGAAATTCTTGAACACAAGGAAGTCGGTCTACAGCTTCTAAGGCCATTCTTTGTGACCATCTCATTTCCGGAATGAGTTTATTACCTGAGGAGTACCATTTTGTCTAATTAATCATTGTCTTGCCGAAAGTAGTGTTACCAGAGAGTGGGCCCTTCTCAGAGCAGTGTCCAGGTTCTTGGCGTCTCAAGCAAAGAACTGAACGCGATACCGAGGTAAAGTAGTGAAAAAGCAGTTTATTAGAAGAAAAAGTACACTTTAAAGAAATAGAAGCGGGTCCGAGTGTGGGGACAGAGTCCCAGAAAGCAGTTTCCAGGCTCTTGGTCTCACATGGAAAGGTGGTGGCTCAGGTAGTAGATGACCATCAGCTATAACTGGTTGGTCATCAGCTGTTACCAGTTAGCCATTAGCCACTGATATAACTGCTGTGGCTACCTTGATTGGTTGGTTGGCAGAGAAGCTGACGGCAGATTGTGGGTCGTGTGGCTCCTGTTTCCTGTGCCTTCAGCCCAGCCACCAGCAAGAATATAGAGATAGGACTCTTCTATCTATGGCTCCATTGGTGTTCTTTTTTGGCCTCACCATATCCTGCATTCTTGTGTGAGGAACAGGAGCTGAGACCCTGCATGACACTGAGCAGAAAGTAGTGGCTCAAGGTGGCATTACTAGGAGAAAAAGTACACTCCAGGGGGTTTGGAGCGGGCCCCTGAGTAGAAGCAAGGCTCAAAAAGGCTCAAAAGGCTTGGACTGGCAAGGACTTGGAGTTTTTATCCTTTTTTTCTCTAGAATGGGCTGTTCCTTCCTGGGCATGGGGCCACTTGATTGACACCTGTGATTGATGAGAGGCTATTACTTCATCTTTTTAAACTGAGCATGTTCCTTCCCAGAATTCAGTTCGTTATATTAATGAAATTCCGGGCATATGCATGATATTATAATGATAGTATAATGAGGACCAGGTGAAATGAATGTCGTTGTGGCCTTTACTGCGCAGGTGTGACTGGTCTAATCCAGTTGGGTATTTTGTACGCATTTGTTTCCTCATAGGGGTAGATAATTACAGTGAGAAGGGGAAGTTTTGGGCATAGAGTGGAGGTCTTTTGGGCAGTCGCATTCTTTGGGGTTGTGTAGGAATGCAGAGACCCAATGTCTATCTCTAACGGCCTGCCTTGTTTTCCCCATTGAGAGACATGATCCTCATAAAAATCTCAATGGGAAGTGTCGCGTGGGGTGTCCGGTGAGGTCTCTTCTCCCGCTCCCCACAGAAGAACGCAGGACATGGTGAGGCCAAAAAGGAACACCCACGGAGCCATAGACAGTGGAGTCAAATCACTATATTCTCGCTGGCAACTGGGCTGGAGACACAGGAAGCAGGATCTACATAATCTGCAACCCGCCGTCCTAACAGCAGTCCGCGCTTGCCAGCCACCATCTTCTTGCTAGCCCCCATTCTTCTCTGCTAGCGTAGCCACAGCAGTTATATTAGTGGCCAATGGCTCACTGGTTACAGCTGATGGCCAACTAACCACAGCTGATGGCCATCTGATCACAGTTGATGGCCATTTACTACCTGAGCCAGCACCTTTCTATGTGAGGCCGAGAGCCTGGAAACTGCTTTTGGGGTCTTTGTCCCCACAGAAGTTGAGGGATAGGAGGTCTTTTCTTCTGTATCTGCTTCCTGCTGGGCTGAGGCGTAGAGTTGTCCCTACCTATTGGGGGATTCACGGACCTCTCACCCTATCTGATCTCAGATGAGAGGAAGGGGTCTTGAGATTCGCCTGGAAGAACATGTTGGCTTCTTTGGTTGCAACTGGCAATCTTCATGGAATGTTATCTGTATCCTCAAGGCTCCTAAATGAGGAAAAATAGATTTTGGTTAAACAGAGTTAAAAGTGTTGGCCCAAGAAGCAGGACCCAAAGCCATCGATCCAAGGTAGCTGTGTGATAGAAATTCTGCTTAGCTTCATGGAGCCTGTGGTCTTCTCCTCTGATTAATCTGGTTATTCAGGTGGTCGTGTTCCCCCAGGAGCCGGGCCTTGAATGGCCTCAAGCAGGGGGCAGGGGGCTTCCTATGATTTAGGCTGGGAAGAAGCTGATTTGAAAGGTGATTAAGATCAGGAACTAGGGAGCTAAGAAACTGGGGGAAAGAAAACTTAAGGGAAACTTAAAATCCCTATAGGAAAGAAAACTTAAAAGTTTTTTGGTGGGGGAGGGGAGGCTACTCCCTTGGCCCATATCAGTAGGTATCATTGTATAGTTGCGAAATGAATGGATGAGCTACACAGTTAACCACTTTTCCAAGAATTTCTGTTTCACAAAACTCCACCCCCTGAAGTGTGCTGAGGAAAGCCCACTAAGCACAAAAGATGGGCAAACAAAAAAGCTAATTATTTAGTAAATATCTGAAAATATCAAGCTCTAGTGCCAATTTAAGAGTGTCCTAGTTCACTGCCTGAGAAACTCTCCTGTGTGGGGGATGGGGGAATATGAGTATGAATTAGGATCCGGATGTCTGGGCAGCTACTCCTGGCTGGTTCACCAAAGATGTTACAGGAGAGTGGGCCCTTCTCAGCTCAGTATCCAGGTTCTTGGCCTCTTCAGCAAAGAATTGAAAGAGATACTGGGGTAAAGGAGTGAAAAAGCAGTTTATTAGAAAAGAAGTACACTTCAAAGAGCTGGGCCTGAGCAAAATGCAGTGGCTCAAGGCCAGTATTAGAGAAAGTACACTCCAAGGGGTTTGGAGCGGGGCCCCTAGCAAGGGCAAGTCTCCAGAGGATCAGGTAGGGGCTTGCAGAAGCCTGGGGGTTTTATCGGTAATGGGCTGTTCTGCTCCAGGCCTGGGACTACTCCATTGACACCTATGATTGACAAGAGGCTATTACCTTATCTCTTCAGACTGCGCATGTTCTCCCGCAGTTTGAAATTGTTAACTACAAGCTTATTGGTCCGTCTGCCCTACACCTGAGCTGATAGTTTGGCAGGCTCTGTAGCTTGAATGGCTTTGTTACAAGCTGAATGGCCCTCCTCCCCCTACACCTGAGTTTTGGCAGGCTGGTCCTGCAGCTTGAATCTATTAGCTAGCTATTAATGTTATTTCCTCTGGCTTTGTTAAGGTCTCCGCCTTAATGCCCTCTACTGCAGCCATTTTCCTGACTGCCTACAATTTTTCTATCTCAAGAGTACTGGCATCTTTTCATTTTCTAGAAACTTTGGAAGGCCCTGCAATGTGCCACTCTACTCTAATTGGTAAAAATTATTTACCAATTTTTGACACCACAA
Source organism: Rhinolophus hipposideros (assembly GCF_964194185.1). NCBI lineage: Eukaryota > Metazoa > Chordata > Mammalia > Chiroptera > Rhinolophidae > Rhinolophus > Rhinolophus hipposideros. Next base: position 42,231,486 of record NC_138053.1, read on the forward strand.
CTGCCAGTAAAACACATGGATCTACAAAACAATGATAAAAAGAAAAGTCTTTTTGGGAATCAATGAAGTAAATCATAACAAAATTACCAGAACTATAGTGTGTGAATTACTAAATAGTATCGAATAACTTCTGGCTAAATAAATATTCCAACATTTATCTTTATAAGATTCACATTTTCTGTACTAGGTCATCATTTGAACACTAACCATCCCTATGTAAAGAAAACTATGAGAGTTTGAAGTTTACAATTTGATTTTAATTAACAAACCTGACACTGAATGTGATTTAAAGGAATGATCTCTGAGTAGGAGTCAATAGTATGATCTACACCTACCTGGCCATTTACTCACCTCTCAGCCTTAAGTGGGTTATTTTTCATGTTTTTTTTCAATTTCTTCATGTTAAAATTAATCTGATATGTTGGCATATCTTTAAGGAACCTTTGTTCTATATAATTTGGACATTTATCTTTCCTCAAAGTGGAAAACTGGCAACTCAAATTAACTGAAAATGGCTTGTTTGTCATACCTTAAACCTATATCCACTCCCTTGTGGTAAACACACAGATGTGGCCAACTCTGCAATAAAAACAATGCTGTAATAAACATCTTCACAAATGCCCCTGTGGTTATTTGCTTGGAGTGTAAGCCAGGAGCATACTTACTGGATTATATTACATTTGTACATTTAATTTGACTAAGTACTGCCGGATTATACTCCAGAGTGGCTGTGCCAGCCTACAGACTGAGAGTCCTGGATTTCTATATCCCCAGTAGTGCTTAACACTATCCAGCTTTCTAATTTTTGCCAATAAAAGATACATGTTTAATTTCCATTTTTTTTCTGATTACTAATGAGATGAGCATCTTTTATATTCTTTTACCCATTTAGGTTTCTGCTTTCTTAAGTTGTTTATTTATCAGCCTGTGTCATCTTTCTTTTGGTGATTTTTCGATTCCCTGTATAATCTTCTAGATAGTAGTTACTGGACTGTTTTTAAAAGTGCAATTATTTTGCATCCTTTTTGTAATGTGTTTGTTTATTTTGTTCAGGGCGTTTTCTGCTGAATAACACTTTGTTTTAATCTATATAGTAATTAATATAACCTATTTTTTAAATATCTATTTTTGTCTTAAGTTATGTGGTTTTAAAGTTTTATTTAAGAAGTCCTCTCATGTTCTTACAAAACAGATGTATTCCTCCATAATTCTTCTATTAACTTTATAGATTTATCTTTCATATATCATCTTGAATCCCTTATCTATATAAGCTACATCTAATGTGTAATAAACTATATTTTATACAGGTTTATATAGACTGTGATATAGTAATTGTTGCAAATAAAAGTCATATACATTTATTATTTGTATTAGTAAAAAAATTTTGCACAATACTGCAGCAGTTTTGTAGTATTTGGGCAGCATAACTTAGCCTATGATATTTAATAATATAAGTTTTGTCTCATAATGCTCTTATTTTCTTTTTCCCTATCCCTGCTCCATTACTATGCCCAAAAAGTCAATCAGCCCTTAGGAATATGAAACAATCCCACAGACGCTCTAGTGGTAGCCTTGTCTGCCTAGTGCCTAGAACACTGCAAAGATTTTTGACCTGCCATTTTGAGGACCCTATCCAGCAGCTCACTCTTCTACTCTATTCTGCTTTCTCTTTAGCTTTGTCTTTCCCCCAACCCAGTTTACAGTCTTCATGTTGCCATCAACTTAAGTAGAGGTTGTTTAGGGATATCTTTTCATACACCTACTTATTCTCTTAATGCTTTTACTTTGCATATCTTGCATACTTGCATATATTTTATTTTGCATACTTTTGCAAAGCATAAAATTGTGTTGCATATCTGTAAAGGATGGGCTTTTGAAATTTGACAAGCCCAAGATCTTACAAATTAAAATTTAAGTTTTCTGAAACTGGAAAGCCAAATAAAGATGATTTCTCTCAGGTAGCAACCATTTCTCACAAAAATCAGTGTCTCTGAGTGAATGGTGAAGAGGTAGGGTCAGAAAGAATACCTTTGTCAATGTAAGAAACGACATGTGCAGGGGAGCAAGATCTCAAATGCTCCGTGACATGTATCATTGGTTTGGCTCAAACAAACTCCTCTATAAGTTTGGACATTTCTTTTTTTTTTTTCTAGTTGCAGGGGTACAGCCCACCATCACTTGCGGGAGTCAAACTGGCAACCTTGTACTTGAGAGGATGTTCTTCAACCAACTGAGCCATCTGGGAGCTCAGCGGCAGCTCAGCTCAACGTGCTGTGTTCAATCTTAGTTGCATGGGGCGCTGCCCACCATCCCTTGTGGGACTCGAGGAATTGAACTGGCAACCTTCTGGTTGAGAGCCCACTGGCCCATGTGAACCGGCAGCCTTCAGAGTTAGGAGCACGGAGCTCTAACTGCCTGAGCCACCGGGCCGGCCCCAGTTTGGACATTTCTTACGTCAACATTTACTTAACATAGTTAGCAGTCTAGTTAAATTTTTAGGGTAGTCTTAGAAGATTACAGGGGCTCTCTTGAGGGTGTCTTTAGGAGAAGTATGAAAGGGTGGGCAGGCTTTAGAAGCAGGGTTCTGAAAGGGGATTTCAAAGGTGTGTTAATCTACATGCACAGTGGACAGGGTTTGGTTAAGGCAAAGGTAAGCCTTTAATAGGGTCATGACTACCCAATATGACTTGCCCAGTTGGGAATTTATGATCATACTGAAGTAGGGATATTTTTCTGTGAGTCCCCAAATGATGTAAACGATGTTGGATCTGTTGACAGTTTCTGAGTGTGGGCCGGGATGGTGTCTCGTGAAGCCGAAGAATGGAAACATGGACCAGGGAAAGGCAAAGAGTTGTAAAGTAAGATAGTTTATTAGAGGCAGGAGAAGAGGTTGCAGCTCCCGAGAGGGAGGGGGTCACAATTAGGGGTACACAGTGACTGAAGCAAAAAAAGCTCTTAAGTACCTTCCCTTGCCTGTTTGGAGAAGGGGGCTGGAGTCTTCTAATTGAATTCATCTATCAGGTTTGTCCTGTTTGCCCATCCTGAAGGGACTGACAAAATAAACCATTCCTATCTATCAGATCTGCTCCTTTGGTCAGAAGGGATTTGAGATTATCTGTTAACCTCAAGGCACATTCTTATCTCTCTGTCCTGGAGTGAAGGAGACATTCCAGGACCTGGAGTTTCAGGATTTGGCTGGGTTTTTTTTTGTTTGTTTGTTTATTTCAGCAGAAACCACTCCCCTTCCCCCCCCCCACCATCTACCTAGCAATCACACTAACCTATCTCACTATCACCCTGTGAGGTACTTTCTGTAGAAACCATCATTTTGTCCACTCCAGGAACAAAACTCAGCTTGTTTGATACATTAAAATACATGCTACTGAATGCGGCTCCCAGGAAGACAGCTAACATAGGTTAATCAGGGTTAGAGGACAATGGGCTTTCACACCCAGTTAGGGCACGTGAGGAACACAGGACTCCAAATGGAACTAGGAATCCATGGGATGGAATCAGGTTAACATGCTCCAGTAAGGAAACAGATAACAGAAGGTAAGTTAAATGAGATACAACACAAAGATTCAAAAGTAGAGTAGGAAAACTAGCAACACACCAAAATGAATTCAGAGCCTTACTGCATATAGAATCATAAACATTAAAAAGGCAAGGGATCTTTAATATTATTTGATTTAGTATCCTGCCTTTAGATGACACAGTTTACTTTATTCATACTATAAACAAAGCTATTGTAAATGGTAATTTTAAAAATAATTCAGGTTTTGAATTAGTACTGAGATAGAAAAACCATAGGCAGTCAGGGACATGGCCCCGGTGGAGGGAATTAAGGCCAAGACCATAACCAAAGCCAAAGAAAATAACTTTTAAAATAACTTTTAAAAAGTTTCAAACAAATTGAAACTGCAGAGCCCACCAAGATTACCACTGCCCAGGTACAGGAGACCAATCAGCTCTGACTCAGAGACATTAATAGTTCCCAAATGGAGCCCAGCTCAGGGGCACTCCACTTTCGGATCTCCTCTCTCTTCGGAGAGCTATTCTCTTGCGCTTTACAATAAAACTGTACTGCTTAAACCTTGCCTCTCCGATCAGCATTTCCATTCTTTGGCGACTACTACGAGATCACCATCCCAAGAACACACCAGGGTCTTATATCAGTATTATATAGGAATATAATTGATTTTTGTGTGTTGTCCTTGTATTCTACAACCATGAAACTCGCTTGCTATTTCTAGAGGGTCTTTTGTACATTTCGTTTCCTTTTCCGTCAACTGTCATGTTATCTGTGCACAGGGACAGTTTTATTTTTTCCTCTTCATTCTATGTGTGTGTGTGTGTGTGTGTGTGTGTGTGTATTTATATATGTATATATACATTTTCTCTGTTTCTGGTCATATTGTCTTGCCTATACGTCTAATATAATATTGAATAGGCACATAGACATCTTTATCTTGTTTGCAAACTTCGCAAGAAAACATTCAGTCTTTCATTAAGTATGATGTTAGCTACAGGATTTTGTCAACATCCTTTATCAGGTTGTGGAGGTTTCCTTCTATTCCCAGCTTGCTCAGAAGTTTTTTATGAATGGAGGTTAAATTTTGTCACATGTGTTTTCCTTATCAATTGATATAATCTTATGGTTTTCTTCTTAAGACTGTTAAATAATGGATTACATTGATTGATTTTTGAATATTGGATCAATCTCGCATTGTCACAATAAATCTCCATTTGATTGTGGTGAGTTCAATTTGCTAATATTTGTTGAGGATGTTTGCTTCTTTGTTCATGAAAAATATTTTTTTCCTTGTTTTTTTTTTTTTTTTTCCTTGTACTTTCTATATCTGGTTTTATTACCAGGGCAATGCTCCCCACAGAAAATACATTGAGAAGTATTTCCTCTTATTTAAATATATATATTTTATATATATATATATATATATATATATATATATATATATATATATATATATATCACTATATCACTGTAAAACTGGTGTTATTTCTTCTTTAAATGTTTGCTACAATTTGCCAATAAAATAATATTGGGTCTGGAGAGAACTTTTCCAGAGGAGATTAACTGTGAATTCAATTTTTTAAGTAGTTATATGATTATTTTGGTTACCTATTTCATCACAGGTAAGTTGTGAGCATACAGATCCTATTCAATCAAAGGAGAAATGCTCTTCAGGTAATTGTTCCATTGAATCAAGATTAATTAATTCATGTACATAGAGTTATATGCAATGTTTTCCTATTCTTTTAATAGAACATTATTATTATTATTATTATTATTATCATTATTGATAGAGTAATATAGGTCTTATAGTGATAATCAATCTTCATTTTTAATAATCACATGTGGAAATCATGATGATTTTCTGTGATCAGTCTTATTCAAGATTTGTCAATTTTACTGATCCTTTTAAAGAATAAGCTGAGTGTCATTAATTTTCTCTATTGTTTTTATACTTTCAATTTCATTGATTTCTGCTCTTTTTTATTCTCACACTCTGGAGGCAAAGAATTTTATTTAAAAAATGTATTAATTTTATTATTAACTCTTCCTTCTTGCTTTGGGTTAACTTTGTTCTTTTTACTAATTTCTTTAGGTGGAAATTTTATTGTTGATTTGAGACATTTCTTCTGTTCTATTACTTCTATTCTCACTTAATATTATAAATAGGCCTCTAAGCACTGCTTTAGCTACATAGCACAAATTTTCATATGTAGTATTTTCATTTTTAATTGGATCAAAATATTTTATTATTTGCCTTAAGACTTCTTTGACCCATGGACTACCTAGAAGTATTATTTAACATTCAGGTGTTTGAAGCTATTCTTTTTCTCTTTCTTTCATTCATTCCTAATTTAATTTCATTACGGACAGAGAACATACTTTATATGATTTAATTCCTTTTAAATATGTTAAGGTTTATTTTATAACATAAGATACGGTTTATTCTGGTGAATAGACTAGGTGCATTTGATAAGAATGGATTCTTCTGTTGTTGAATGGATTGTTATATAAATGTCTATTAGACCAAATTAATTGATGTGCTGTTTAGTTCTTCTAAATTCTTGCTAATATTGTGTCTAATAGTTCTGTTGATTACAAAGAGGGATGTTGAAGTATCAAATTATAATTGTGAATTTATTTCTCTTTTCAGTTTTATCATTTTTGCTTCTTGTATTTTGAGGTTCTGTTGTTTGCACTTACACATTTAGGATATTACATCTTTTGATAAATTGATCCTTTTCTCATTATATAATGTGCCCTGGTAATTTTGTGTGGTCTGAATTTTAATATGTCTGATATTAATAAAGCCATTCTAACTTTCCTTTGATTGGCATTTGCATGGTATACCTTCACCATTCTTTTACTTTCAATCTAACTGTATTATTATATTTGAAGTAAAATGCTTTGTGCATTAGTCAGGGTTCTCTGGAGAAAGAGAATGGATAGGATGTATATATCTATAGAAAGAGATTTATTATAAGAAGTTGGCTCATGTGACTATGAAGGCTGACACATTCAAAGATCTGTAGTCAGCAAGTTTTGAAGACTCAGGAGAGCTGGTAGTGTGTTTCCAGTTTGAATACAAAGGCCTGAGAGCCAATTGCTATGGAATTTTGTCAGCAATCCCCACTAAATTCATATGTTGAAGCTTTAATCCCCAATATGATGATACTTGAATATGTTGAAGCTTTAATCCCCAATATGATGATATTTGAAAATGGGCCTTTGGGAGGTAATCAGGTTTAGATGAGGTCATCATAATGGAATTAGTGCTCTTATAAAAGAGACACCAGAGCTTCCTCTTTCTCTCTCCCCAACATGAGAGGACACAATGAAAAGACAACCACCTGCAAACCAGGAAGACGGTCTTCACCAGGGAATCAAATTGGACAGCACTTTGATCTTGGAATTCTTTGCCTCCAGAGTGTGAGAAATATATTCTTGTTTGAGCCACCCAGTCTATGGTATTTTGCTATGGCAGCCCAAACTGACTAATACATTGATGGTGTGGTTCCAAACTGAGTCTGAAGGTCTGAGAACCAGGATTGCCAATGGTCTACTTCTAGTCCAATGGCTGGCAGGCTCAAGACTCAGAAAACACCCATTTTTATTTTGAATCTGAAGGCAAGAAAAACACCACTGTCCCAGCTTAAAGGCATAAAGCATTCAGGCAAAAGTTCTTTTCTTCTCCAGTGATGGTTAGCTTATATATATATATATATATATATATATATATATATATATATATATATATATATATATATATATATATATATATATATATTCAGGCCTTCACCTGAATGGGAGAGGCCCACCCACATTAGGAAGAGCAATCTGCATTATTTAGTCTACTGATTCAAATGTTAATCTCATTCAAAACCATCCTCATATACACATCCAGAATAATGTTTGATCAAATACCTAGTACCTCATGGTCCAGTCAAGTTGACACATAAACTTAACCATTACAGTTAGGTCTTTTTTAAAATCCATTTTTATAATTTCTGACTTTTAACCATTTATATTGAATGTGATTATATGTGTGGATTTAGGTCTAGAGTAATTTTTTTTCTGTTTGTCCCTTCTGTTTTTTTTAATCTCTCTCCTTCCCCTTCCCTGTTTCTCTGAGCTATTTAATATTCTCTCTCTAGCTAAATATCTAGTTAGCTAACATCTGTCTACCTCTCTCTCCTCTGTGTTCACTCCTATTGAAGTAGGAATATTTTTCTGAGTTCCCAATGATGTAAATGATGTGGGATCTGTCAACAGTTTCTGGGTGTGGGCCGGGATCGTGTCTCATGAGACCGAAAAATGGAAACACAGACCCAAGAGAGACAAAGAGTTTTAAAAAGAGGATAGTTTATTAGAAGCAGGAGAAGAGGTTGCAGCTCCCAACCTGGAGGGGGTCACAAATGGGGGTGCCCTGTGACTGAGGCAAAAGCTGTTTGGGGAAGGGGGCTGGAGCCTTCTAATTGAATTCATCTGTCAGGTTTGTCCTGTTTGCCCATCCTGAAGGGATTAACGAAATAACCCATTCCTATCTAACAGATCTGCTCCTTTGGCCAGAAGGGATGTGAGATTATCTATTAACTTCAGGGGTATTCTCCTGTCTCTGTCCTGGAGTGAAGGAAGACATTCCAGGACTTGGAGTTTCAGGATATGGCTGCTTTTTTGTTTATTCTATCAGGGACCCCCCTGTCTACCTAGAAACATGCTAACTAACCTGTCTCAATATTCCATTTTAATGTAACTACTGTTTTTGAACTATTAGGTTGGTGCAAAAGTAATTGTGGTTTTTGCAATTATTTTTAACCTTTTAAACTGCAATTACTTTTGCACCAACCTAATATATACTTTTATGGGTGTTCTAGTGATTGCTCGAAGGGTTATACTACACATACTTAACGTTGTTTTTTTGTTTTGTTTTCTTTTGTTTTTCTTAAGTGTATTTTTCCAGGACCCAAGTTGAATAATTGTTCAGCTACAAGTCAAGTAGTTGTTTCAACCCAGTTGTGGAGGGAGCATCTCACAGTGGCCCATGCGGGGATTGAACCAGCAGCCTTGTTGTTAAGAGCACCACACTCTAACAAACTGAGCTAACTGGCTGCCTCCAATACTAATTTTAACAGTTGACTTAGACTTAAATTTTTACCACTACAAGTAGAATGTCAAAAATGTACTGATTTAAATGTTCCTTTACCCTCCCTATATTTTATGCTATGTTGGCTTGTTTATTACATCTACATACATTGAAAACCTCTTTGAAAATGTTATCTTTTTTTCTTTCAACTGTGAAAAAATATGTGAAGAACTGAAGAGAAATACAGTCTATTTATGCAGATACTTAAAATTTCTGTTTTTTTCCTTTTATTCCAAATATTTTAAGTCTACTTTTGATTAAAAAATTTCCTTCTTTGTAAAGAATGTCCTCCACCTAAAAATGTATTTATTTCACCTTTATTCTTGAAGATTATTTTTACCCTAGTTCAACAGTTCATTTTAGCACTTTAAAAATATTGTTCCACCATGTTCTGGCCACCATGATTTCAGATGAGCTATCCATAGTCATTTAAATCACTGTTCTGTTATAAATAGTATGTCATTTTTTTTCCTGGCTGATTTCAACAAATTTTTCTTTGTCTTTAGTGTTCAGCAACTTGAGTATGAGTGAGTTTGGACATGAATTTCTTTATATTTGTCCTATTTGGGGTTTACTGAGTTGATTAAGGCCATAGGTTTCTATCTTTCACCAAATGTGAGGAGTTTTAGCCATTATTTCTTTCAAATATATTTTTCTCACCACACCCTTTTTCTTCTCTTTCTGGGACTCCAATGACATGAATTTTAAAACTTGTCAAATATTTCCACAGGTCCCTGCGATTATGTTATTTTTTTTCCCACAAACAAGTCTTTCTTTATACATGAAATGGATAATTTGTAATGTTATCAAATTTATTCATGTTTTTTTCTTTTTGTCATCCCTGTTCTGCTACTGAGCCTATCCAGTGAGTTTTGTTATAATCAGTATTTTAATATTTAGTTCTAAAATTTCTGTTTGGTTCCTGTTTTGATTTTTCTATTGCTTGGATGATAATTCCTATCTTTATATTCACTTCAAGAGTGTTTGCTCTTCCTTCTTATATCATTTTCATAATAGCTGCTTCAACATCCTTATCAGATAATTCTGACTTCTGTGTCCTCTGGAGGTTGGTGTCTGCTGATTTTCTTCTCCCATGACATACGAGATTTTCCAGGTTCTTCTTAAGCTGAGAAATTTTGGATTGTGTTCTGAATATTTTAAGTATTATGATAGTTTGTATCTTGGTTAAATCTTTCAGAGAATGTTGATATTTTGTTTAGTAGGCAGTCAACTCAGTTGGATTCAGGCCACAATTTCTGACTAGCCTTTTAAGGGTTGTGGTTTTACTGTCAGATCCATTTTCCAAGTCTCTGAAATGCTATTTATATCTGTCTTCTGTTTGCTACACCCAGTGGCCAGTCTGAGATTGGTGGTAGTCTATGTCTTATTTCAGTTCTCTGAGATCTTAGTATAATGTTTAGGGTCAGGTTCATGTACATAAAGCTCAGGAGTGAGCTTAAGAGTCTATAACAATTTCTTGGATTTCTCCAACAATTTTATCCCTCTCCATTGACATCCACAGCACTTTCTAGCCAGGAAGCTAGAAATGTAGTTATCCTTTTCTGTTGCACACATCACATTTCTTTACCCTCATCCAGGTCTAAAGAACAGGAGAACAAAGAGGAAAGAGATACGAGTTTATACAACCCACACAGGACCACAGATCCTGTGACAAGAGAGGAAGGTTATCTTCCCTCAGAGCTGTAGAGTTGTGGGCACCCTGCTGTGACACTACTGCTAATAGGACATTCCCACCCACTCAAACCTAAACTGGAGGGTTTCTTTTAGAGCTTTCTGTATCCATGCTGATGCCCACTTCCAAGTTTTAAGAGGATTGAGTCCAGGCCCGGGGTTACTGGAAGGAAAAAAAAAAAAAGGTAGACTCACTGCTAGTTAGGTTGTACTTCAAAATAATGGTATTCTCCAGTGAGTCTATTTACTCTTCATAGTCTTCAGATAGCTGCTTAATGCATTCTCTTCAGGACTTATAACTGCATTCGAAGACAGAGAAAGGGCAAATTATGCTTACTGTATTTTCCAACCTCAAAAACCATGGTGAAGTTCCGAAACAAACATTATGACCATGCTATATAATGAAATAATAAAAAATATAATATTAGGTTGGTGCACAAGTAATTGCGGTTTCAATGGTCGAAAATAACTGCAAAAAATGCAGTTACTTGTGCACCAACCTAATACTAAAGTATGCCATATTAATTTCCACTTAAGCTGTGGTAGTTTGCTTATATGTGGTAGTTTATAAGTATAAGATATTTATAAAAATATAAATACCCAGTTCCAACTCAGTCATTCAGTTCAAGAAATATTTATGACAAAGCTACTTCAAGCAAGGCAATTTACTAGACACTACAATGTATAATACTGTTTCATATGGTGTCAGAGGCAAACAGTTGTGTGACAGTAGAAGCCAAGATACAATAGATTCCTCATTGTTAACATAAAAATTGTTTTACTTGGGAAGATCCAACCATATTTATCATTTTATCTAATTTTAGCCTTGTATTCTTAACTCAGCAGGCAGTCATATTTATAATATTTAGGAAAAAATCATTATTTTGACAGATTGATAAGCTATTTCTTTAAAACTCTCTGTTAGACATATTTTTTCATCAAATTGTTGAAATATATTTATATTTTACCTCTCTGATCCATGGCTCTATTTTGGTATTCAATTATATAATTCAGCAGCTATCTTCTCAAAGAGTGGGTAGCTAAGTCACTCTTTTGCCATATCACTAAAGATTATTTTCCTGAAGTATTGTGAATATTATTAACTTATTTGTTTACTATTTTTGTGAGAAACATTAGCAAATTCAACATGTGAGTAGGCTTTATTAACCAGGCCTACAAAAACCAGACTACAGATAAACACAAGCCTTAAGATAACTTCTTGTTGGAAACAACAAATATTTTCCTTCTTAATTTGTTTAAGGATTAGGATACTTTTTGTTTTTTTTGTTTTCTGGGTTTTTTTTGAATAAAAACTAATTGTATTACCAGGAAGTCAATAAGTTGAAAGCACTGATGATATGGAGAACTACAGTAATATTAAATAACCTGATGTTATTGCTAAGTTTGGCAGCATTAAAGTAAAGTTCTGCCCAGAATAAGTATATCAGAGTATGTTGAAACAAAAGTTTTAGCAGGCTTTAGAAACCAAATGTACATGCCTATAACTAAGTAGTTCATTAAATCTACAAATGTCATTCACTATAGAATGAGAAGGTAAAACTTTCCCCGAACTCTCCTCCTCAGGAGCACAACGATTCTAGAGTCAGATGGTTCAGAATAAAATTCTGGCTCATACTCATTCTGATTTTGGAATCTTGGCAAGTTACTTAGCTTCTCTAAATCTTAGTGTGTTCATCTATAAATGGGGATAATAATGTGATTTATTTCATGAGTTGCTATGAGGATAAAATAGCATGAAAAGGAGAGATAATGTGTGGCAAATAGTACTCAGTAAATGACTGCTATAATTATCACTAACAGAGTTATCCAGTCAGTAGAGCTCAGTATTTTATCAAAAAGTGAAAATAAATCTTTATTTTGCAAAGACATCTCTGGGAGATCTCTCGAAATCACCTATCTGGCAAAGTGATTTTTTTCCTATTTTCAAAAGATTTCTCATTCATATGGAATAAGGTATTTGTGGAGTTGAGGTTTCCATGATTCTCTCAATTAGAAGAGAAGCCAATCCAGTGATGTTAGTTTTTATTCATTCTTACTATTCTGTAGAATGTCTGTTTATTCAATTTTTTCACTCATTTATTCAATAACATTAATTAAGCCTACCAAATGTCAGGCACTGTGCTGGGCACTGTAAATAAAAATAATAAAAACAGCACCTGTCTTTGAAGTGCACACAATCTTTAGCAGAAAGATAAACATTGACATCAAAATGTTACTGGTGTACTGCAGCCATCTTGTATCTGCTCATGAGAATGAAACACTAACATTCCAGAAATTTTGTAAGCTGATTGTTAAACAATGACATTACTAAATTTTAAATTATGTAAATTAACAATTAAACAAATTATATTAAAATACAGATAAGAGATACTCAGAACTCACCACTTTACCATTTTTTTACTGCATTTTACTATTATCTATGCATTTGATTTGATTTACATCTATTATTTATATATGCTCGAAATCTTATATAATGTTGTGCTACTGCATATCTCTTCCCAATTATGCTTCGTGATTACCGTGTTGGACACTTGAAATCAGCCATGGTAGAGTATTTACACCATGGAATTTGGCAAACTTTACAAATTAGGATTTTTCCCCCTAGAGCCACATTTGTTGAACACTTCCAGCATAACAATTTTTCTAATTATAACACATTGTTATATGTAATACAGACACACACACACACACACACACACACACAGTGTTTCCCCAAAAATAAGATCTACCCCCAAAATAAGCCCCAGTTAAGATCGTCAGCCAGACAGATGCCTTTAGTACGTTATGACGATGTTCCAGGAGAAGATGACTAACTGTATTTGAAGACATGTAGATTGTACATGAAAAAAATAAGACATTATTGAAAATACATCCTAATGCATCTTTTGGAGCAAAAATTAATATAAGACCCGGTCTTATGTTTGGGGAAACACTATATATGTCATAGGAATGCAAATAAATTGATCAATGAACCCTTAAGGAAGGCTTTGTGGAGAAGGAATATTTGAATTGGTTAAATTTAGAAGAATTTGGATCTTTGAAGTCCAAAGAGTAGAGAGGGTCTTTTGAAAACTGTGATAGACTATGTTATCACTCCCCACTATTCACTCCTCCTTCCTGTTTTACATCATTACCCAATGCCTTTGGAATTGGCTTTGTGAATTGGTCTATGGCATGTCAGTAGACACAGGTAAACCACCCTGATCAGAAGCTTTAAGAGCCGTTGCACGTGTTTGTCAGCTCCCTTGCTCTTATCTTTGTCTACTAATGATTCGTATAAGGGCAGTTTCTTCATCCTGGGTGCTAGCATGAGGAGACATGTAAAGCAGAGAGGCAGTCAACTCTAATTTCAGCTGAACATAGAGAGCAGCAGCTGGCATGTTAATATGAATAAGAACTAAACCGTTATTCTTGTAGGCTTTTGTATGAGAGAGTCATTTATTACCACAGCATGATATATAGAAAGCTGACTATAATATATAAAGTCTGATTTAACATTGGCCTTTTCCCACTTACTTGTCATTGCTGAGGAACCTTTCTTCTAAGCAAAATGAATCTGTGATAAACCCAAAACGCTTTAAAAAATGTTCAGACACTATTTTCACAAAATTTCTCCTAATGGCACAAAGTACCAGGGGGACAATAGTATACACACTTTTGAGAGCAGGAAACTACAAAAAATAAATAGAAGAGGGAGAGTTAGAATCACACTACATACGTTACAATTTTTGCTCAAACCAATACTGCATGAAACTCAAGCTTGGATATATTATCAAAGCGTTAGAACTACAAGGAATCTTCATAGTCCTATCAGCCAGCCTCTTAGTTCCACAATTGGTGAATCCAAGGCTAAAGGAAGTTGAATGGTTTTCATAAGAAGTGAGCTATGAAACTAGGATACAGCTCAGGTATCCTAATTCCCAATAGTTTTCTGTCTTCTTCTTCTTCTTCTTAATAATAATAATAATAATAATAATAATAATAATAATGGACAATAGCTAACACTTACTACATATTTATCACTACCATTTACATGAACACCACCATTTTAAATGCTTTATATGTAGAAATTAATTTAATCCTCACCAATAAAAAACTGAGATAAGTATTATTAATATTTCATTTTAAAAACAGAAATCTTAAGTTAAATAAGGTACCCATGATCACACTGCTTTGAAGGATCATAAAGGTTTCACAGCCTCACACCTTATCACCGGGCCAATTTTCCTCATTCCTGCTACTGCATGAAGTGCTAAGACATTTGGACTATAAACAGGACACTCTTTTCTTTCTGAGGGCTAGCATGACATTGTCTTATAAAGATCACAATGTTGTTTTAATCTGAATAAAGTTATCTCTTTTTGAGAGATACATCCCTTTTCAAATTACTACTTGCTATAATCAAAACCACCTACTCAGAAGACAACTCTTTTCGGGGGAAAGGACTTCTTGTTTGTTTGGTTTGATTGTTTGGTTTAATTTGTTCCTTTGGCTTACAATGTTCTCTTTAAGAATACAGAAAATTAAAGACTGGAAACTTGCTAAAATCCATGATGTAGTTATAATACCTGTTAGGGAAGAGACCAATTTTTTGAACAAGAGCTATCACCTTCAAGCCCATGTCAGCAAAGAGATACATGTAAATGTGTCCAGTAAATAAAAATGTTACTTTTCCTATTTTTTGGTGAAGGCAACCAAAATCCTCCCCCTTAATGTTCAGAACTTTTTAAAAATGTGAAGAACAATTTATAATAACTTTTGACATTAGCTGGATATGAGTTGAGAATATTTTGACATTGAAGGACACTCATGAAATTAGCTTAGGACTTAAGTTTCTCTTTCACTTTCAGAAGCTTCCTGAGAACAGAAGGAAAATTGTCTTCTGTTCCTTTGGTTTCTTGATTGCTTCCATCATCCAATGAACTTTGCATGTGAAGACATGATTTTATAACAGAATTCCACAACTTAGATTAATCCTTATGATTACTGAGTTGCCTGATGGACTCATTTTCTGTGTTACCTCTATTTCCCCAATCCTTTCTTGGCTTTCCACCTTTGGGGCCAAACTGACAAGAATATGCAATGGAACTGGCCATACTGAGTGAGCTGCAGGGCAGTAACCTGCCAGAAAGCCATCTGGTGCATCCCATCTATTTCAAAGTGCTCTCAAATATATTAACCCATGATATCATCAAAATACAGGTATTTCTCCAGGCAAGAATTGAATCTATTATTGTCTTTTGTTTTCAGGAACACTGAGGCACAGAGAGTTTGGGGAAATTACTCTAGGACATCCAGAAAAGTATAACTCACAGAAAAATTAGATCCTAATGTACTTTGTTATCCAGAGATTAAACCCTCTAGTTAACTATTTTTTTTCACTTCAGTTTGTCTTTTCTCAGCATCATCACTGCTTCCTTGTCCACCAAACATTCTGATCCTCCATATTACCTACATATATTTTTTTAGGGTAAAATCTCATGATCATTTGGTGTTCAGGGAAGTGAAGAATGAACAAGAACAAAGTTTTATTGAGTTTTCCAGAACAGCTTTTTCTTTTAGATGAAAATTCATTTTAAATAAGAGTTATTCCTGTCTTTGAGATTTTCCACCTAATAATGAACAAAAGTTAGTTGCGAGTTTATTTATATTACTACTAGAATTCATTCATTGAGCATTTTTAATACAAATAAACAATAACACAGAATTAGGAGCTATGCTAAAAAAAAGAATACCATAAATAGTGAAGCAATTTGTTCTAATGATTAAATTTAATTCTGGGTCTTTCTTTTAGAAAACTGCTTTTATTCTCTCTGTTTTAGAAATCGATCTAGTAAAATATGCTAGTTTCTTTTACTTCTTTATAAGCCTACATTTTTTCAATAACATATATATATATATATATATATATATATATGTATATACATCTATGAACGTTCACTTTATTTTTTATTCAATTGTTACTTTAGCAGTGGCTGCAATTAAGAACCAGCTCACTAAATGAACTGTAATTATTGCAAATTATGGTAAGCACCAGTAATTAAAATGTTGCAGTAATGCTAGCCAGCTTTGTTAGATGCCCTTTGAGAGTAGCATAAAATGATATTATATCTTTAACTGGTGTTTGTATTACAGATGAGAAAACCTGGAAATTCAGGCCTTTAGAATCCTTTGGCTGAGTCTTTAGAGCATAATGTAAAGTGGGGATTAGCAGTTATCCAGTGAATTCAAACTGGGAAGATAGTCAATTTGGTTAATTCCACAGTGAAAGTGTTTTTTTTCTTTTAAATGTACAATCTTTAGGGCATAAACATACACGGCTTCCCCATGAGGGGAAAATGAACAATAAACTCTAATCTCTTCTTTGTGTTTGCACGATGCTAATAGTGAGCCTTCTGGGTACAAAAGCAAGACGGAACTCCTTTAATACCCACCCATCTTTTGAGGATCCTCGCCCAGCTGCTACCCCCACTGAACTCTTCAGCTGTGCAGTCATTTGGCAGAGTGCACTGTTATGCATAACTTAAGCTATGTGTGTGTGACTCCAATACAACTGGTGAATACAGATTGTCCACAGGAAAACTCCCTAACTATTTGCAAGCGAAAAACAACGGAATCAATGATTTGGTGGTCATGAAAATGACCTAAGTTTCAGTTTTAGCATTGACTGAATCCATCCATCAACGCATTTATTTGTTTGTTCACCTTGCTCAAGGTGATCCAAAAATGCCATCTAATTTACCAAAAGGCATGACTTAGAGAAAGATGTGGTAATACAGGTGAAAATGTAAAAAGCTGTATTTTATAACTTTGTAAAAACAGTGCTAATGAACAGTTCCTATGATCCATAAGGTTTAGGTATAGCAAACCTCCATAAAGGCCTCAGAAACTTAGAGGCTTGGGATAAAGGAAAGCGTCATGCTATAAGGTGAAGGACAGACATTTGGCACTCTGTGATGCTGAAATTAACCTGATCTCAATTTCCATCGTAGAATCCAATGGACAGGACTTCCGGTCCTGGCTATGATAGATTATTGGTTATTGGAACACTTCTCCCACTATAAACAAGTGTGGATCTAGCACAAAACAAAAATCAGACTTTGTACACAGACAATACAAGGGGTTTGCTTTTTTAAAAAAGAAAGCACACATAGCTGTGCATTAACCCCAGCATTCTGTCTGGGGGCATTTTTCAAATTGCGCACAGGAGCTAGAGTCCAAATAGAGGGCATTGGTGTCTCCCAGCAGAAGAAAGATAGATGGGATTCAGGACTGCTGAGGTGGCCAGAATTGGGAGAGTAGGGTACCAGAAAGTGGGGAACGGCGTAAAGAAGGAACCCTAGACATCTACATGGGAGTTTGTTTCTGTCTTTGGCCAAATGATAAGCTGTGCGTACACAAGATAAAATGAGGCCTGGAAAACCATAGTTAGTGAGGGACTGCAAGATGAATGGGGATTGTAGAGGGTACTCATTGCTGGAAGACTTTTGAAGTCCAATGAGCCAGAGTAGAGACTTGTCTATGAAAAACCCAGTCATTTAGTTGAAACGATAGGCCATAGAGTAGGACAAGTTTAGCCCTAATGTAAGGGCTACTCTAGAGCCGTTTTAACAAAGCCTAAAACTAGGCCTCAACAGAAGGAGGTTGAGCTACCAGCAAATTAATACCTGCTAGAATAAATCTCAACTTTTTTTTTTTAAAGAAGACAATGTAATTTAGACTTTAAATAATGTAGTATTCACAATGCCCAAAATTCCGTCAAAATCAATTAGATATACAAAGAATTTAAAAATGTGATTTATAACCAGGAGAATTAGCATGAACAGAAACAAACCCAGATGTGACAGAGATGTTGGATTAGAACACACTGACTTTAAAACAGTTATAAGTACATTCATGGATTTAAAGATAATTTATGAAAAGGTGGAAAATCTCAACAGAGAAACATAAACTATGAAAAGATAAAAACAAATTGAAATTTTTGAACTGTAAAGTAATATAATTAAAATAAACATCCTAAATGCATAGGCTTAAAAGTAGATTGGACACTTTATAAGATTAGCTAACAAAGCTATCCAAATTGAAATACAGAGAGAAAAAGCACCGCAACTTTGACTTAAGACACAGTATCAAATGATCTTATATGCACACGATAGGACAGGAGACAGGAAATGGCAAAATAAATCTATGGAGAAACTGAGCCATGGTCACCTCTATATGGGAGGAATTGACTGGGAAGGGACATGAAACTTTTAGTGAAGATAGAAATGTCCCGTATTTTTATAAATGTGAAGGTCAGAGTTGTATTTGTTTTACTGAACTATATTATTGCAGTCTGTGTTTTTGAGTGTTTGTCAATTATACTTCATTGAAAAGGGGAAAAATCCAATGGACAATGACCAGTTAGTATCATTATCTGATCTAAGCATCAAAATACTGGCAATCACCTTATCATCCATGAAATCTTATTTAAATCTTATTTACCCTTATCTCTCAGTGTGACTTATTGTTAGTTTCATATTCTCTCTATTTCTGTCTGTCTCGTTTTTTACAGTCTCTTTCCTTGATCCTTTTCTTCACCCCTCCGTTAAATATTCATGTTTCTAAGTTTTTGTAATTGGCCTTCTTTTATTCCCACTTTATACATTCTTTCAGGACCTAGGATATGATTAGCACAGTTCTGGTGCTCAGTGATGGATGGATGGACGGATGGATAGATGGATGGCTAAATAATGAGTACTGTCCTCTTTACATTGATTCAATTTATGTGCCAGGCATTCTTCCAGGTGCTGAAGATACAGCTGTGAACAAAGCAAAAAAAAAAAAAAAAAAAAAAAAAAAAAAAATGTTTCCTAGTGTCCACATTTTATTTATAATGAAGTCTTGGTTCAACTACCAGGCGCAGGCTCACATCGTTTCTCAAATAGGAGCATACCTACCACCAATGTGTATCTTTAAGTCACTGCCAGAGTAAAATTACTAAGATGTACATCTGATTTGTTACTCCAATAACAAATATTTTTGATATTTAATGTACATAAGTTTCTGTAGACTTTTTGGCATGTACAACCACATCTCTACCTAAATATACTATGCTCTAGTCATAAAAAATACTTTTCTGTTCATCTCTCTCACTCTGTGTCTTTGCATAAATAATTTGTTTAGCATTTTCTCCCTCTTCCCACTCTCCACCCTCACTGTCTTCTTGCAGAGTTCTCCTTATTCATTCTTCAAAGTGGCTTAAGAGATCTCTTGACCACCTTGACAGAGTTAAAGTTTTCTTCTCAAGGTTTCTTTTCAATACTCCTGGAATTATTCTTGTATAGGTTTATATCTTAAACTTGGTGTTGGTATAGATTATGCAGCTATAAACAGCATATTATGGACATATCAGAAAAGATGTAGTAAAAGAATTAGTGGTGTAGTTCCAAATATGGCACTGGTAGTCCAAAAGATTCTACTCAGGAGGGAGCACAGGGAAAAGTAGGATGTATGAAAATAGAATTGGAACCCAGTGTTCAGGAGTAAGGATTGCCAGGGACATTAGCCAGCTATTAAATCCATAACCAGCTACCAAGTACAACAGACTGGACTCCATCCAGCCTACAGCTGGATGACCAAAATTTATGCAAAGATAGTTAATGACCAAAAATACTGGAAGTAGAGAACATTTTTGCCCTGAAAGACACACACACACACACACACACACACACACACACACACACACACACACACTACAAATTTAAATTCTCTTCAATCCTCAGTAGACTGAAATAATACTGTTGCTATTTAATTATCTGTGCAATACAGGCAGCTAATATGGGCTAGTTTTGGAATGTAGTGTGATACCATGGTGAAAAAGGAGCTCGTTACTAACAAACTTTGTTAGTAAGATTGTTTCTCCTTTTAGGAAGTGAGGGCCTTGAAGGCCATGCTAAATCCTCTGTATCTACTATTATGAGTGGCCCATTGCAGGCACTGAAAATTCTCTTTTAATAATAAGTTAACAGTTTTCAGTGAGTAGAGCTGTATTCACCCAAAGCATTCTTTAGTGCTTAAGCACGCATTCTTTGTTTGGTATTGTGATGGGTTTTGTTGCCATGAGAACATTTTGCCAATTATAATTTTGCAAAGGAAACACTCTAAAGATGTCACATACAAATATCAAACAAATAGATCAGCTCAAAATCAATAAATACGCTTTATATTGCACGGATAAATAATCCTCTTTACTGTGTATTTTTCATTTCATAAATCATTATTTTAACATCATTTATAATTATTATCTAAGTGTATGATGCTCTTCTCTGCCCTTGATAAATACAATGGACTTCCTAGATATTTCAAGGCATTTTACCCATGCTGTTCTGTGGAACAGTGATTCAAGAAGATATTAACAGATGCATCATATGAGGATATAGATTTTAGAAGTACAGCCATTCTGATCTCTTTCTAGAAGATTCACAATGCATGTTAATATATTAAAGGATCCAAGATATTCTAAGGGTACAGAGGGTAATTTTTAACAGTTTTTCACAAAACACTTTCTTTATGACAAATTAATAACCTTTGGAGCGGTGCTTCCTATGGGTAACAGTTTAAGAGATTTCTTCTAAAGAATAATAACTGTCTTCTTTAGGAAGACATGGACTCAAATATAGAGAAATCACAATAGGCTTTGGAGTCAGAAGTCAGGTTTAAATCACCTAAACGAGTTATGACTGTCATTCTGAGAAAGTTCTTTAACCTCTCAGAAGATTATAAAGACTGTCTCACAGGTATAAGGTGCTCAACAAATACTAGTTTTATTTTCTTTATTACTTTATAAGCCCCTTCCATATTCTGCTTGCTGATGGACCAAGTAGTGGACTGTGGGCCCAGCTGGGGTTGACCACCCTTTAAACAAGTGGTAGGCCTTCCTGGCAGCACCTGTGCTTCTGGAGAGCCAGCTGTGCTGTAGTGATATTGAGACTGGGCAGAAGACAAGTGGGGAAGTGGTTATTCCACCCACACGTTCTCACGTGTCACAACATGCAGCTGGTGAGTACTCTCTCAAGAGAAGGCTACTGGCATGCATATCAATGAAAACAAGTCCTTGGGTCTTGTTTAGCACGTGTGCCTTAATTATTGACCCCGAGTCTGGGGAGGTCAACAAAGAAGAAGTTCTCTGCTTTGCTGTGAAACAATCATAAAATCTGACAGAAGAGTTAAGGTCAATAATTTTCAAATGTAATACCTGGTTTCCTTAGGCTACAAGCACCATATCATCTGTAGGGTTTTTTTTCTGTATTAAATTGTCCAATGCTGGTTACAGATCAAAATGTTGAGCAAGTACTAAGACTTCAGAATTTCATAAATTTATGAACAGATAGGTGTTCCTACAAATTTTAAACAGGTGAAGCTTTAAAGTAAGAGCCTTTTAAAAATCACTTGTTTCCTCAGTTTTCTTTGTCTTAAGAAATGACTAGCATGGAAAAACATTTTGATGAAAGGGGTGTCCTGATTAGAATGAAGCTTATTTACTCTAAGACAAGTACCAGCACAGTGTACACCCTCTCCCCATCTCACCCCACTCCCACACCCCATCCCCACCCGTGGCAAAAAGTAAGCCAGAGCACATAACATGTAAGCTATTTTCATCTTTAGAAAAAAAATTCTCTTAGACAATTTTCCTCACAAATCAAACATACCTTTATAAGGATCACAGCAAATTGAGGAATATAGGGTAAAACCTGCAAAAGACTGAAAATTAAATGTTCAAAAATACAACTACATTTTTCTCTTGGAAATCTAAAGTCATGATAGGGGATCCAGAACTTACATATTTCTAGGGAGAAGTTCTGTGGTCAAACCCAATGTCAGATAAATTGTGGCTGGGAGGGTGCCTCCAGGTTGAATGAACGCATGCGTTGGAGAGGCACTAGCAAGCTCTTCAAAAGGAGAGGTAAACCTACAGCTTTGCTCACCCTTTATTTCTCCTTCCTTCCCCTTCTTCCCTTCCTTCTTCTCTTCCTCCCTTTCTTCCTTCCTCCGTCCCTCCTTCTCTTCCTTCCTTCCTTCCCCCTTCCTTACCTCCTTTCTTTCCTTCTTCCCTTCCTTCCTCCCTTTCTTCATTCCTTCCTCCCTCCCTTCCTTCTTTTCTTCCTTCCATTTTCCCTCCTTCCCTCCCTTCTTTCCTCCCTCTCTCCCTCCCTTTTTTCCTTCCTTCCTTCCTTCCTTCCTTCCTTCCTTCCTTCCTTCCTTCCTTCCTTCCTTCCTTCTTTTTTTTCTTTTGGTAATGAGACTATGAAGTAGTTCCAGATGGTGAGCAAGTGGCCAGACTCAAACCAGTTGCTAAACCAGCTGGCATGGGTGAACTTGCTTAGTGGTGACGTGCAAGCATAGAGTCCCCACAATCCTGCTTCCTGATGAAACTGGAGAGAACAAACCAACAATAGAGAAATGAGTACTGTAATTTATCTTGGAGGCCATTTAGGTTGTTTATCCCAAACTACATTTTGATTCCAGTTACAGTTTAATTATGAGTATTTGTTCTCTAACAGAGACTAAACAAAGGGTAACTATTTTCTTTTATCTCTTTCTTTGTTATGAAAATTTCAGTTTCATGTTTGCCTCTCCTCTCTCTTGAAATAGTGTCTCACGCAATGTAAACGGCGTTCAGCTCAATTTCTTCCCATTCGAATGAAATCTCTAAAACAAACTAACAGTAAGAAAGAGCAGACATTTTTTACATATAAGGAATGTGCGACTTAATAATGCCGATGTATTTCTTTAAGCTTTTATCACATATATTTGACAAGTCCCTTCTGTTATAAAGGAGACACCACCAAGTTTCTCTGGGCATCAAACTCCTGGCATACGTTTCAGAGTGGAGGACACCCACTGATTCTAGATCCCTGTCTCCTGCAGTAATTGGCAAGGTGATTTGGTTTTGATCACGAAATGGGAAGTTACAAAGATTTGGGTGATGCTCGTTGTCTCCGTGAGCTGTGCATGGCTCCTGGGCCCGGCCAGCAGTGACTGGAATTTGTCACAGAGCCCACTCTCTATTTACAGAACTTGTTCAGCATTTGCTTCTGCAACTGCTCAAAGGTTACTTTCATCACATATTTTTTTATCAAACATATTGCTGAGGAGATTTGTCTTTCATCTAAAACACCCTGCACTGTGTTGGCTGTTACTTTCTGTGGTGGGAGACTAGATTTTCCTCTGTATGTGCTGTAGATGGATGCCCAAAGAATTGCTCAGCCATCTCTGCATTCACCTAAAACTGTAGTAAGGAAGAGTAGTTGATAACCACTCTTTTTGGCAGAAAAAGACACTTCCAAATTGGATTGGAGCTGAAACCAAATTCTACACTACTAAAAATTATAGTTTTTTTTTTAAATATATAAACTATTATGTGTAACAATTAAAAAAAAACTACTTTACTATAGATACCCCATAATTTTAATATTTAACTAATTCATTCTTACTACCACAAGAGTAATGCATTTTAATTGTTTTCATCTATCACTTGCATTGTTGATCAGGTTTTGTTTTTTCTTTAATCAACCTTCTTTTATCTATTTTTGGATCAATTATCTGTTTTTTGATTGTTCTCCTAAAATATCTTATTTCCACTGCAGTCTGTGTTTTAAACTGCATTTGCTTTTTATTTTGTCATGAAAGGTTTTCATATTTCAGTACAAATCAACTAGTTTTAACACATGGTTTCAACAAAACTACCATTCATAGTTGATAAAAATTTATTGAACACAAAAGAAATGAGCACAGTTTTAGTTTCCCAATAATAATCTGTATTTCACTCTACATGTAACAGTAAATGCAGGTTGTACTAAATTGGCTTTAATTTTCAAAAATTCATCTTTGGCCTTCATACAATGAAAGGTATTTTGAAATAAATACATATTCAATGTTTAAGTCTTATTGATGCAAATTCAAACTGTTTTGTCCATAGTCCACATATTTCACATGATACCACAGGTTATTAGGTAAGGTTGTGATGGGCGTTGGCTTTGGTTTTGCAAAATTCCAGATTCAAATCTCAATTTAGTCATTGTCTACCTGTGAGATTTTTAAGTCACTTAAATTTATGAGTCTCACTTTTCCAACTCTAAAATAAAAATATTTACCTTTACCATGATAGGTTTATCATGAGTATTATAAAGTACAAATTTATAAACATATATAATTTATAAATTAGATATACTCAGAAAATATGTGAAGCATGATAATTGTGGTTATTATTAATATTATTTCCAGGCGATGCTTTGACATAGGAATTGAAACTAAATATTCAATGAATTTGAATATTTAAAATAACCTTTCTACTTAAATGGACTTATAATTTAACAAAAGGTGTTATTCTATCAGGAAAGTGAACATCACACTTAGACACCAAATTCTTGAAAACCATATTTAAAGGTTTTTCTGTTCCATGATGGCAGCTCTAAAGTTTTAATATAATCATTAAAAGAAGGAGCTTTCTCATGATTTCTCAACTGGAAACATTCAAAGCACCACAGGACAAAACTTTGAAAAGAAGTTACATTTACAGATACCTGAAGGCTTCTATGTCCACATTTGGGACTTCATAAATATTGACCACATGCAAAAAAAAAAAAAAAAGCTCATTTCCTCTATAAGGTTGTATAAATTTTAAATTGAAATGTAATTATATTTTTCCTCAAGAGATTTCAGGATAAAAAAAGATTAAGTGTCTACCTAGAGATTATAAAGTGAACAGTAGGTATTGAGTAACTTTCTCAAAGCTTATTTTTTTAATGAACTAACTGCATTTACTCTGTAGGTGCATGCCACCTACATGGTCTTGAGCTCATAGACACTTAGAACTCTGCCATTTGACCTGCAGTGAGGTACACACAGGGGCACCCTCACTTACATACCAGCAAAGCCTCCACTCTTACAATCACTGAGTGAGTTGGTACAGAAGGTCAAAATACAGACCTAGGAGTGGAGAGAGAATCTCAAAACCTCATTACAAAACAACTTACTTAAATAGACCATATTTACTTGCTGTAAATCAATTTTCTATAAAGATAGTTCATGATCTGGACCACCTAGTTCAAAATTGAGTATTTGTGACTCTAATTGAAAGAAACATTTATCAGGTGCCAACGAGGAATTACCGTAGGCAAAGTGCTAGGAACTCACAAACAAATAGAATACAAATCCCTGTCCTTACTGATGAATGCCACTGCCTCTGGAGACAGATGCATAACAAATATTTGAAATGTGCTAATTGTTACTATAGAGAACATTCATGGTCTTTGGAGACACAGTGGAGAGTACGCATCCCAGACTCTCCCAAACTAGTCTATGGGAAAATTCTTGGAGGAGGTAATACAGTCAGGAAAGACATGTGGACAATGGAGGGATAAGGCCATAACTTGATAATGGAAGGATCAAAGTTGCTTCAGTCACGATCTTCACTTTAATTCTATGAGAAACAGGAACCAATATCTAAGCAACATTGAGTTGAAATGGCAGGTAACTGACAGAGCCTATTTGGACTTTGATAAAATGGAAAGGAGTATCTCCAGTGGACGGCTGCTCTACCACTTGTTTGAAAACAGATTTTTGAAGTATGGTCTCTGTTCAGTATCTCTTCGTTTATCCATCACTTTAAGCTGAGAGTTTTTGTGAAGTGTTCATGTTTCTGCTGCTTCTAATTCCTGTTTTAGTTTATTTATTGTAGATACAAACTCTCTTCTTTTTTTTTCTTTGTGAGGAATGAAATATATTTCTCATTTATAAATAAAACTATTCCTGATGAACTTTATGTGTCTTAAAATCTGAGTGGGGAGACATTTGAAGTTTATTCTTATCCTCCCAAAGAAATTTAATTTGGCTACATGCAGAACTCATTTTATACTGCCAAACCCTTGCTGCCTCCTCAAATTGTCAACAGGAAGTGGGAGTTCCTTGACCACAAAACCTTTAGAATTGTTAGCATTTTGAGAATACAGTGAAAGGGATTTCCTAATGTCTCTTCTCAGAGTTTGGCAACTGGGGTGGTGACCAAAGAATTCTTGATGCTGAACCCTCAGGTCTGGATCATGTTTCCTGCTCATTATCGTATAGCCTGATGTTGGTAGTTTTTAAATTCTAATACAAGGAACATCTGTTTAAAATTGTTTTTAGCAACTGAAAAAAATTTCTTACTGACTGTTGGAATGGGCTTTATCGATGATACAACTTTAATTTTTGTCATTCTTTGGATCTTGTTTAACATTTGCTTAATGTAGTCAGTTGTCTGCACTTGTTATTTTGCATTTAATCAAATCTAGTAAACAGTATTGACCATACACCTCAACAAATAGATTGCTATAATCATGAACAACTAAGTAGGTACATCAAAACTGTATCAGTCCTCTAGAAGCAGATGTGAAGACAGAATGAGAACTGCAAGCAATTTGTTGGGGGAAATGATAATGGAGAGTGTGAACAGGAAGGGAAGGCAGGGAAGGCTTTTAGAGGGTGATATAGGTATAACACCCATGAAAGAAGAGGGGAAAGAAAGAGCCTTGAGTAAAAAAAGCTTTAGACTGCTGTGCAACTCTTGGAAAGTCTTAGCCATGCCAGTGGTTAGCCCCAGAGCAAAAGTTGGCCATTAGTGAGGGGCCGCATTGGGCAAGCAAGGCTGGAGTCTAGATTCCCTTCAGTGCTCAGCCATTGATTGATAGAAGTTTAGCTAGAACACAACCTCAGCATGAATGCTGACTATGTGGCAGCTGGACCCTGTCAGGTAACTCTCCACAGCAGGTTCTCTATTAAGGGAGATCCTGAGAGCTGTGCACATCCATGGCGGTCACACTGATCTTTCATAATATTTTGCTTCCTATCATGGAAGTCTCACTTACCAGAAAAAAAAATTATATATATTTTATATATTTTATATATATATATAATTATATATATACGTATATATGATATATACATATATATACATATATACATATATACATATATATGAGAGATTTCAAAACCATTACATTATAATTAATTACAGCACTATTTTTAGTAATATTGAGAAAATAATTACTTAAAATTTATTGAAAGAAATGAATTTCAAAGTCCCACTAAAAACAAAACAAAACAAAAAAACCCCGCTAAAAAATTATTTGATTAATTTTTTAACTTAAAATGTCTGAGAGTCATTTAAATTTTTCAACACTAATATGAAGTTTGCAAAAATAATTAGAGACACATTTTATATAAACAAAATTTAAGATTTTATTTTATCATTGTATTAGAAAGAATAATTTTGCCATTTGTGACAACATGATGGTCCTTGTGGGCATTATGCTACACAAAATAAATCAGACAGAGACAAATACCATATGATCTCACTTATATGTGGAATGTAAAATAAATAGACAAACAAACAAACTCATGGATACAGATAAGATTTGTGGTTGCCAGAGGCAGGGGGTGGGGGAAGGACGAGATATGAGTTGGGTGAAAATGGTCAGAAGGTATGAACTTCCAGCTATTAAATAAATAAGGCATGGGGATGGAATGTACAAAATGATGACTACAGTTAATAATACTGTAAGGTATATTTGAGAGTTCTTAGGAGAGTGGAGAGTAAAAGTTAGAGAGTAAAAGTTCTCATCTTAAGTGAAAAAATTTGTAAATATGTATGGTGATGGATGTTAACTAGATTTATAGTGATGATCGTTTCACAATATATAAAAATATCAAATCATTTTGTTGTACAGCTGAAACGGATGTTATATGTCAATTACATCTTTAAAAAGAAAGGAGAATAAGAGTATCATAATCATGGAAAAAATGTTTGAAGAATATTGAATAATTTGTTAAGTAGTATGGAAATTATATAAACAGAAACTAAACATGGAGTTTGTATAACATTTCCTACTTGTCATCTTCAACTGTACCTAGGGGTACCAGAACATCTTGACAGAGGGGAAACACAAAATAAAACAAAGACATATGACCACCCTATACAGTATACAAAGTATATAAGAAAACATGTTTTAGAAAAAAAGTCGATTCCAAAAGAAAACATTTAAGACTATTATTAGGAGGAATAAAATAGTGAAAAACAGTTTGAAAATGTCCTTCCCATTGCCAAATGTTTTAGCAATATTTATCCCAGAGTATTAGGATTATATTTATGTTTTCTCGGAGTTTATATTTGCAAATTTTCTACAATAAAAATGTATTCATCTTGTAATTCTGAGCAACAATATCTATAAATTTTTAGAGTTAACGGTAATTACCAGAAGAGAAGTTCACACACACACACACACACACACACACACTCACACACAATCACTCATGCTTGCAACACAACATCAGCCACAAGTCAACAGGAGAAAGATATTTGCATACACCTTCCTTGTGCCATCTAATTGAATTATATATTCAAAATTAACAGGTAAAGACATATGTCTGTGTGCCTAGTTTTAGTTTAATGAAGATTCTATCTAAAACTGTAAAGAAAGATCCTCAAAATTCTAAACTATGATTCAGAACAAAATACCCGACTCCACCCAGTTCCAACAAATGGCATTGGGTTTTGTGTGGGGTCATTTAGTCTCTTATATCACCTTTTCTTAGATCTACATTGCACTTGCTTCATTTGTGCCTATTTTTCAATTGAAATTTACTCCATATATCCCAGATGTGTAAAGAAATAAGATTATAAGTGCCAATAAAAGGTGATTTAGGATATATGATTACAATAGAAAAAATAGCAGAAATCTTTTTAACTGTTAGTGGGTAGATGATAACAAATTTATATAGGATACATTGTTCAAGAGAAGATAGGATTATAAAGGACAAAAGATAAAGTGTTATGCCTTTATGAATGAACATAACTCTCAACAGAGAAAGAAGAGCGATCTATGAAACAAAATATTTGAGAATTTGGGTAGATGTTCAACATCTCTTTTGGATACTCTCAGTTTAACATTAACTCAGGGAATTACTAGGAGTTAGTTCAAGATTATATAAAGGTCAGGCCTGGTGAATGTACCACTGATAAAACTTTGGATGCAACTAGAATTTGTAGGTGCTTTGCAATCTGAGATCAGATAGAGTGGATGAGCGTGGAGTAAGGGAGCTATGTCATGTTTGTATTGAGATCATCAAGGAGTGGGAGTACATGCTTCACCAGATTTTCAAAGTAAGCAAAAGAAACTTATTCTGGAAAATGATGCTCAACAGAATTTATGTCACCAATAATAAAAGGAATATACCTCGTAGAAAATGTTCCCAGGCCACCAGCTTGTATCCCTACTGGTCACCATTGATTTAGAAACAAATGGAGTCAAAGGTAGTCTTCTCTTTGATAAAGTTCTCTCTATGAGGTAATATTTTCCCCAAATTTGAGTAGACACAAATTCCTTTAGAGCCAAAAGTAAAAGAAAGTTTAGTAGTGCAATAGTATTTATAAGTTGCATTCGCCTTGTCTCTTTCTATGACACAGATCCCCATTATTAATACAGATGCTCAGAAAGCAATATATAAAACCCTAATTAAATTAAAGTATTCTACATGGATAACCATCTCAGTGTTGATCATTAAAGTGATATTTCCTGAAGGTGAGCTAATGTAAAACAAACAGTGACAAAAATATGCATTGCATGAAAATTCAAAAAGTGCAAATTAATGAAAAGTGAAATACCTCAAATTCTTTATTCCAATACAACTCTTGTAACTGAAAATAACTGCTGCAATTATATCAGTTTTAAAGCTCAATTAAGAACATAGAAAATATCAAGAATAGTTAGTAGGTGCTCCAGTTTGTCCCAGTTGAAGCTTTTATTATGTAGAATCACAAAATATTAAATTTAAGATTAGAAAATTTTGATAAGTGTCTCATCTAAGGAGTCTTTTCCATACACTTCCTAGATCAGTAAATAGGCCATTACTGCTTCATCCATAGAAAACTTGAAGTTTAGAGGCTCATGTCATAGTGTTATGTCACCTTTTTCTCCCTCTGCCTTTTGTCTATGATTTTACCAACTTCTCAAACTTCTTATGCATTGAATATATTAACCTCCCTATTTCTGCATTTGTCTTTATCAAAACTCTTGTTACTATGTGGGTAGTTTCTGGTTCAGCTGGACATGGGAGCCCATACACCAGTTTTTCTTTCTTATTAACTTCCTCAAGTTCAAATACCTTCATCACCTAGCTGTTCAATCATCCATTACCACAGGCACACCTTTGACATAATCGTCTTCAGAAGTGCTGCACTTTTGAAATACTCAATTTTTTTCTGTCACTTTCTCAGGATGGTCTCCAGGATTCAGAAATTAAAAAGGCTCATGGAGAAATAAGATTCATATATGTCTTAACACTCTTAAAAGCTATGAGAAAGAATAGATAAATTACTTACAAAGAAATGACAATTAAACTGACAGCATCAATAGTCACTAGAAACAAATGGAATAGTGTTTTCAAAGTGCTGGGGGAAAATGATTGTCAAATTAACTTCCATGTTCAGAATTAACGAGTGAAGCTGAAATAATGATACTTTTAGGCATTCAAAGTATGAGAGTTATTCTGTTATAGACCCTTAGTAAATGAACTACCATATATCACTAATTTAAGAGGTCATCAATTGTCAGATGGACCAAGAAAAGAAAAATACTGTTAATTAAGCTATGATATGCCCTCGGTTGTAAAGTGCATCCTAATTACAGAGATGTTAAAAATATGAAAACCTGTATCTTGGAATGAATTAAACAAAAATGAATAGCGCAAATATTTTATCAAGAAGAAATGAAGCTAGAAGGTAGGAATAAGATGTAAGAAACAACACTGACCAAAGAAACTGGTAAATATATTTGTAAATACAAGTAAAACTGGACAAGTTAATAATAACTAACTGTGGGACTTGAAAACGAGATTGAGCTAAAATGTCAATCAACAGTAACATGGAAGACAGGAGAAAGAGCATGCTAATGATTCTCTATAGTCCTTACATTATTTGAGGGAAAGGGTAGTAATACTCTCAGGCATTGTTAAGTATATTAAACATTTTAATGGTTACCAGTAAAAAAAAATAGGAAAAAATGTGCAATATTCAGACTGGTTAAGTAATAATATAGAAATACTTATTCATGTAAAACAATACAATGGAGTATTTAAATGGATGACATAGACCTATTTCTATAAATACACATAAATCTCAGAAAAAAATGATTAACGAAAAAAGCAAGCTGTAGTATAGCACTGATAATGTAAATCTAAAATTTTAAAAAAGTTATATCATAGTAACATTATAGATTATAAGTTGTGTGTGTGTGTGTGTGTGTGTGTGTGTGTGTGTGTGTGTGTAGTAAACATATTGTGGGGACAAAGCCCCAAAAAACAGTTTCCAGGCTCTTGGCCTCACATAGAAAGGTGCTGGCTCTGGTAGTAAATGGCCATCAAATGTGATCAGATGGCCAGCAGCTGTGGCTAGTTGGCCGTCAGCTGTAACCCGTAAGCCATTGGCCACTAATATAACGGCTGTGGCTACGCTAGCAGAAAGAGAATGGGGCTAGCAAGAAGATGGTGGCTGGCAAGCGCGGACTGCTGTTAGGCAGATTATGTAGATCCTGCTTCCTGTGTCTCCAGCCCAGCCGCCAGCGAGAATATATTGGTTTGACTCCCCTATCTATGGCTCCATGGGTGTTCCTTTTTGGCCTCACCATGTCCTGCGTTCTTATGGGGGGAGCGGGAGCAGAGACCCTGCCGGTCACCCCGCATGACAAATGGCACAGCGAGCAGGGTCTCCTGCGTGACACATATAAAACATTGAATGGAAGATATTCACCAAATCTATGAATGTGATGGCCTTTGAAGAGGGCGAGAGAGAGGGAAAACATGGATGCGAACTGAGGGGACTGAACTTTATCTGTAATGTTCTTTTTCTTTTATTTTAGAAATATCTGATGAGAAAAATCATAGAATAGTGATAAGTTTTAGGTGCAGAGACCACAGATATTTGCTACATTTTTCTCTATATTCTATATTTTGAACTTTTAAACACAAGTACAACAGTTTTTTAAAATCGTTAATCTTGTTCTCAGATTTTATACTCTTCCTGTGTATTTATCCAAGCCAGGAAAATGGATAACCGCTGTTCTTCCATCCAATCACCAATCCCTCCATTCTTGCCCTTCAGTATCTCTTGATTTCATTTGATTCTTTTTTGCCTTCAGTTATGCTCTTCTCCCCACACACAAACTATTTTCCAAAGTGCAGTAAGAGTGACCGTTTTAAAAGGAAAACCATCTGACTTGTAACTCTTCTACCTAAACATCTGCAACATTCATTAAATACTGCTTAGCCAAACATGTAAAGCCTTGTATAATCTGTCTTTGAACTCCCGTGTAGGATCTTGTCTCTTCACTTTGTACTCCATACTTTAGCCAACTTAGATGACAGGTGGCTCTTAGGAAGGTGCTGCAGCTTCACATCAGCCTGGATGGCTCTGTCCAGACTTACTTCCATCCTCTCACCATCTGCTCTCTGGACCAGCACACTCTAACTCCTCTTGAACGACTGGACTGCACTCAGAGTTCATCTCCCAGGGAAGCATGCTTTCTCCTTGTCCTCCTCAAAGCTATCTTCATTGCACTTTTTATGTCCCCCACTTTCTCCTCCTGTGGGGTTTAGCTGGTAATAATGCAATTGCATTATTTTTTAATTTCTCTGACATTGAACTTTTTCAGGGAAGGGATAGCATAATAATGATAACTAGCAAAACAGCAAACACTTGTTGATTGCCGAATATGACTCAGACTCTGGCTCTGTGCTACATGATTTTTCTGAATGTCTTTATTTTATCTACCCAACACCCATCAGAAAAATATTCACTTTCCTTGTCAGTATACAAATGCCCAGAGGTTAGGTATATGGTAAGAATGTTACTCCATTCTATTTGAGTAACACAGCTACTAAGTGCTAGAGCTTGGCTTCAACTCCAGGTGTTCTAACTTAAGAAGAACACTTACCCTTAATCACCATCTTCTGCCGTTAGTTCCCAAATTCTTGTACTACAGCACCTCATGCATAGTAGCACTCAATGAACATTTTAAAGGAAGGAATTAGGGATAGAGATATAAAAAGAAAGGCTGAGGGGGAGAGGAAGAGAAGAAATCTGAGTTATGATGCAAATTTAGGACACCAGTACAAAACTATCTTTCCAACTATTATTGCAATTATGAGAGGTTTTGATTGATGCATTTCCTTAACCAAGTAAATGGAGCAAAATTATAGTAAACGTTGATCTATAAATGTGCAAAGAGCTAGGGATTATATCATCCTTGCATTCTTTTTTTGTTCCTTTCACATGCATTAAATGTTTATTTTTCTTCTGAGGGTTGGGGTGGGATTCAGCAATAAAACATTGTGAACACTGTTCTTTTTTTTTTTTTTTTGAACACTGTTCTTAAATAACTCCCATGGAAATAAGGGTGCCCTTTTCTTTTTTTTAAATCATTTTTTTAAAAAAAATAATTTCAGGTGCACAAAACAATGTAATAGTTAGGCATTTATCATTTATATACCTCACACAGTGACAACCCCCCTCTACTACCCCTCTGACATCGCATACAGCCATTACATTTCCACTGTCTCTATACCTAATGCTGCACTTCGCTTCTTGTAACTACATATATATATATATATATTTATATATATATATATATATATATATATATATATATATATATATATACACATATAAAATTGTAGCTGACATTCATTATTGTTCAGCTTCAGCTTCAGGTGTACAGTGCAGTGATCAGGTATCTACATCATCCCATCCTTACATTCTATGAAAGAATATACCAAGAACCAGCTAAGATATTTGCCCTCTGTAATTAATAACTTTGATGAATGTAATTTGTATAATTCTGGTATAAAAATATCTGGGTAGATAGTCTGAAATTTCACCCACCAGCATCGAGGTTCCTAAGCTGTTTCAGTCTTATAAAAATGAGCAAAGTGCATGAGTAAGGAGGGAATAGAGTAGGCTGATCACTTACGTAAGATTATGAAGATCCAAATATAAATGTCTAGTGATTTCCCATTATGGAAATAATTCAATTGAAATATGAGTCAATAAATTTGTGTTGAACACTATATATAATTAATTTCACCGATGTGATTTTTGTTATATGTGGGTTCTGACTATTTGCTGAGTCAGGCAAGAAAAAAATTTTTTTTAGTAATTTTATTTTGTTAATTTTTTTAAGAAGGGTGAAGCTCACAGTGGCCCATGTAGGAATCGAACTGGCAACCTTGGTGTGATTAGCACGACGCTCTGAACAACTGAGCTAACTGGCCACCCCCAAGAAAAAAATTTTTACTCAAGTATTTTTAAGATTGGATAATCAGTGACAAACTCAAAATACAGTGTCTTTTTTGCTCAGTGGAATATTTTATATTGATATCTGACTTTTAAAGAACACTACCTGTCTCCCTTTTTGAGAACAATCTAACAATGGGGTCACTTTTGAATGAGAAGAAAATAGCTCTCATCCTCTCTCTTCATTTTCAAATCTTCAGCATAGCAAGGATTTCTCTTTCCTTAATCTGGGCTTTTAATTGTGGATGGCATGACATCTGGACAAAAGAGAAGTTGGGAAACTTCTAGGTATACAGTAAGAATGTTACTCCATTCTATTTGAATAATGCAGCTACTAAGTGCTAGAGTTCGGCTTCTACTCCAAGTGTTCTAACTCAAGAAGAACACTTACATTTAACCACTGTCTTCTACCATTAATTCCCAAATTCTTATACTAAAGCACCTCATACATAGTAGCACTCAATGAACATTTTAAAGGAAGGAAATATAATAAAATTATAATAAATAATAATTATTATAAATAATAAATAATAAATGCTGAGATTTTTCTTACATCTATTACCTATGTGAGATCCATGGTATTTCTGAGTGGTGATAAAAACTCAGATTTAGAGGTTTCCATTTATATCCACTGACCATTTATGGACTTCCTTAGGAAAGAAGGAGCTGATAAAAATGAAAATATGGTCTAAACATATATCAGTACAGTGATTGCAAATGCCAACACACAAGCAAATTTCCACATTTTAACCTATACATATGTAATTATTTGAGAAATACTTAAATTCATTATTTTCCTATGCAAAAAGTTATACTAGTTAGGAAATAGAGTAAAATATTTGTTTTAATGAGTCTTATGGAATTAGTCTACCATTCTGCTTCATAGAGATAATCTAAATTGTAATTATTTTATATAGCAGTGAATGAAACCACATGTGTTTTACTTTGGGTAGATTCATGCGAAGATCCTTGAGTGCTTCCCAAAATGTGGGTGTTTACTATTGGTGATCCGAGGTGTGATTTATAGTTGCATAGAGATATGAGAAAAAGTTGGATCACATTGTTAAAATTTTAATCTTTTTAAATTATCTTTCAATCCATTTTTTTTTCTTTTTGAACAAAGAGAGAAGACAAGCCCAGAACCTTTGGCAGACAATAGTACCTTGCTAGAACTAAATAATATTTTGTTTTGATAGCATTTACTTTCATTTTTCTCCTATTTATTTCAGTGATTCTAGTTTTTTATTTAGAGTAATTATATATATTCTTACAAATAAATGCACTTAAGTAAAAAAGGCAAGTCAATTTAAAGAAAAATATTGGATAATTATACAAGTTCTACTTACAATAAGCAAAAGTCACAAATTAGGTAGAAGACTATTTGAAATTTGGTACAACATTGTAGTGAGTATTAAGTAAGTAAAATAGCAATAATTGACAAAGGAAAATTCCTTCCTTATCAGCAAATGGCAGTGAAGAGTTGAGTATTATCCTCCAAACAATACCCTGAACACTTGAGTCTTAATATCCTATGTAATTTTGTGCAGGGGTATGTGTGTGTGTATTAGCTGATGGCACTAGGCAAGTTCCTCTACCCTCCAGTTGCTTTGTGACCTGCAGTAATTTCTGCCTACAGTCACAAAGAAGCAGAAAGTGTATGCTAATACATTTTACTGGGAAGATGAGTGTTAACACCTTCAAAGAACATGTGCAAAATCCACAAGCAGAGTACAAAATGTATAAAGGGAAAATTTGCAATGGTAGTAAGAATCCTTTCTTTTTCCTATTTGGAAAAGGACTCTGGTATAGATTTTGTTCTTTCATTGCTTGCTGGTTCCATTTAAAGAGCCCATATGGTTTTGGAATCTGAAACTCAGAGTAAGGTCAAACACACTGTAATTAGGGTGCTCATCTCATCTCTAGGAATGGAAAAGGATTTGTGTAAGTTTTGAAAAGCATTATGAATGATGAAGGAACCACAAGCCCATTAAGTTGGTTGTTACTGTAACCTTTCTACTGAACAATTCATTACAGCCCCCAGGTCAGAACCATAGCAAAATTCAGAATTATTCAATCTCTCTACATAACAGGAACTTAGCTTGTGTCAATGATAAACAGACACACACTAAGGAAAATTCCACTGACCTTCTCTTCACCTCTGTCTCAGAGGCCTAATTGCCTTAAGGAGTAGTGTCAAAACAGAACACATACCTTCAGTCTCTGCAATTTGGAAGAGCAGAGAAGTGAATGTTTTATTTTTAAGTAAACCAGAATACAGTTAAAGTTAAACTGTTGCATAATGATGAGCCAAACATTGTAATGGTTTAAAAAGATGAGTTAACATCTTTCTATATGCAGAAAAATTAAAGTCCTGGTGGGGCAACAAATACAATTGTCTTTTGTTCCTTTTGAAAGGTGGTTAAGACAATCACTTCAATAGTAGTGAGACAGATTGATGTGCATGTGTGTGAGTGGAAAGAGAAAAGAGGTTTTTAGTGGTAGTGTAGAAAATAAACTTGTATTCACCACGTTTAGGAAATTTAGCAATATCTAACAAAATTTAAATTGCAGATACTGTCTAGCCCAGTTATCTCATTTCTAATAATTTACTTCATACTTCATTAAATGTAAAACAATATATGCACAAGAATGTTCCTTAGAGCATTGTTTGTAACAACAATAAGAACAACAACCACAAAAAACAAAACAAAACAAAACAAAAAAAAACTAGGAACACCTAGATATCCATCAATGACAAGACTGGATAAACAAGCTATGATTAGCCATTCTTGACTACTATGCAACTGTAAAAACTAGCAAACAAAACAAAAAGAATAAGGTAAATACATATGTAAGCACATAAAAAAATTCCATGATATAAATTGTATCAATAAACATGTTACAAATATGTTTAAAAATGAACAAGAAAAAATAATGTGTATATACACAGTTGACCCTTGAACAGCATGGGGTTTAGGGGTGCTGATTCCTCGTGCAGTTAAAAATTGCAATACAACTTTTAACTCCTCCAAAACTTTGCTGTTGACTAGAAACATTACCAATAACTTAAACCATTGATTAACATGTATTTTGTATGTTACATGTATTATATACTATAATTTTACAATAGAGAAATGTAGAGGAAAGAAAACGTTAAGAAAATCATAAGGAAAACAGAACACATTTACTGTATTTACTGACAAAAATCCACATGTGAGTATAAATGGACCCACGCAGTTCAAACCTGTATTGTTCAAGGGTCAGCTGTGCAAATTCATACTTATATGTATATGTCTTTATTTCTATGTGCTTCTTATATTTTATAAATGTTAAATCATCTGGAATGTTATTCATCAAACAATTAGCACCACAAATGTTAAATCATCTGGAATGTTATTGATCAAACAATTAGCACCACTGAGAGGCTACTATCATGACTTCATGGGAAATGCCATCCATGGGAGAGTGATAGCAGAGCAGAACATGACAAATTAGTTTGTAGCTCTTGGAAGATCCTTGTGTAAACTCTGAGACATAATTGCGTAAGACTTTGTCAGAGGCTGGAAATCCTGCATCAGCAAAGGAGGCAGCAAATACAGTGGTACCTTGGTTTTCGAATGTTTCCGTTGACAGACATTTTGGTTTATGAACGCTGTAAACCCAAAAGTAAATGCTTCGATTTTTGAACACAACTCAGAAGGCAAACATGTCACATGGCTTCTGCTGAGTGCAAGATCCTGAAGCCTAGCTGTCGGCTGTTTTCGAATGTTTCAGAACTCGTGGATTACGTTCGAAAACCGAGGTACCTCTGTACTCATGATTTTGGTGTTGCTTAAATGTGACTACATGCATTATGTAAATCCTAGGAAATGTGAGTTACAATACTGCTCTTTAAAATTGCCATTTAGTTGTTTGATATTAAATAACAGATGAAATAATTATTTGAAAAGGCCTGTACATAAGTAAGATTTGAGGAGGTATGGTCACCCATAGGACACTGAAATGTTAAGACTAATGTTAATAACAGGCATTTTTATAGAGCTTGATGATTGACAAAATGTGTTCACACAACAGTGTCTTACTCATAGTCAAATGTCTTAAAATTAAATAATGCATCTACCTCATTAGTACTACACCATGTTAGATGAATAAGTTATGCATATATGGAAAGGAAAGAAGAAATATATATTAAATAATTTTGACTTTATAGTAAATTGAAATCAGTTAATCAAAATACTCTACTGAATTATGTGTTAAGATCAGGAAGGAATACTTTAGTCATACGTTAATATTTAAAACAGAAAAACTAAATGAATGAATATCAGTTTTTTGACACAAATGTGATCTGAAAAGTACAAAGCATGGTGACACAAAAGTCATTCGATGAAAATTACAACAGGTTTTTTTTTGTTTTTCTTTTCAAATATTCATAAGCCTGAATTTATACTATGTTTTTAAGAATAAAATAAAATGTCATTCCAAATGCAAACCAAGGTTTTTCTGGATTAGTAGTTTTCTTTATAGAGATGTGGCATTCATTTTGAGAAAATAGTAAATTGAGACCCAGTAAAGTGTTTGAATTAATTTTCATGTTTGAATCAGAAATCTGAAAACAGAAGACCTAATAGAGAAGGAAGTAGAAGGAAAGAGGAAGAGGAAAATAGGTGGGAGGTTGTTTTCAAGAATATCAAAGAACTATTTCAATATCTGTTGTAAATGTTTATTTCAAATTGAAAGTGGTATAAAGAGGAAGTTTATAAAAAATTCAGGGGAAAGAATTGATTCAACCCATGAGTTTCCTTAGTCTACCAAATAGCATTTTCTTCTTCTTTTTTTTTGCATACAATGTTATTTTAGGAATTCTATTTCCTTTTTTAAAAACAAGAATTAAAAGCAATACAATTAAAAGCAATACTGACTTTAAGTTTCTCCTAATCCATAGAAATTCTCTTTAGGGGAAAGGACTCTCTATAACTAGTATCCGTTCAATATTTGTTTCTTAAGGAAAAGAGCAGTAATAACAACAGAAGTAAAACTGATTGTCAAGTTTGTTAGAATGCTTCCAGCAAAATGAGCTTTGCCCCTATCTAGGTAACATCAAATCAGCTGACAATTTAAGTAAATTCTAGTAACAAAACAAAATAGTTGTTCTATCAAATAACCAGAAGTGAAGAAGATAATTAAATCAGTAGAAATTTCACCCAAACCAATTGATTCAATGATTTTATTTAGATGACCTGGTAATCTTCGTTCACCCTAATATGAACACATTTTACTCTGGGCAGAATTAGAAAATAAAAAAGTGAAAAAAAGTCCTTAAAAGTAAAAATACTTCAATTTGGCCAAATCTTATTGTAGTGAATTTGTGGAAGGTATATACATTATTCTGTAAAATGGTAGTGAAATAATACGTTAAATATTATTTCAAATACGCCTTCAGTGTTTAGAAGTAGTTTTTTCTAAATTGAAAATATGTGATAATTTCCTTGTAAAAGAACTTCGATAAAATCTCTAATTTTTATGATTAGATAATGTGTTGCTAACGTGGTATTTTTCCAAATGTAAACCCAGAGTGAAGAAAGCCTTTCTAGTCACTTGCATTGATATCTAACTGATTCACTGATGGCTTGCTACATGATCCAAAAATTCAGTTACAATGCCTTTTAGTAATCTGTATCAAGGGATTTATTTTTGTTTCAATCTCTTTCAACATCTTTAACAACTTTCGTTTAAATACAGAGTAACAATAGTCTTCATGTTCTTTTTGTTTGTTTTCATATGAAATAAGGAATTACTCAAATAGGTAAATATGGTGGCTGGTTTGTAAAGTGAATATACAACTTATCTGGGGTTTTGGGTACTTGAAACTCTCTAGTGTATCTCTTTGATACCAATAGTTGACGAAGAAAGTGTTTAATAAATTTGTCTAAATCTAGGAAGAATGCTTGCAAGTCTTAAAAATATCCCCATCATTTTCTTTCCTGACTACGTCAACTAATTATTTTAAGCACTCCCTCAAAGAATAACTATTATCTTTTATAAATATTCTAGGTGCAAGGAAGATGGAGATAAAGCATAGTCTATACTCTCAAGGCATCCACAGGCTAGAGCAGACTGATGTGTGGCATATAACATAATATGAAGTTAAGCCATATGATATAGCACAATAAATGATACCATAGAGACATGAACAGGACATAATTGGTGCCCAGAAGAGGAGCAATTAAGCCTGCCTGGTGTTGGATATAGAAAATGATTGAGGGAAAGTGGTTTGGGGGGGCAGGGTGGTTATTTTTAATGAAATCTGAACTGAGTCTTGAAGATGGAGTTGAAGAAACCCAGGTGGACAAGGTGGAGAAGATGTTATTCAAGGCTTGGTCGGAAACATCCAGGGAATGACAAATCATTTTATTTCATTAGAGGGGACATATTTAGAAGCTGCTGCAGTTAAGGCTAAATAGATAGCAAAAGCCAGATTATGCAGGGCCATCTCTTCTGAGCTAAGGACATTTTTATTTTAACCTAAAACTTATGGAGAGTCTTCTAAGGCTTTAGGGGATGATATGAAGGGATGTGCATTTCGGAGACAGTGCATTACCAGGAGTGTAGGGTATTGTACAGACATGCGTGATGAGCAGCAGACAAATTTTGGGGGTCTCCTTGCAATAGTTTAGATTTGAAAAAACTAGTGATATTGGAGATCAGGAAATAGATCTGAGATATTTAAGTAGGCTGTGCACCAAGGCTTAATAATGAATTGGAGAT
Organism: Rhinolophus hipposideros; assembly: GCF_964194185.1. Lineage (NCBI taxonomy): Eukaryota > Metazoa > Chordata > Mammalia > Chiroptera > Rhinolophidae > Rhinolophus > Rhinolophus hipposideros. Next base: position 42,273,003 of record NC_138053.1, read on the forward strand.
GGAGGTAAAGTTGGAGAAAGAGAGAAGGATGACACCCAGCTTTCTCGCTTGGGAAACCAGATGCAAATACTATTGCTTTGCATTGCTTAAAATCATTACTTTTTTCTTTAAAGCTACCCTTCTATTTATTTATTCCTTTAATATTACACTCCCCTTGCCCTCATCAATGAATAGCTGGAGAAATAAAGTGCCATGGACTATTCTACTCCATTCCAGCTAACTATATACTTTTCACTGACTTCACTGGTTGCCACATTGAAGGGCTTTTCATTTATCTGTCATTCTTAAATTAAATACAGTAAAGATTTTCTACTGATAGAAAAACCAACCAGTTCAAAATTTTTTATATACACCCTTCACAGTGGAAAGATTTATAAAGACATAATAATTGATATAACAGAACACTGAGATATTAAAATATGTTGGGCAAATTTTCTGGAAATTCCAAATAAGCAGATGTCCAGACAATGAACTGAACTTTTTCTTCTTTGTCCAGAAAACTAGAAATTTAAGACACATGTTCAGTACAAATTAGACATGTATTTCTGATATACTTGATAAATATTGACTATTTTACTATATTTTAGTTCTCTAAGGCTGTGTACCAACAAAAATTATTATTCCTGGTTCAAATACAAAAGGCAATATTTTTTCAATAGAACTTCACCTGATTTTTTATTATATTATTTTGTCTAACTATAGTTTACCTCATATAGCATAAACTACATTATGCAATTATAGTATTGTGTTCAGTATATTAGCTTAGCTCACTTGGTTGGGATATGGTTCTTGTAGTAGAGGTTGTTAATTTCTCATATTATCTATCCTACTGCATGGTTACCCAGCTATATTCTCCATTACTTAGTGTTCCTTCCAACTATTTACATCTTATAACTTAGTTGTTTCCAGTGGGATATGAATAGAAACATGTGCAAATTTCAGGTCTTATCCTTAAGAATAATTTGTCTCGGTCACATTACCTCTTTTTCTTCTCCCATTGGTTGACAAAGGCAAGGACAGAAATTTTCTTAGACCCAGAGATAGAAGCTACATGAAAAAGCAAGCAATGTCAACCCGTCAGCTTTCGTCCTGACTTACCATGTCAAGTCTTCCCACATTGACCATTTTCTTTGCATCATTATATGAAAGCGAGAAATACACATCCATGTTCTTTAAGACACTATATATTTTGTCTCTCCTTAATAGATTATACTCTATTAAGACTCATACCAGTGATAATGACGACAAGGTTTTCAGCCCAGTGTAACACAGTGAGTAGTCTTCACACACTAGCAACTGTCTCAAATGCATCATTAAAGGAACAAGTTTTACAAAGGCACTGGGCAGGGTTGGGGGCGGAAGGATGGGGAATGTGCAGATAGATTGTAGCAAAGTGATCACCCGAACTGGAAAAATAATAATGAATCATACGAATTGTTCTTGTTCACACTTCCCTCTCCCCACACACTCACACCCACTCCCACACTTTCTCGAATTTCAAGTTCAACATTTAGGAATCGAGTATGTCAAAAATGGACCATGAAAACAGTATTCTAACTGGAATTGGAGACTGGTTCAGAACTCTTATACACTGGTAGTGACCCATAGGGTAACCACCCTATCAATGATGAACCTCTAAGTGTCTATCTATGAGAAAACTGTAAATTGACATGCCTTTCTTGCACTTTGAGTAAAATCTACAAACAAGGACAAGACTGGTTAGCACCTTGGTCATTTGGACTTTCCATTCTGAAAAAAAAACCGTTACGCATTTTCACTTCTTGCGTCCTACCAACTACATTTGGATTTTCCACCTTAGACTATGACATCTTACTTCTAAAAACTAAAATATAAAGGTTTTGGCAGTATTATTTGTCAGTTTGTTTTAAAAATGCATTTGAATTCATATTTATAGCTTTATGCAAATACAAATATTATGAAGTAAGAATAAACACTGTGACTTAAAGTATTTCATTCCAAGAGTCTGTGGAAACCTTTAGAAGTGGGCAATAGAAAAATGGTACTGCCTGATTTTATTTATGATGTATCCCTTGTGGAGTGGGCAGACCAGAAAATTTGTGCATTTCTTCAGAAGTCCTCTTCATCTGGGAATAGAACAAGGTGTAAAACTGAGAGTAAAGTCTCTGTGTAATGTGGTTGACAGTGAGTTAGTGTAATTTAGATTATTTTTCCTTTAGTTCACAGAGCCTTCAGAGCTACCAAAAAACTCATAATAGAATTTCCTCCAAAATGCCAGAATTAGACATTTTTTCAAAAGTTGAATGGAAGTGTGTGTCTTGAGAGGTTAATGTTGACTTTAACTATAACAAAGAAACTATAGTTGAATATAATTGAGCAAAGCATGAAAAGTAAATTAGGCTACTTTTAAAAGCAGAATGAGTTAATACACCTGAGCAATTTATCACTGGTTTTACTGAGATTTTTAAAAAGTCTCAGAAAACTTGTGAGTTTTCATAGCAGAAGAAAGAAACACTCGATAACTCTTTAAAGAGAGTAACTAATTTGTGATTTATACATCAATTTCAAATAAATATACTCAGCACAAAGAAAATATTCAATTAATAAGATTTATTTGAAATGAGTTCTTTTAATTTCTCCATCAGTATTTGCATTATTCCATACTGGAATGGCTTTTTAAAAAATTGTAGTGTGATTTACTTAAAATTCAGAATTTTACAAAGTTAGAATTTTAAAATTTAATTTTCTACCTTTTTTCTGCACTATTTTTGAGGTGGTAGGATAAAGAGAAAAATATAGAGTACTACTATATTTAGAAAATATCTTTTGAAAAATGTTACTTTTTTTTCAGAACAAACATCCTTATTAAAGGGTCACAACATGAAATCTTTCTTTGAATCTCTAGATAAAAGGAACTCAACCTGAATTAAATATACAACATTTTAGTCAAGTTTTTAATATTTTAAATATAGAATCATCCTTTGTTGGAATGCAATGAAAGACAGGAAAGGAGTAAAATATAATGTATATTACTATTATTTGGATTTTTTGGAAACATTCTGATGTATCAATATCAAATTCAAGAATAAATTGTTCTTGAAACTTATTGAAAGATATATAAATGATTCAGTCCAGTGAGCTAAGATGAAAATGATTAGGAAAGGCCCATATTTTTCCCCTAATAAATGTTTTAACTTGGCTCTAGGATCTCCTCTGACAAATGATCACAATATGATATTGATAAGAACTATGCTCAGGTATTTCAATAACTACAAATATCTTACCACTGGAGACACATTTACTATATACTATATATTTAAACCATATGCTCCCGTTCCCATGTCACCAACTGACAACGGACTGTTCAACTCATATATTCGGTTAACTTGGCCCACCTAAAAGAAAACTTAGAAGTTTTCTAAGAAACAGCTTCTAATCCTGTCCCTATTTTATTACTTTTACCAACTCTCTCCAATTTTTCTGGTCTAGGATTATCCAAATCACATTTGACTCCACATTCTTTTCCTCTGCCTTTTTTATCTACACAGTAATTTATGAAAGTCTACAAACCTTTCTTTGCATGCCCTGTAGAATCCTTCTCCTTTCCATTCCAATTTCCATTGTTTTAGTTTAGAATCCTATAAGCTCAATCTTAAACTCTTACCAATACTTTCCAAACTCCTATCTATATCTCTAATATTTTCTTTAAACACATTCTGTCCACTGCTGCCAAATTAATTTTCCTTAAATATTATTTTCATCATATCTCGTGTATGTTTAATAACTTGGACACCTTCTAGCCCTGAATTTTAGGTTTCCTAAATATGTGACACTGGATGGCACTCAGTAGACCGCTCAGTGGTCTACTATATATGTTAATCTCAGATTGTGTAATCCTGTTTGATTCCCAATCTTCCCACTCTCTAAACAGCCATTCTCAAACTTGGCTCTACAGAATAATTACCTGCTGCATCATTAGTTTTCCATCTGCCCCCTCCCCTACATTCTTCCTCCTTCTCTACCTTACTCTGTGCCCCAGGAGGATGACTCCCACACAGTGCACTATCTGGGTTCTCTTGCCCACTAGTTTTTCCCAGGATTCGGCCAATGGGAGTCACTGAGAGGAGACAAGTAGACAGGAAGAAAGAGGCAGAGTAATTCTCCTTAGTCTTTTTCTGTTTGGGAATCACATCTCTAGCAGTAGTTTTGACCTTCTGTGACTACAGCTCCTGCCAGGAGGCCAAATGGATTCCAGATATTACTAATTTCTGACCACCTTCTCCTTAACACGGGTTTGTTTCGTTAACCTTGTTCAAACTTTTGCAAGTTATCCCTTCACTCAAGTGTCTTTATTTGAATCATTTTTCTGGGACCCTGATCAATATATGTCAAGAGATTTAAAAAAAAAAAACACTAATGCTCAGACCTCTATCCAGATCAATCATATCAGAAACCTTGCTTACAGGTCCTGGGTAGAAGTACTTTATAAAAGCCCCCCCCCCCTCGGTAGATTATAAAGTCCAAACATCTTATATCTCACTCAAATCTGTTTGTAATCTGATGTCAATCAATCTTTTTTAGTCAAGTAAATGTTAGGAAAATTTCTCTCACTACACAGTTTGGCTAATTAATAATTTTGTCAATAGACTAATTTAAAGAAACAAGGGCAAGAAACATAAACAAGTATAAATAAATAAAACACAAACTGGACCTGATTCTTACATGCTGAAAAAAAATGTTTCCCAAATGAAGCAATAACCAGAGTTAGGAAGAATTATTGACAAAAACATCTGGAAAGAAGTGACTTTAGAGTTAATGAAATATATTTGAAAGGGGAGATCTTTCAAGGTATCATATACTTCTTTGTTATTTCATACCTTTGAAACGTAAAGTCTCAAAGCATCATTTACATAATTTTCTAGTCCAGTGTATTTCTCTTTTCACTTATTCAGTTATTAAGAAGTCTCACATTGGACTTTCATATTCTTTCACTTGCCTTGATTACCATTGGTTTACATGCTAACAAGCAAAGAAATGGATCAGTAAGTTGGTAGTCAGGGTGAATAGAAGAGATAGTACCATTCTTTAATTACACAGGAACTGGAAATGTTTGGGGTGAATACATGGTGGTTAGTGTCTTTAGGTATTTACAGATGTAGGATTTTAGGATACTTTCAAATCTTGATTATGTGACAGATAACTTCTTCCCTGTGCCTGTCATAAAGGCATGTTTTAACTCCTCTTATCTCAGCTAGGTAGCCACCATTAACTGCTGTTGGGAAGCAGTTTCAAATCAGCAGGTCAACCCAATCTTTTGATAGAGCCATTTATTCAATAGTCAGAATGCCAACCACAAGCAACCAGAACAGCGTAAATTCGATATCAGGAGTTGGCCATTAAAACAGGGCTTTACTGGATATGATCTTTAGTTGAGTCAGTAAAATCACTGGTAAAATGAAATGATAAATGTGCGTTTGCGGCAGTTGTATAATTTATTTACTCCAGATCTATGTACAGAATAGCTGCTTGGGGATTGAATGTTTCATTGCAATTTGTTCTGGCACCATTGTCTCTATCTGTGTTTGGTTTAGGGTGGGGCAGAGAATACGATGGTGATGACAGTTGTGAGTAATTTACCTGCAGCCCAGCAACTAATATCACTGTAGGTTTTTATTGTTAACAGATAAAACTGATCTTGGCTGAAGAACTCTGTACTTTAATTTCAATGCCTAAAAGAAGGAGCAAATGGATGTTGGTTTTAGTTATAGTATTTTGCCAAAGAACTAAATTATTCCAGTTAATGAGATATTTTCTAGAGGCCAGATCTTGCATAAAGGATAACAAGATGGCAATGTGTGATTAATTAGGCCTGAAATGTTTAACCTTAGCCAGTTTGGTCAGTGTAAAAATATAAAACACTTCTCAGGAAAAGAATTATTTTGATTCATAAGGAATCTTTCCTCCAACTTGAAACTTGTAGTGTTTTATTTATCAGGATGCATTAACTTGTCATCATTAGTACTCAATGGTGAGTTGGCCAATAACTGTGAGGTGACTAAATCATGCTTTGATAACTTTGGTTCATCGGGCTATAGCCAGATGTGGGAAGAAAAACTAAACTAAACTAAACAAAAAAACCAAACCTGTGTTCTCTCTCTAATCAGTTCCAAGGTCCAAACTATTCAGTGTTTAAGTAAGATTCTGTCCTGTGGAAAGATACTTCTTCATGCTAGACTTACTGTTTAATACACAGGAAGATTACAAAACTGTGTAAATGAGCAGTGGGGAAAAAAAGCCTTTCTCAGTTTCTCAGTCAGTCAAAATGTATGTTTATACTACAATCAAGACACTTGAGCTGCCTTAAAATGAAACAAAATCTCGGCAGGTATTGTGGGTCTTGGAAAGGGGTTGCGTGACTATGTCATTAGAAAACCTTATATTTTTTTCACTCTTTGAATTCTTTAACATAAGAAAAAAATGACTTTTGGCAGAGAGAAGAATAGTATGTCTTCTAAACACTAAAAAATGCTCTCAGAGGCCTTTCCAAGATGTTTTGGATGGCTCTCTGCCTCTTGCTCTCTGGCAGCCTGCTCTTCCATCAGTGTTTGTAGAAGGTCAATAAACCCTGAGCAGGCGGGTGCTGTGGAGTGCATGTGTGAGAAAACCTGCAGTTGTTGCGGTAAATGCAGTGTCCACAGATTCATTAGGAATGCATTTGTTCCTGGAAGTGCTAGCTATTCCGGTAACTGGCTGCCGCCAATGTTTTTAACCATATTCTCCACTTTTACGCAGACGTTACAGGGCAGAAAACCAGTCTTCTGTTCTCACTGCCTGCATCAATTTGTAGTTTGTTACTTGATCGGCTCGTTTTACCTTTCGTCTAGTGTAAAGGGCAGTCTGGGACACTGTAGTTATGTCTGGGCCTTCTTATTAGACTTTATGATGAAAAGGGGCTCTCTAGGGTAAGGAAAACCCAGAATCTACTTATTCGGCTCTAAAGAAAATAATGGGAACAAGAAGGAAGAGCTGAAAAATTGTAGGCAGTGTGAAATTTGGAGGAAAATAGTAACTTCTACCTTCCAGATTTTCTTAAACAACAATAGAAAATATTATATTTTGTGATTCCTCTAACACACTAACTCTCATTTTATTAAGATTCATTCTTTTCTCTCTGAAAAGAAGAGGAAATGTCTCTATGCTTTCTAAGCAACACTTTTGTAAGCTAGCCCTTCTGAATGTCAATAAAACTAAGACTTCTTGGAATCTGTAAGGAGAAATTGGAAAAGGCAAAATGAAGTTGTGTGTGAAAATGGTCAGGACTGTAAGCATACACACCAAATCAAATATCGTTATTTTTAATCTAATCTGATTGCTACATGAGAGGAGAAAACACTAAATAAACACAGGATCACTGCCTTTTTCTTAGAAGAAAACTCTGGCTTTCTTGAAATAATGTCACTTTAAGGGGTGATAACATTGAACTTCCTATGATAATGGTACCTGACATAACATGACTTCAGCTCACATGTAACTGGCATGTTAGAACTCATGAGACGTGAGAGGCCCTTCCATCACGAAGGAAACACATCTGTCCAGGAAATACACTTCCCTGTGCCAAGATGCTTTTAGTGTATCTGCCCCCTGAGTGCCCTCTCAAGCTACAATTCCCTGTCAGCAAATACCTTGTAATTCTTTTCCTTTTATGTTGATGAAAGTCTTGATCTATTAAGCCAATATTGCATACTTTCCATAATCTCCCAGAAACTATTACTCAGTAATGTGCATAGGAGATCAGACTCTGTTACTTAGACAACCAACCTCAGCTAAGAGCATCAGCCCTTGCAGAAAAGCAGTAGCTAGGTGATCAGACTTTCTAATATGGCTCAAGTTGTACTTTGGATAAGATGGAGACGAGAGGAGAAGAGAGGAAGGGAGGGGAGGGGAGGGGATGGGAGGGGAGGGGAGGGGGGAGGAGAGGAGAGGAGAGGAGAGGAGAGGAGAGGAGAGGAGAGGAGAGGAGAGGAGAGGAGAGGAGAGGAGAGGAGAGGAGAGGAGCCAAGGGTGAGATTAGACACTAGAGAAGATAATGTACTGCTTTTAGAGAGACCCAAGAGGGTGAGTCAAGGAGGGATTTGCCTTGCTTCATTCTCCAATCTAGTGGGTTCTGACTATATTAAGTGACTTTGGTTAGGATGAATCAGTACTGGAAGTCCCCCTGGGGTTCCATTTACATTAGCAGTAGCAACAGAGCCTCAAAATAAAGCCTGGGTAATCCCTACCCCCATTCTTGAGAAAGTCCTAGGAGCTCAGGTTGTCTCTGTGTTTTAACTTACTCAGGCATTCGGAAGTGCATCATATTCCCAGTCTCTCTGAAGAGTAAGGTGAATTATTAAATTCAGGAGCTTTTGGTTTGACACAGAGAACATTCACAGGAAGGGATTCAGGTTAGAGCACTTCTAAGCTGCACTGATGTTCACCCAGACTAGAGTCAAACAAAATAAACTGGATTCAGGAGTATTAAGTTGAAAATCATTTAACCCACTATAATTGATCCCTTTTGAGAGTTTCTAGATGAATCGAGGTATCATTAACTACTGAGAATTTATTGAGTGCTTACCATGTATCAGCCACCATGTTTTGTCCTGAGGTTAAAGAGCAAGTAATAATGAATACATCTGATACTGCTGACATTGTGCCAATATATGTTCTACACACTTTAAAAATATTAACTCATTCAATCTTCACAATAACCTTCAGGAGAGGAATGACTGTTATACCAATTTTACAGGTGAGGAAACTGAGTCAGAGAGGTTGAACAACTTGCTACAGATTTTAGAACTATTAGGTGGCAGAGCAGTAACTTAAACCAGGCAGCCTGGCTCTGAGTCCATGCTCCTAACTTTGTGCTCTCATATTCCATGATCATTAAACTCAAACAGAAACACTGTTGCCTGAATGACCACTGAGGTCACAGCGCATTGATGATAAAAGTAAGAAGGCAGTCCATCCACTTCTGAAACCCTGACCACTTGTGGTGAGTCCTTTGAAACACAGCCAAATGAGAGCTGAGAAATGCCCATCAGCTCTTCTACAGTCCAAGCTATCCTGGACAAAATCCAGCCCTTTGAATGTAGCTTTTTTTTAACGTTAATTATTTAATCTTTTGTTCTTGCACTATTCAATGAAAACAAAACAAAGTCTCAGGTTCCAAATTCCCTAAACTGATGTCTCAGATCCTATGTTTTGTATCCAAAACCCACTCAGAGAGATGATATTTTCAAAGGCAGCACTAAAGTTTCATCATTTTTTTTTCTAGTAAGATGGCACACTGAAGAAATCTGCCTTATTATAGAACTCTTCAACAGTTGCAAAAGTTTCAAGTCATGGTCCTCAGTGGATGTTTCTCAATGAATAATACAGGATTTGCAATAGACCTTTTAGCCTCCATATCCCAGACATCATGAGAGGAGGATAATAAATCCCATGGCATAGGTATAATTCAGATTTTTAACTCCATATTCATATGATTGTTTAATATTTATTGACAAGCACTATTTGTTGGAGGCCCAAGTCGGCCCAACATTTAAAGTAATTTCCCTCAGTAGAAACTTTGGTTTATAAAAATAACTTGGCAAATAATTTGTAAGTGATGTTCTTAAGTGATCAACGTGCCATCTAAGGAAATGTTGAAGTTGATATGCTCTTTTAAAGAAGGAGCATACAAAAGTTTCCAATACAGTTTACAATGAGATAAAGTTGTAGGTGGAAATAATCCTTTATGTTACTCTTCAGGTAGACATAACAGACAGAAAAGCATTCCATTTAAAACATGCCGCTGCAGAAGTGACTTAATTCTTCATTTTTGGCTTCTAAATCATGTGCTCAAGCTTTGTAATCTTTTGGTTGAAAACAAAACTGCCATTTACATTGTAGTTTGGGGGCTGTTTTTAATAGAAAAAAGAAGCCAAATGAGAAATTAAGTCACTGCCTTTATCATAAAGCAAGAGATGGCCCATTTCCTTTTGATATGACTCTAATTCTTTTATCTATTTAACTCAAATAGGTACTTATATAATTTATATAAATATTACATAACTGTAAACTGTAGCTATACTGATCTATTACTACTGCATTCCAAGCACTACAAATTGAACGAGGCATAGTCCATGACCTTAAGAAATTTATAGCTTAGTGAGAAAAATAAGAGATGTATGAGAATAACTCTTATAAAATAAGTGAGTGCTAATTAAGAGTTGATAATGTCAATTATATGTTTAAAGAACTTAAACGAAGGAATGGTCACATCTATTTTGAGTTACTGAAAGGCTTCAGAGTGAGAATGTACCTGCAAAGATCTTTGAGTGATCATGGGTCACAGCGGGCTTGGGTAGAGGTCCCAGGAAGGAGGAAAATAGGCCAAGGCACGTAAATAAGGAAGAAAACAATCCCAAACCAAAAATTAAGCAGGGCATCAATAGGAAAAACAGGGGAACAGTGGAAAGACAAATTAAACTGGAGCATAGCATGCCTGAAAAGGTTAAGGTGAGAAAAGTGGGTTAAACATCAAAATAAAGAGTTAGCTTGGATTTCATCTTATATGATAAAAGACCGTTTGAAGAGGGTCATTGAGTAATTGGAGTTACCTTTTATTCAAGCATGTCAGGAAGTGATTTGCAAGATGTATAAACTACAAGACTAGAGATAGTAAAGTCCGATGAGGAGTGTGTTTGTGTGTGTGTGTGTGTGTGTGTGTGTGTGTGTGTGTGTGTGTGTGTGATAAACGGGGGTAATATGATGAACCTACAGAGCCTAGAACAGCAACATACTGAAATGAGGCAAGAGAGAGGATTTGTGATTCACTGTTGAGGAAGAATTTCTAGAATCTGCCATCTGATTAGATTTTCAAGCTGGGTTAGGAATTTTGAATTCCTAAACCTTTTTCTTAAAGCCTTGATGAGTAGGAAGAACATCCCCAAGGAGAAGTATTGGTGCAAAAAAAAGATGAGCCTAATATTAAGCATCTATTTATCAGAGGCTGCAGGCAGTTCAACATGTGTGAGGCTGTTAAGAGAACCTGTCAAACTCCCACAGCATATTCACCAAAGTAGACCTGCAGCTTCAAATCACCAGAGCAGATGCATTTTCTATGACCAGGACTATTACTAAAAATATCCTCCAGGTTTTTTTGTTGTTGTTGTTCCAGATGAAAGTGTGACTTGGGGAAATGTAAGCTTTCAAGTTGAAGGTGCTAATATTATTACTTAGATGTGTTCTTTTTATTTGAGAGTGTTACTTCCTGTGGCATAAGTGTTCCCCTGATAACACTAGCACATTCTCTCCCCTTGCAGAGATTGGGGGAAGAGTCTTATAGCCAAGACTGACAAGGTTCGTGGCTTTCCAAATGAAGGTCAGAGAGAGTGCATCATTTTGCTGTGCCGCATTCTCCAATAGTCTCAACAGAACAGAACAGACCACTGTGGTCACTTGCTGCTGTCACTCTTGAGTGATTGACAACTGTATCACTCTGTTCTGTGCTGTGGTTCCAGCGTTGTATAGCACAAATGCAGGTGATTTGGTATCCCACAGACTGGGACTCTAATTCCATTTTAGTTGTGTTGGTCACATGCTCATTTAATTTCTACTTTAGAAATCTAGGGTTCATCAATTCTACCAGAGGTAGTCATTTGGTGTATAAACTTACACTGAAGTTTTGTCAGCTATCAAAATGAACATTCAAACGCAGAGCTATTGTCGCTTCTTCCCTCTTGCTATCCATTCTCATCATTAATGACAGTTACTTTCCCCAACATATGACATTGGTACTAGATTTGATGTTTCCACTGATTTAACCAAAAATGTATTTGGGTACCTGTTGACTTCCAAGCAACGTAGCCAGCGCTGAGGACTCTCAAACAACATAAAGAACAGTTTTATCCTCAAGTGCTTTATCATATAGACACAGAAACAGAAAAACGTAACTTTTATGAGAACCTTTTTGTCCACAACTTTGAGAAGATATCTATTAAGTGTTTGATGAAGACTTAAAACAATCTAGGTTACCTTGTAACATAAACTCATGAATGAACTTTCCAAATACTATTTATCTGAGCATTTATTATAACTTTTAGCCAGACTTCTAATGTTTCATTTATTTCTTCTCAGAAATTCCCACAAATTGAAATATCAGTTTCTGGACAGTTGTTTCTGGAGCTGTCATATTCCCATTGAAATACATGGGGATAAATGGTAATACAAACAAGAGGCAAAGCTGATCAGATATCATGTGTCTGATAAAGATATTCTTCATTGGGCATACAGTGAATCAATAAGGTGGTCACAGTCTCTTCTTGTTATTACAATGCAGATATAAAGCTGCTTCTACTTCAGGAATAAAAATTCCTATTCACGACTGAAATTGTGACAAAGAGTCAACACAGCTCAGCCAAAAAAAAAGTCATTATGCCCTCTATGAGGTCAGAACTAAAATGGAGCTAGACCTCTGTCTTAACAAATAATCTACTTTCTGGCTGTTGCTCCTCTGGTACTCTTGTCCATACGTAGGGACTCTGAAGTTATTGCACTCAAAAAGTCCTATTTGTATCATTAATTATCTGTAATTGATTATCTTCTAGCTAATGGGTTTGGTTTAAGTAATTATAAAATATTTCCCCTCATTATTTTATAAAGAATGAGAGCTGAGGATATTAAATGGTTTAGGGGTACAATCAGGGAGCGATTTTATTGTTCTTTAGCCATTGCCTTTTAATCTACCACAACAGACCTACTTTCTGTGCTCCTTGACAACAACTTGAGCATAACAGTAGATTTCCAATTGCTTTCAGTAGGAAGAACACATTATGATGATGATGTTGGTGATAATGATGAAAAGATAGATGATAGAGAGAGAGAGAGAGAGATAGATAGATAGATAGATAGATAGATAGATAGATAGATAGATAGATAAGTAGATAGAGACAGATTAATAGATATTGGACTTTTAAAAACCCAACTTCTACTAAACAAAAACATCAATTTCTTATACAATTCATGGCTCTTTTCCTCACTCCTGTGAGTACTAGATTTCCTGCAAAGATAATGAAGGTTAAGCTTCAGAGCCCTGAACATTCAGGCGTCCCTTACAAACTCTGTACCTAATATCATATTTGTAATTCTGTATACCTCTTTTTAAAGAGGCTATCCTAAATTATACAAGGCCTCACAAAACCTAGATTCCCCTATCCAGGCAGTGTAGGTCAGAAGGATGTGTAGGAAGGAGTGGGGAAGCTAATCTACTCTTTGATTGCCCTATTCGCCCTCACTCATTTCTACTCATCATTGCTCCAGAGTCAGAGCAGAAGAGAGGCAGCTTAGAAGAAAGAAGCACTTAATGCAACTGTTGTTAGTTCACTCTTGGCTATAGATGCTCTCTCTGAGATAAACATGTAGACACTGGCTGTCTCTTGGGGTAGATTTACCTTACAGAAACAATGCTCTCTCTAGATGACCTCAGATGACTTCCTACAAATCACCTCTCCCCTGCTTCCTGGCCCCTACAGTCCACACCACAGCCTCTTCTGCACAACTGTCAGGCCAGCCTCCTGGGGAAGGGAACTTTAGATAGTTCAAGTCTCATCACTTGTTACAGCATCCAACTGGCTCACAAAAATTCTCCAGCCCTGCCTACTGGTGGTGGTACAGGACATGTGGCTGTTGCCCTCCCTCTCCTTGTCACCTCTCCAATTGTCCTCTCCATGTATTCAGATAACATCAAGGGACTGATCAGTCTGTCTGCTGCACAGGAAAATATCCAACCAATAAATGAAATGCCAATCTCTCCCTCTTTAAAACATCCCCTCAATTTCTAATAGTGATTTCTCTGGAGCCCCTCTCAGAGGGATGAGGAGAGGGTATGCAGTTTTCCCCAGGCTAAAGATTTCTACTCTCATAAATTCTACTACTTCAACCAGTCTTCTTGGATTTTCAGTCTTACCTTTATAAAGCCTGGTTGGAGTGATAGGGGTGAATTTGAAGGGTAAATTTGGCCACTTCTTACGGAGTTTTGGAGATGGTATTTGGTAGCTACTTATTTCGTTCTTTAATCTATCGTGCTATCACTTATCAGCCTTGAAGTTTTAACTAAAATACTGAGATAACAGGAAGAGGCTCACTCAAATGCTCATTACAAAAGCTTTTTAAATAGACATTGTATTAAAATGTTTATAAACCTTTAAAAAAATATGTGATAGAGTGGAGCTCCCTTGGCAGCAGGCTTGAGGACTTATTCAGCCACTTACTGACTAACTCTTTCATGGACACCAGTGAGTGTCTTCACTGTATCAGAGACTCTTAACACACATTTTCCTGTCCACATGGATCATCCCAATTTCTGCAGTGCCTTTCCAGTTTCATCTCCTGCCACCAGACTACAAAAGTCTAGAAAGTGGGACTCTCTTGAGTGAAATATTGTGCTTGCTTTCCTGAATTGGTATAAATGTTGCCAGTAACTAAAATTAGAAATACAGAAAAAGGAGTAAATTATGGGTGAAGATGGAGAAGCATTACTTGTGCTGTTGACGATGACAATGACACATTCTCATGTAGAAAGATACACAAATAGAATGGTTTGTTCAGTCACTGAAAAAAGTAACTTATTAAACGTTTTCTTTATACCAGGTTCTATGCTAGATAAGTAACTTATTAAACGTTTTCTCTATACCAGGTTCTATGCTAGATAGTGCTCTCATGTTACCTCTTAATAGCAATTTAAAATACTATTTATGGGTAGCACACACTACTTTCAATATATAATGAACATCACACTTCATGTATCAATTGTCGGCATAAAGAGCAGAACTGGACAAGTTTGTATGCATACCATTTGGGGACTTCACAAAGTGTAATATTAGGAAATTTGAACAATACAATGAATACCAAATATTTCAGACAACTCATTCTCTGTGACAATTGTGATGAAAAAGTCATCTGAAGTTCATCTGTTGCTAAAAAATTTTTGAAGAAAGTTTGTTAAGAACCTACTCAGTAAATTAGACATCAGCTTATGAAATATTGTAACTTGGTTCAACTAACTACATTCACTGCTATCTATGATGCTCACCATTCTCCAGGTTTATACTGTTTGTATAAAAATAGTAGTTGCTCATTAAATGTTTGTTAATTGACCAAGTGAATTAACGAATAAATGAATGAATAAATGAACAAATGAATGAACAAACAATATCTTTGCCCAAGCTGTTCATCATTCAGGGCAAACTTGAAGTTTTATCAGTAAAGTAGGCAGAGAGGAACCTTACCATAACTTGCCAAGCACACTTTTAATTTCTTGGCATGCTTGCTACTAATCACAGGAATTACATATACATTTCATCTAATTCTCAGTTTCCTCTGAGGCTTGTAACTCTATGTGGCAACCAAGTTTATCTTCTCTCCAAATAGATCGGTAACATTCCTAGAAAAGATGCCAGAGCAAGGAAAACACTTTCTTTCTATTAACTCCTAAGGAATGAGTCCCTTTCAAACATGAAGAAACCTACCTATCAATATCTGTGTTTTCTATTCTTCTGTTATATGGTTTGTTCCAGCACAGGTAAATCAATAATGACTTAATTAAAAATCCAAAATTGGAATAACTGTAACTTGCTCTGGAAATTAGCTCTAGGCTTAAACTTAGCTTCTAGCTTTCCTTTAGGAAATAACGATCCATTTGCTTAAAAGACATAATAAAATTAAGCAATATTTTTACTGATTTTCTTGGAGAACATAATGATGCAAGATAAAGAAAAAAATGTCATCATATTGAAATCTTTAATACTGCAATATGTCCTAGATATTTTGGTTGTTGTTCCTTATCTTTTTAACATATTATGAGAACCATAGTTCTTTTAAATGGAACTACTCATAAATAAATCTATAGTACCATATACATTATACTATTGCAATTATGTCTACATTTTAAAACGATTTTTATGATGATATTATCACTAATATGTAAATAGAGTAGGGCAAAAATAAGTACATTTGCTTGAGGACCATGCAGCTTGTTCTTTGGTAAGTATTAGAGGTGAAAATCTTTAACCTGTTAGAGATGTTTGTTTTCTCCTCAGAAATGGACGGATTTGCCTAAAGTGAGTCACATTACTACCATGGTGCTTCCAAGGCAGTGACTTTCCAGTCGTCATTCAAGCCCTACTGTCTGAATTGATGATGTAAAGCTCCAGGTTGTTTTCCTCCTCCCGTGATGACTATTTCCTTCACCAGCCCATGAACTGCACAATAGGATCATGTAGGTGGCAATGTCTTTCATTTCAGTAGCAGCTTAGCTAACATTTTAAATTTCCTTTAAAATTCTACTACTAGCCATAAATAAAAGAACAATCAGATTTCAGTTTTTTGTTTTTGTTTTGGTTTTTTGTCCTTTCACTTCGTTGGGGTTACACTGAAGCTATTATTCATTTAATTCAAATATAAAAACAAAACCCACTGAATATTCAAGGTGAAAGTCTGGAGTGTGTTTTAAGATTTTTAAAAAAATCTCAATCAAATTGCTGAATGCATTAATTCTCAGTTTCACTTAGAATTTGCTAACCTAGGGAGGAGAGAGGATTTAAAGAGAGTTTTATAGTGAAAAAGGCAAGAAAAATATATTGATAAAGACAGGTCTTCCATGTGATGAAACTTGCTAACCTCCATGAATACAGTGATAACATCGTAGACTTAAGATACTAAAATAAATAACTACAGAGTATCTACTTTTTTTTGTAAATATACAAGAGTGAAGTAAATTGTGTTATCAATAAAACATTTTAGATTCTGTTTTTAAGGCTTTCCATATTCGAACTACTTAAGTAGCTGGCCAGGGAAGGATGTCCTTTATCATTCTCTGTAGCTAGCCAAACATATTAAGCTGACTTTCTAATGGCATGAGCAGGATTTCCCTCCTCATGACAAGTATGATTTTGAAACTGAGAAACTTTAGTTTGACCTTCAAGAAAAGTGATTTATAGAAGTTGGTATGAGGGGAAAAAAGGAACTCTACCCAAAAAGGAGACGAAAACCTTGCCCGAGGCAGCATTGTGACATTGCCAATGTAAGAGAGTTGTGAAATCCTGAGTGTATGTTTTTGTGGTGATGTCTGAAAGTACTGGTTACTGTACTGATGTCTCGCTACCATGCATGTCTATTTCCAGATCTACTTCCTTATAATTGCTAATAAAAACAGGGCAATGAACAGAGCAGTGCATAGGTCCTTACTTCAATTCTTCTTCGGTTATTTTCATTAATAAATGTCTCCTTCTGAGAGTTTCAAAGTAAGTCCCTTCCACTTTTAAGAAAGAAAATAAATTCTATATTTTCCTAATGAAATAAATACACTATAGTTGTGAAGGACAATATAGGACAATAATCTATTGTCCTATAAACTCTCAATTTATTCCTCTAACCCTAGACATTCATTAAAACAAGTCTCTGACTATTAATGTGTATTTTGCAAATAATCAACAGGCTAAATCACAATAACTAAGTAAAATCAGGACAAGGCTAATAGTAGCCAAGCTCTAAATAGGACTTTAAAATAAAAATAGAACACGTGACTCAGAATACAGTATTGGTTCTTCATCTTATAGATGTTACCAGCTGTTAGGGTCATGTGGCTAAACGGGTAAAACTTTGGAAAGAATTATAGACCTTGTTTTTCAGGCTCTCTTTTTATTACCTCTCATTACTTTATGTTTTACAGAATGCACAGAAAACTTTGTCTACTCATTTCTCATCTGCCTTCATAGCAAGCTTTCAGTGAGCCTTAAATTAGTAACAGAGTGACCTCCCTCTTACAATGGCATTTTAGGTTTACAAAACACGTCTTAGGAAACCAGTGTCAGGCTTTAGTTCCTTGCTAGCTCCGTCAGTGTCATCACCTCATGAAACATAATTCACCAGTGATTTCTGTCATGACACATCATGCATAGGACCGACCAGACAGAAAAGACAGCATCTCTGACCATGAAGGGACACAACAGAAATGCTGTCATGATATTTATATCCCACCTACTCGGAAGACCGATTGAGAAACTCCATATGGACTCCAGTTTTCCACGAGCCCACAAAATTGAAATTTCTTAACTGGCTTTAAGAATTTTGGGATAAGTATAAAGCATTGCAGATATTTATTTTCATAATTCTAGGCAGTTTATTTTCATGTAGTTCTTCTCATCCTACCCAGTTTTTTGTTGTTGTTGCTGTTATTGACACATTAGGCAAAGGAAATACCTTCTGAGAGAGCTTATAGAAGAATAGAGGACCTGGCATAAAGAGGAAAAAAAATAAAGGAACACTGTCAAATAGTCATAAGGTGCATTACTGAAAGGGTTTCTATATCTACTTTAATACAACAAGAAAAAGAAGCTAGCCCACATGGAGATAGATTGGCTGATTTGAATTATATTAGAACACCTTCCTCTTCTCAACATTGGCCAAATGACAGGTGGTACAAGTCCAGTTCCCCAGTAAGTTCCTGTAAACAAAACTACTTATTTATAGACAGCTTCTCAGTACTGTTTTCAGGAGCTCAGTCAGACTGCAACTCAGAGTCACCTATCAATAGCAAAGAAAATACATAAAATCCTGTCTTTACAACTCGAACCAAGTAATCTGACCCTCTATGTACTTAGAGGACCCTCAGAATCATGATTGAGAACTGGCGAAAAAAAAAAACACACACACACACACACACAAAACAAAACAGAAAAACAGAAACAAGACCATGAGCCTCTGCTTTGGAAGAAAAAGAAAACCGGTTGACATCATGGAAATCTGCCAGCAGACCTAAGCAAAACTTGATGTACCTACTTCTCCTTTCTATTCTTTTTTTCTTTCTGTTGAGCATTCATGGGAATCAACCTTGATAGAGGAATCACTGAGCCTCAGTATATAGATATGTCATAAAGTGGAGAACTGAGATTATTGAAATATTGACAGTTTCCAAAAAAACACTTTGCCTCATTTATTTAGATGTCAGTCAAATTCAAATAATAATTCTGATGATAATGCCTTTCTTTTACATATGCTGTGTTTTTATTGTACTTACATTGTTCTCACAATTCTCTTTATATGTGTGGATTTGTACAGATTAACTCAGCATATATTTCAGAAAGTAAATTCTTCAGTTTTTGTAATCCTGACTAGACTCTGTGGCGATGGGGTAGAATACAGCATGCCAATAAGTGGCATCCAGGAGATCAATTCAGTATGAGTAGGTGGAGATGTATGGAAGAACATAGACTGGAGCCTGATTACCAAGGCCTTGGTTGCCATACTGAGGACTTCAGACCTTATTCTGGACCAGTAGAACCTATGTCTCCCAGAGTGCTGAATTTTTTGAGCTCTCACCATAATATATGTATATTTATGCATTAGGATTTTATCAATTAAACACATTTGATTTTTTACTTATCTATCTATATCCATCTATATACATATTACAAGTAGAAATTTTAATTGTCCTGTAACTACTATAATTTTAACAACACATTAGCAATGTAATTAAATAATTATTTTGTACATATTTGCTTAATACATGTAATCTATGTTCCCTGCTAATTCGTAACCTTTAGGACAGCAGAAAACTTGTCATTCTTGCTCTCTCTATATTGCAAATGGCTAATGCAGTACTTGGCACAAAGTAGTCCCTCATTAATTATTTGTTTGATGAAGGAATAAATTGAGCAGTTGATTGACTTATCAAATCTATTCTGAAGTGTGAATACACTAATCTGGAATCATCAAACATCCTTCACATTTCCCACTAGAGGCTGACCATCTATTAACTATTTCTTTATTTTTAATTATTGTTTCAGTTACAGTTGACATTCAATATTATTTTATATTAGTTTCAAGCAGAAACTAATACAGAACAGTGGTTAGCCAATTATATAATTAATGCATTATTTACTATTTTCTTCTAAACATAAATCTTCAGTCTTGAAATTATTAGTGATAGACTCCATATTTAAAAAAAGGATAGAAGAAATATGACTGTCCCATTTGGAAGTATAACTGAAACTTTCTTAATATATTTCATGTTTCTACAAACTGAACAATTAGCTGGTTTATCTCAGGCATTTTTTTTTTCCCCAATAGAAGATGTGCTAACAAAGAAATACAAAATTAGATTTATAATTTCTTCATAAAAGCAAAGATTCCCAAAGTGGATTCCTTAGAGCCAGGGTATTCCAAGTAGGATATTTAGTGACTTTTATAGTATGAGGGTTGAAAAGGAAAGTTAGAATGGTGGGACTCCACACTGTTACTTCAATAAACCATTCCCAATCTTCTCTATTAATATGTATACCATTTATAAGATGCTGTTTTAAAAAAAAGCATTCAGGACATTAAAACAATACTTTAAAAATCACTGATTTAAAGTTATTTAAATCCTGTAAAAATCCAATAGATCCAATTAATAACTGTGTAAAACCCTGGTTCTTAATAGTCTTGTTATATTGGTTTGATTGTATTATAGAGCACTTAATATCTTTCACCTACGCTATTGCTGCTGAATCCAGAGTAAAATAAATAAATAAAACTAATATTCTAATCAAAGGGTAGTTTTATCCTTAGAAGTTTTGGGTGGTTTTTCTGTTTGCTTCCAGGTCTACTTCTCCCTTCTGTTTTCTACGTATCACTTGGGACTCCTTTATTGTTGGCTTCTGGTTGGGGGTAAAACAATAGGAGGCACTAGAGGGAGATCAGAGGATGTGAGAGAAGAAAGAGGCCATGGTTTACTTTCAACTCCCTGCCTGTTTTAGCACTGCATCTCTGGCAGTAGCTACTTCTCTCACTGCTCCCAGGGATAGACCCTTCTCCACAGTTCCAATTCTCACTGGGCTCTAGAAACCCTGTTTCCTTCCCTTCAGCTCCAGAGGGTAACAACTTCCCACTCTTGCTAGTCTTTGGGTTTCTGCCAGTCTTTGTTCCCCTACCCCCCTCACATCTCTGTAACTAATAATCCCTTGTCTCTTTATTTGAGCTATCTGGTGAATTATGTTTTCTACCATGGCCTTGACTGATACAAAGCTTAAGCCTATTGAAAAAGCAAGACTTAAAATACAGAAGATAAAAATGCTTGTTATTAAAATGTTTTAATATTGACTTTTCCTTGTTTACCATGTTTCCAATATATCATAATACACAATTTCTTTTTGCCAAAACAATGACTACCCTATTCTTATAGACTATGAGCAAATCAAAACTATAAACAAGTGAATTTAATGTCATGTCAATAAATATTCAGAAAAAAATTCTTACTTTATTGAAAAATGAAAGTTCAGAACCTCACACTTTCTGCCTGCATGTAAGCCAATAGGTGACAAGGCCACATAACTCATTTCACAAATCCAGGGAAGACTCAATAAATGTCCCTGAAAAAATTCAAAATAACATTTATGCATGTGCACATTTTATGTACATTTTATACACAAAAGCAGAATAAGTTATTGTCAGAGTCCTAAGAGATGAGTCAATGACTACTAGCAAAATATTTTCATCCAGGTATAATAAGTGTCAGTTTCTGCTTGTATTTCAGTAAAAATGTAGCTAGTGAACACTTTGATAACTGTAACTAGCAT